>NC_092427.1:16923921-17226951 GCF_036169615.1 Heliangelus exortis
AGCATTTGCTCCGACAAGGAGGCAGCTGATAAGCCTCCAAGCTGGCGGGGAACCCAAAGGAAAGGGGTGATAGGGGGGTGACACATGGCCCTACACCACTCACTGCCGCTCACATCAGGCCAGCTGCTGCCAATGATCAAACTGGCAAATGCTCGTCATGAAAGTTGAGATAGAAAAGCTTTTGAAAATAAAGATTTCCTTTACAGACACATGTGTGTCATGTAGCATAGGAGGGGTGTGGGATTTTCTTACCAGATGCAGGAGGAAAAAAATAATGTACATTATTGAAATGTCTTCAGCATTACAATTTAGTTCACACTGTAGTACATAACCTCAACAAGCAACAAACAGACATTATTTAAGAGATATTTGAGTGATCTCTGCTTCCAGCACCTAGCTTAGTTCAGATAACGCTTCATTTGGAGACAGTGAAAAGGTTTTCAAATAGCTCTGAAATACAAGGCCAGTCTCCTTTGCCCTCCAACCACTTGGGAGGACCTTTCTCTGTTACCATGTTTCCAGTTTTGCCTCTGCACTGGGTCTGATCAAGAACATTAATAGCATCCCTTTTCCAACTGACCTACATTTCCTCCTCAAAGAAATTAAATACCACTACAACGTGCAAGTTAGTCCACACAAATATTGCCATTGCCCTCAACCATCACATGGAGGAATCGCTCTCCCTGTTGTTGGTGAAAGCCATTACAGACCACCTATTCCTGCACTAATCTCCAGTTTGGCCACTTGGATGCAGCACCCAAAACGAACTTTGTGAACATAACTTTTCATGCCAAGAACCAAAATTCTCTCCCTACACTATCAAAGTACTGACCACCACCAACACCTTCTAAGATTAAGTCTTCAGATAAATGATCATGAGTAACACAAGGCCACAAGTTCTTCAGCAGGTAAATGCAGAGCAAACTGTCAAGCTGGAGGCCTGGAGATTTTGCAAATATTGCTCTCCAACCCCCACCTTTCTCAAGTCCTGCTTCAGCCCAGCAGCAATGGCTCATGGAACCTGCTGTCCTCCATCACTGCATTGCAGTGTATCCTGGATCCCTGCCAGGGCAAAGGGTGGAAATCTCTGCAGGTCTCAGCAGTTTGGGTTGCTTTTTAAATGCATGGGGAACGGGAGGATGCAAGATGATGAAGCACCAATCTCAAGTACCAGGTGAACACATGCAAGGGTGGGAATGGGGGGGAAGCACAAGGGGGTCAGGCACTTGAACTGGGTATTGTACACGTGTCTTCAACACAAATCAATTTAGCAAGGAATGCCAAGGTTGATCCTGCTGCAAGGTTGGTCCCAAATAATTTCCCAGGTCATAAACCAAACTGCTTTGCTGAGGGCTCCTTCTCCTGCAAGAGGCTCTCCTGGGGGCCCAGGGCTGCTCAGCCTGCACAGAGCATTGCTGCAGTGGTGGCCACCTTCCCCAGAAGCTTCTGCTGCTCCACTGGGATTTGTGTCTCCATGACAGCCTCAGGCCTTTGCCTGCCTGCCTTCCTTTTATTTCCTTCCCCAGAGGGCTCTGAATACCGCAAGAATTCACTCAACTTAAATGCATTTTAATTAACACTGTACAAACAAGCTGAGTTTGTGTGTGCACAAGGGAGCACATTCATTCAGCTTCTGCCTGATCCTCAGCCTGAGAAATCCAGTGGGAATGCTGGCAGCCACTGCGATTGGAACGGGATTGCAGTCCTCGATGCCTATACAGTATTTAAAATACATTTGGCAAGATGCACAACAAACCCTCAGATCCTACTTACTACTGTTTAAGCACCGTTTATATAAAAGATAAGGCTCAGATGGGGTAGGTGGGACAGGTGCTTTTGTATCTGCTAATGTAAGTGTTGGTAATTAGTCACCACTAAAGCACCACACAGCAACTGCTGCCTGGTTAGAGGGTAAGCACCAGGCACTTGAGACATTAAAAAAAAAAAAAAAAGTAAAAAAAAAAAAAAGGTATTTCCCTGAGATCTCCTGCAGTAATCGTTCTCACACTGCATGAGTAATTATCACATAATCCAAATACCACCTAATAAAATGATTAAAGTAACTGTGAAATTTAAACACAAAGAAATGGACTGCTTTGGAGAGAACAATCTCCCCGCACTCTTGACTAGCCTGCAAGGCAGAATTGCAAAAGGGCTTTAACAACAGGTCCCTTACAAACATTTGGGAAACAAAGAAAAGCAGCACCTCACGGGGAGCAACCGCAATGGCCATGCTGGGGATTGGGTGTCCCCATTAACGCGGGGGCAGGAGCAAGTGCAACGTTTCAGAGCTGCATTCTCCAAGTGCTTCAAGGTGACTGTGCAATGCAAAAGAACCTGATTAAAAAAACTACCCTATTGTAGCAAAAATGCAGAGGTCTAATAAGTTGAAGCTACACGGAGTTTATTTTTCATTGATGAAAATAACAGGCTTTCAAGCTACACGATAACCTTGTCAAACAGGAGAATTCAGCTCATGTAAGACAGCTGAAATGGTAATTATTTAAACTTGGAAGTACTGCGGATGAGGGGAAGGCATTGCAGTCGTAGGGAGAGGCAGGGGCTGCACTGAGGCTGTCCAGGTCCATGGGGTGGACACGAGACTTTGTCCGGAGCCAAAACACACTGGACCTGGGAACAGGGACCACATCCCGGACTCTGTGGCAGTCACATACATTGAGGTCACTGAATCAAATAATTAATCCAAAGTGTTGTCTTACACAGCCTTTCTTAAACCAGTGGTTGTCCTTTCCTAATTGCCCATGGCTAAACTAAGCAATAAACCCCATATGTTATTAAACGAAATGCTTTCAGATAGCAGTTTATAGGCAGGGGAAAAAAAATCAAACTTCTAATAACTAAAGTCTATGCAAGAACCATTTTTACTTCTATATGCTATGTATAAAAACATACAGCCTAATTTTAAAATATTATCTGCCACAGACAACCCTTCATCTCTTCTACTTTGTGTCCATTTCAGACAAACAGCTTCATACAGATTACTGAGCACGTATGGTTTTGCCAACAGACACACTCAGGGATGGAGGAGCAGGTAAACAACAAAAATCCCATCTCCTCAAATCTGCATGTTGTGAACCAAGTCCTGGATTACATAATTTATATTAAACATAATAAAAATAAAAAGCTAACTAGAAGTCTGAACACCGAATAAATTCTTCCAAGGCTACTGAGGGCTTCAGCTGTAGTGAACAGCAGCTCTGTGGCCATTTTTGGGTACAGTCATAGAATCACAGACTGGGTTGGGTTGGAAAGGGACCTTAAACACGATCTGGTTCCAAACCCCCAGCATGGGCAGGGACACCTCCTCCTAGAGCAGGTTGATTCACGTCCCATCCAGCCTCGCCCTGAAAACTTCCAAGGACTTTTCCCTCTTCATGCAATTCCTACTACACCTTTGGAAATGATTTCACTTTTCAAGGCTACAAGAGGGCATAGGGGAATGAGGGTTGCTGTGAAATAGTCCCTCTAATACACTTCCCCTGAAGTCAAACCTGACAAAGCAATTTCAAAATCTGCAGTTGTTTTCTTTACTCACCATATTCTTACACTGGATTAATCTAAGGCATATTTAATGTGCTCTTTTTTGTTTCATATACTTTTAGAAATCATTCCAAAAGCTAAGTTCTAAGTACACATACTTGTCAAAATCAAGTACTATAAATTCTTTACAAAGCAGTTTGCTCAAATATGCTCCCTTTTAATATTGTCTGTTCTTTCTGTTAGACTTTTTCAAATGCATTCCATATATATTTCATAAATGTTTCGGTTTATTCCTACCCCTCTGCCCCAGAGACTGCCCTTAAACTTCTGTCTATTGATTGTGATGGTATCAATTTGTAAAGGTCAACAGAAAGCTTCTCTGACAGCTGAATTCAGAAAGCAATTTTTAAATGAGCTGTTTCTCTTCCCCTACAAAGCAAGATGCCAACAAATCAAAACCTGAGGTCTTTATTTCAGTGCCCTGACCAGTGGCTTTGATAGGCTTTGGATCTTTGATGTCCAGTGAACACACTTTGGAAATCTAAGCTTGTCTGAGTCCTAAAGAACAGCAACAATGTGAAAAAGTACGTTTACGAAGAGAAAGGTATGAAAGTTATGAAAAGAAGAGTACTAATTTGCTGCTCTGAAAACCTCTGCAGATATCAAGTACCAGGGCTCCCAGGGCTCATCACACAAATGTCACTATGTGGACTCAGCCTCATGCATCTTTTTACCGTACATGAATAACTTCGGTTGTACACTACAAAAAACCCAAACCTCCACAACTTCCTGGCTAGCCAAAAAACCAGACCGTGCCAACTTATTTTGATGTCTGCTTCAAATTGGTACTGAAATAACAGGTCATTTTGTCTGGGGTTGTGATCAAAAGCCTCTTCAAAAGGCTTCTGCCCTTTCTCCCAATCCTACTGCTTACAGAGTATCTCAAATTCATAACCACTGAAAGTAGGACTGCACAATTTATGGCACTGTTATACATGAAGAAAACCTGCCATAAATCAAAGAAAACAGTTATATAAATGAGCATAAAAGTGCAGGGAAATGTCACAAGATAGCAATAAAGTATCTTCCAAATGGTAAATCCCAGGAGCAGAAGGACCATTAGTTTTGAATCCTCCACTCAGCGACAGCAGGACTGGTTTATCTCTGGAGTAATCAGCACTGGAACTTGCCTCACTCAGTAACTGTGGGTTCAGACAAAACTGCACACCCTTGGTGAGGATTCAGGGAAGGCAAGAGGAAGCAGAGACAGCAAACACACAATGGTCATAAGTACCACTGCAATCCCATCAGGTTTCCCCCTGCTGCTATAATACTGTTGGTCTTTTCAGAGCCGGGCTGCCTATTTTCCTGGCCCCTTTTCACTGAAATGCAGAAACCGTGGAGGGCTGATTCTTACTTTACCTGCCAGAAAAGAGATGCCTGCCCCAGGGTGGCCAGGCAGGTCTCCTCTGCAGACATGGAAAAGAAAGCTGCTTTAGCAAAAAGACAGCAATATAGAATAGATCCAAAGCTTGCCTGGGGAATGAACTGCTGAAATGCACCAGCCAGACATCCTCCAGGGACCAAAGAGGCTATGGAAAACATGGCAGCCCTGGAAAGGAGGGGTAAGAGACTCTGTAAGAACAGCGTGAGGGATTTGACCTGACAAACACCACCAGCACATTTCACCAATCTCCTTGACCCCAGCCTGGGCTGCTATCAGATATTTGGTGATTTTTCTGCAAATGCTACTAGCAGAAGAACTGACATATAACAGTAAAATGCCAAGAAATTTTACTGGGATGAAGGAATGTCAATACCTTATAGAACACTGGAGCTGCCCCTGGAACAGTGGTGGCAGCACCATGAGGATCTGTGGACAAATTAAAGCTTCAGCCAGTAGCATATGGAGAGGATGGCAGGAGAAAATCACACTAAGAAAGCGTGGGTGCAGGGGATTCCCAGTCCAGCCTCTTGTGATGCTTCTCCTGGGTATTCCCTTTCCATGCTGCTTGCTCCAGGGATGCTATGAGTGAGCAGTCCAGAGCAACCACCAGCCTATGCCCTAAGCCTTACTTCTTATGTCTGTACACAATGTCAGCCATTCCCTGATCCTTTTCAACTCAGAAAATACTCAAGACTATTCCTGACATGCACCTTTATCCTGAAAATGGTAACCATTAGCTCACTGTTAAAATAACATGTCCCAGTGATGTGCCAAAATAATGTTTTCTGGTTCTTAACCCAAGGCAAGGGGGAAAAAAGGAAAAGATGCAGCAGATGCCCGGCTGCTTTTTTTTTTCAAAGATGTGGACTACACATTCCCACCAACCAAAAGCAGCTTCACATTCCTGCCTTTCACAAGATGATAGTGCTTCTGCCCAAAGACCTCTCCACCCTATTTTTCTTTTTTTTTCCATAAAACAACACTGAGGCAGGGGGATGCACAACAGACGCCTCACTCCTTTGGTATTGGGGTGGAAAGCAGCAGGCACACCAGCAGCAGCCTCATTAAGAAGCAAAGGCCAAGAAGCAATTTACCCAAAGCAAACCCTCTGCAAGGAGGCTGCTCCCTGGGTCTTTGTTTCATTAATACCTTTCTCTTCCTCACCCCACTCAATGATCCAGATCATCTGAACCTGAGAAACCAGAGGGAGGCAGGAGGGGGAGCCCCGGGGGGGGGCACAGGGCACCCAGCATGTGATCCCAGCAAAACCTTCTGCCCGGAGGCTTTGGCCACAGCCATGTGTTTAAGTGATGCGGGAGCACGTGCGGCCAGAGAGGCTCAGAGCAAATTTACCCATTGCAAAATGTCCTTGAAGCTGCCTGCCTGTGACGGGTAAATGGCACTGAAGGTCGGGGAAGCTAATTTGACAGTAATGAGCCTGGCTCTGCACTGCTCCCTGAGCTGGTAGCCCCATCCCTTAAAACGCCCACACTCACCCAGAAACCACCCTGCAGGGTGCAGAGGAGTTCCCAGGAGCAGGACTCTCTTGTTTTCCCTCCTTCACTCTGTGCCTACAAAACGCATACACTTTTTTTTACAACGACAAAAAAGGCACAGCCCAACTAGGGTTGCTCGGAACAGCTTAATTAATAACAATTAGCCACACCACAATTGTGATTCAGGTGGCGTTTTGGAGCATGAAGGAGAAACTTGACACTTTTGCTTTGTGCACGGACATAAGAAATTCCAGGCAAAGTTAATGGAAACTGAGTGGCTGAGCGGTGCCGAAATTCAAATGTACTGTAAAATTACTAAATGATTTCAATGTCACATGAAGGTGTTGAGCTACTTCCAGGATTACTAGCCCTTGCAGAGGTTTAATAATATTTGGTCAAACACCTCAGGAGCACATCACTGGGATGTTATAAAATCACTGGGATAATAAAAAATATTTTCATATTTTAGAAAAGAAAGAAAGAAAAAAAAAAAAATCAAATCCCTTTTTACAAGCAACAGCCTTGAAAAGTACCCCGATGAGGTGAGATGCCTGCAGGTTGGGGTGCAGGGAGGGTACCAGCCCTGCAGTCGTTGAAGCCACCTGGTCCCTGCCTGGCAGTGGGTGCCCAAGGGGGGGCCTGGTGGTCCCTTATCAGCAAGTCAAAGGGGAAGGACATTTATGAAATTGCAGTTGTCTAAAGCGGTCAAAACAGCTGCCAGTCACGGCGGGTTTATTGGTTGTGCTCCCCACAAGGGGGGCTGCATCTGAACGCCTCCACCTTAATTAGTGTCACCACAGTCAGATGCAATTTACATTTAAATATACATGGGGAATATGAAGACAGGCCCAGGGACTACTTTCAGACAAGAGGAAAAAGGTGGAGGCTTCAAAGCTTCTTGCTGGAAAACAAGGGAAAAAATCTGAGCGGAAGAATGAATGAGTGGACCCTGCTATCTCTTGGCTCCTGAAGGGACAGCAACTGCTGGCTTCATCTTATTAAAAAAATAACCTAACAAAAAAGGATAAGATGACCCTACAGGATCAAGTTTTTGAAAGCACAAAAAAGCATGGGAACATGCATCCAGTTTGCATGCCAAACATCAGCACACCAAGGACATTTGTGCAAGGCAAGCGAAGCAGCTCCTGTGAAATTCAGCCTGAAACCTGCACCCACAGCCCCAGCACAAGGGTGAACTGAACAGGTAAGGTTGGGTCCAGCGATGGCCCTGTGCTTAGGCTGGGTTTTCACAAGGCCTTTTGTTGCTTTCCATGGATCCAGCACCCCTATCTTAGGGAAATAAGTGTTCTGTATAGGCCAGTTAAGGCCACGTATGTCCTGGCAAAAAGAGCATACAGATAGATGGGCCAAAAATACGCCTCCCAGCAGCAAGAATACATCCTACTTGTACCCAGAATCATCACTGTGATAGCACAAAGCTATCTCAATGTCACCAGCACTACCAAATGCTCAGCACCCAAAGAAATAGAGATCACCATGTTGGGAATTTACTAGCTTATATCTGCATCGCACAATATTTTTATTTTCTGTTAGGTTTCTGCAAGATCCCTTGCTCTGGAAAGACAAATACCCATCAAACTTAAGTTTGACATAACAAATCAGCAAAAGAACTGCCTGGGCATCACCCTCTCTTTGTCACTGGTAATGCTGCATGAGATAATAGACACCTTTGGATTTTATCATGCTATGTCTGGAAGGTATGAGGCTCCCCATACCCAAGGAAAAGAGAAGTTAGGAGAAAAAAGACCTTAAAGATCACTTAGACTTGAGAGAACATCTCAGGCACCCCTTCAAACTCAAACCAAGGTCTTCTGAACATACTACTTGCATATCTGTAGCCATTAACACAGTACCAGTCCTGCTTGAGAAAAGCATTGCTTTCAGTTTAGCTACCTTTTTTGTCTTCAAACATGTTCCTTTCCCAGGTAAGGCTTGAACCTGAAACTAACTGCCCCTATAGATTTGGTTCTTAATCCAACAAAACCAAGTTGAAAATCAGGTTTAATACGTGATCAGTTTTTGCCTGATGGGCTTCTTTCCAAGAGAGGTTGTCATTTAAAACACAGTGGCCCTGCTCCTCATGAAAGGGTGCAGAAATCACCCAATATAGACCCCACCATGCTCTGCAAATTTGCCATCAGGAAACTGAACTGAATGTTCAGCATTACCTTTGCCTCTAGATGAGTGGAAGCAATTCTAGTCCACTCCCCCTGGAGACTTGGGGAAAGACCACCAGAAAAAATACCAGGCTGCAGAGAATGCTCCCTGCTCCCCTGGGACCAGGACCCTCATCCCCTGCTGCAGGAGGGAACACTCCCCAGGTCAGACAGGTACTGCACTGCCTCCTTCTTCTTTCTCTCCCCTTTGCTCCCACGGGCACTGTATGATTAATATGACATCAAATTTGTCTTTGTACAATATCCCACCGATATTTCTTTGCATAATGTTCACTTTACACCGAGTGACAGTTTTAGTGATTCCTCCTTTATTTGCATGTCCCCTTGAAGAAGCTTCATTTCTCCTTCTAATCAAGTCATTAATTTTCACAAAAATCGTTCCCACCCTGAGATGGCTGGATTTTAATTTGTCTCTGTCACAGGAATGACAAGTATCACCTCATTGCCATGTTGTGATGGTCCTCCACATACCTGTGTTGGAGTAAGAAAAGAACCAAGATTATTTTTCTACATCTATAACTACTTTTTTTTGTGACAATTTGATCCTATCATGATCCTCCTTTCAGGTGCTTTGTAGTAATACTACACAGATGCTTGCTCTTTATTTCAAAGCAGATAATGATTTTTTTATTTTTTTTTTTAAAGGGAGAAATGGAAGTAACTGGGCCAAAATTACTTTTCCTTTACATCTTCAACCTCTTTATTTGTTTACTAATAGTGCTGCCCACCTGGGATGTCATTACACACCCCTCTATTGTCAGACTGATGCCTCTTTCCAAAACCTCTTCACACTCCATAATGTTCCACACATGGACTTTCACAGGCTCTAATCACAACCACAGCCCTGTAACAAAAGCTAAATGCACCACAGTAAAACAGAGCTTACAGAACCTCAAGTCCTACCTGGACATCTCCTCCCTTTTCTACCCTTCTTCCAACCACTTTTCTTTTTTTTTTTTTTTTTTTTTTAAATCAAAACTGTCTTCCCTGAGGCCACCAGGCAGAAGGATTGTGAAATGCTTTCAGAAAAGCTAACATGAAGTGTAGCTGTAAAGGACTATTTGGGTGAAGTACAGTTTGCAACTCATTTTCTTTGGCACCTGCCTTGTATTGTCAAAACAAAACTAACCAGATAACTAGAGTTCTGATTTGCCACAGCACTTGCACATCTCAGTCTTGAATCTACCAGCAATATGAAGCAGAGAAATCAAAGACAAAGTGAGAATTGCCAGATTACTGTGCCACAGCCATTAGACCATCTTCAGTCTCCTCCTGTCCACGAAACTAGCTTCTGACAAACAGAGCTCTACCACCACTGAGCCTGCCAGACTATGAAAACAGACTTCTGTAATGGTTTTACTTCATGATGTGCAGCATTTATTGTAAGGCACTAACTTTATCCAAGAACCTGGCCTCACAAAGATTTTAAGAACATTGATCAAATAAGCTGATCAAATTCTTTCTCATCTCCACACTTCTCTCCTTTTGGAAATGTACTTGAGCTCCAGAACAAGCCCCAGAATCATATTTGGAAAAAAGCTGGGGCTGCAACTTCACTAGCTATTCCCACCATGCAGGGCATTAGATGTCAACAAATTTCAAACCAATATAATTGAATAAATCCAATCTTTGTCTTAAAGAAAGATTACTTTGGCTTCGTTAAAGAGTCAGGGCTGTGTGCACACCCTTGAGGATTGCTTTGCCTTTTTGCTTTCCTGTCTCTTGTTGTGCTTATTGTACTGCCCTGTGGAGAACACCACCAGAAGTGATGGGAAAATAAATCTGGAATTACACACAGAGGATCTGAAGGTCTTGCAAAGTTGTGTTTTGTTGTTGTTGTCAGCATAGCAGATACCCACAGATGGCCCTGGATTACCTGGTTTTATATTCACACAGTGCCCAGGGTTCATGGTGTTGCTATATGGTAATACTGATCACAGTGCTCTAGGGCAAGAGGTCAGGCACCAGAGCAGGCACCTGGTCCTTGCCCTCAAGGTTTTTTGCAGCAATACTTCTCCATCCTTATCTGGCCTTCTCACTTATCACCCTTCCTTCTGCCCCTCCTCTCACAGTGGTGCCTCAGCTCCATGTTCATCTGCCTCCTGTGCACAGCTCTCATCTGCAAGAGATCCCCATCCTCTAAAGCCCCCATCTCCTCTCAGGCAGAGCCAAATTCACTCAAGTGAGGTCAGAGAAAGATGTTAAGCAACAACTTACTCAATGTACCCAAGCTATGGAGCACCATTGGGTGGGAGCTCTCTGCCAACAACTTCATTCCTTTGGAGGGGCTAATTTTAGTATTGGCAGAGGAGCAAGCTCCAAGGTACCAATTCAGCAAATTAGAGAAGCACATATTCAATTGCAAGTGTTCAAGACTCAGTTAATAAGGGTGAACTGTGACGGAAAGGATTGATTTTGTGCAGTGCCATTTCCCTCCCTCTCCTGCTCTTATAGGTTGCTATTACATCGTGTGCAAACATTGGTCACATTTTTCCAACCTTGTAATTGCACAAATCAATGAAATTCTCAACCATGAAAAGGTAAAGTAGCAGAGGGTTTCCTAATGCGTTTCATCGCTGCCAAAGAAATCAGAGAAGATCAAGTGAATCTTTGTGTTTGAGTATTACTTCAAACTCCAACTTCAGGAAAGAATAAATTAATTTTCTTTTAAACTCAGAATTATACTGACGACAAAGGTTGTGTTCAGCATTTCTACTGTGAAATCCTCCAAATGCATTTCCATGTTTGATCTGAGATGCAACACAATAGATGTAAAGCATGTGCACAGGGGGAAAGCATTTATATTTTTTAATAATCCTGAAATAAAACCTCTACAAGTGACAGCTCACAGAACAGTAATAAAACCTATTTCTACATCTGGAGGTAACACTGTTATTTGTAAAGGTTCAGTTGGTCTTGAAAAAAAGTAAATGTATAAACGTCAGAAAATCCCTTTTTTCCCAGCTGGGAAAAATGGATACAATTCTTATAAAGTCTTGTAAGAAATAATGTGGAACAATAGCAGGCAACACTGCTCACAAAAATTCAGATTTATTTTGTATGATGGATTTATCCTGCTGGTTCCCAGACCAAAAAGTTTTTATTCAGTTCTAATTTACTCAGCCAGCCTCCTGATTTTATAGGCATGCTGCAAACTTGACACAGATGAATTGCCTTGCAAAGAGCAGACCTGGAGTACAGGAAGACATTAAGCTTTGCATGGGTGCAAATGCAGAAAGGAAGAGAGGTTTCCATGTTTTGCAGACCGCTGTATTTAATAAAAAATAAGTTTCATTGAACACTCAGACATTTTAATTTTACCTTTCTTCTCTGTCACATAACTGATACTGCAACATCACTTGATTCTACAGGAGTATAACGCATAGGGGAAATCCTCCCAGTAACACATTTTTTTACATTTCAGGTCTATTCTGGTTTAATAGAGTCCACGCTGCTTGTGTTTTTCCCTTCAGTCTTCAGGTATCTGGCTAAAGATCACTGTGACCTTCATCCTGACCAAGGATGTATGTCAGAAGACAGCAGCGCCCCTGGGACTAAATTTTGTGCTAAAGCCCTGTTCCCACTTGTACCCTGACTGCTCAAATTCAACTCTCCTCTCAGAGCAACTTCAGCAAAACCCCAATTTCAAGTGCCCTGAATTCAAGAGATAACAAAAAAACTATACAAAAGAGAATGCTACTTGCAAAGGGGACTTGCAGATCCAAAATAGCTGTCAGAACAAAAGTTCAGAGGAACAGGCACAGGATTCTCAATACCAAATAGTCAGAGATGTGGGATCTGCCAAACCAGGAAGGAAAATAGAAGCCAGTGAAGGAATACTTGATATGAAATATAGCAAGATGGCAACGTTGTATTAAGGTGAGGAAGGAATCAGCCTTGAAATATTCTTGACGTAAACACATTTTGGTTATTATTTTTGAAGACTTTTATACAGTGGCTTAGCAATCAGTAAAGGCAACAGGGTTTCTTTTCTTAGTTTAAAGAGTACTAATGTAATTTTACTCTGTGGATGAAATCACACCTTATTTTAAAACTTCCAAATCTTTCTTTGGGTACTTAAGGAGCAGTCAGGCATTTAATCACTGTCTGGGTTTCAGGTAGTGTAAAGAGCAGAGTCCCATGGACCGAAGCATGGCTTATCTGAAAATACATTTTGACAGAAAGCAGGCCAAAATATGGATTTTTAGATCCTATGTTTAAAATAGCTGCCTCAGACTGTCAGATCTTTAAAAAATTATACAGATGCAAGCAATTTCCAAGTGTGATGGAAATATTTCAGCAAAAGGAAGGAGACCTTTGAGAATTTGGGGGTCAATCTTTTCCTGAAATATAAAAAAAAACCAAAAAAACAAAACAAGCCTTTAAACATGGAGTCTAACTCTTTTACAGAATTCAGTAAATGCCTGAAAACGTTTCACTTGCTGAAACTAGCGAAAAAATGAAAAAGACAAAAATCTAAAATGTATCACTAAAAAACCCAGTTCCCAATTAAAATCCATGGCATATTCTGTTGAGCTCTATAATACCTTTCTTGGGGATTAATGTTAAATTTTATTTTGTGTTATGTGAATTCCTTCTGTATATCATATGCATAGCACTGTCACAATAATCAGATAATAGGATCCCCTCTATCTTATTTTAACTTTAGTTTGCTTGGTGAATGGATGGAATAAGCAGTTCTTCCTCCACTGAGGATAATAAGGAAGAATACAAAAATTTTCATCTTTGCTTGTGTCTGCATTTACGATTTTTTTACTTGCTTCTGGGATCCCACAGCAGTACCGTTCCCTGAGATTAAGTTGCGAGCCCTTTGTTGTTGGTCCTGATTGATTTTTAACTCCACCACCTTTCAAATTCCCATGCCCTACAGCTGCTGCTTTTATGTTTTCTTCTCTTCCTCACTAGAAGTTATCTGGGGGAGAGAAGAAGGACGTGGCTGGATTGAGATTGATCATCCTCCCGGTGGCATTTGAAGTTTCAAGCTGTGCTTTATCTCCAGGCGCAGCAGGGAGGATGCAGTGGCAGCAGCTCTGAAGACTTTAGCCAGGGCTACCTATATGGCTAGCAAGTTTCCAAGGGTTTGAAATGGTTTCTGACTTCTCTACTCATCAGCAGAACAGGTAACCTCCACTGCATGCCCTCTGGAGTTAAATAAAACCAACACCTCAAAGAGAGATGTAACAGCATGTGCCAACTCTCACCTGTTTAGGAAGGGATGTGATAAGGAAAAATACAGACAGTAGTGGCTGCTTTATTCCTCAGCCAGGGCAATTAAAATTATTTGGGGAACCTGACAATACTAGAATGATTTCTTGGCTTTAGAGGAAGACCGGACACCATATATGCTCAAACAGGGCAGTAGGTTTTTCAAGGCTACTCCCAATTTGAAAACAAACCTTCTTTTCTATGTTTCTAAACAAGGAGGGAAAAAAATCTTTTTCATTTAGTACTTGTACAAGTTTCCTGAAGTCACTAGGAATGGAGCAGTGCTTAAAGCAGACAATGTTGAAGTGTTCTATGTTGAATCAGCCACATTGACTTTCACCACAAGCCACACAGAGACGAGCTTCCCTTACCAGATACTACTGAGACTCTAAGGGGAGACAGACTGAGAATAAGAATATGACATAAAAATTTCTATCAGTTTGCTTCAGATTCTTTCCTAGAAAATCACAGCTCTTACTGCTTGTCCTGTAACTTCACTAAGCAAGGAGCTATGTCCAGCTGAAAGGCATCCATACTGAATCGCAGGAACCAGGGTTTCAAAACTAGTTTCAAATAAACTGCAACTTAAAACTCACTGCTTTAAACCCAGTGCTGTTTGTATTCAAGGATATCGTTTACAGTCAGCAACAATAATTCTATAGCCTCCACCAAGTCAGAGACACCAGGAAATACTACCTTGCTCATCTCTGTATCAAGGACAGAAGTAAATTTGTTCTGGAACAGCACACATTTTCATTTTGTGAACGTGCCAAAGGTGAGTGCCTTTGAACTGCTGCAAGCAACACCTTTCCACAGTTTGAAATTTAGATTCAGACAAAAACCGAAGTGCAAGATTGCTGTATCTTCTCAATGATCCTAAAGTTCAAGCATAGTTTTATGAGTATGAATGTCTCAGCCTACCATTCCTAAACTGGTACCTTGGTGAAATGAAGGAGACAGAAGCATTCCACACATAGGTTAAAGAAGCTGCTTGGGCAGGTAGAGTACACAGAAAACAGTTAAAACAAGCAAATCCAGGGAATTTTGCAGCAAAATAACTACCAGGAAACTTTTCATCACAGAAACTGAAGAGCAAAGGGGCCCTGGGAGGTCACAAAGTCACCTGTGGAGTGCTGCCCAGTCACACAATCTACTATAATTTAAAATATTCTGGGCATTCTCACATGCTGTTGGATAAAGGTCATCATATGGCCATATAACTACTTGAGGCAGCTGAATACCACAAAAATGAACATATTTGCCCAAGTCTCTCAAATCCTGCCACCTTCTGTTTTCATCTCTTTTGTCCCTATTTACTTGTTGCTGTTGTAATTGCTATGCTGCAAGATCTCAAGGACTTGGACTATGTTTACATTATTTATATAGCACCTGTGGCATCTATTCCCTCCATCAGTTCTTTAACATACCATAGTACATGACCATAAGAGGAATGGTAAGAAAACTAATTCTCTTCCTTCTGTAAGGGTGAAGAACACACTGCTTGTTCCTCTCCATCCCACCCACAGGCCTTTCCACAGTTTACTTCTTACCAGCATGAAAGGAACTTTGTCCTGCTTCTCTGATCACTGGGTTTTGCAAAGGTGACTCATTACTGCAGATCATATGCAGTAACTAAGGACAAAAGGTGCCACACACTTTGCGTTGATGGTGCATGTAAAAACCCTTCACTTTGCAGCAATCCCAACCAAATGCTCTGCTTGGCAATTTCTACTACTGACCAGCTCCTTGCTTCAGGTCAGTAAGAGCAGCAGACCAGCAGCTGCTATATACCCACACAGCCAAAAACTGCCCTCTGTTTTGATGGCTCTGGGGTCTCTATAAGGATATGCAAAGCCAGTTTCGTTGTGCAAAAGAATGAATAAATAAAGCCCTTTTTCATTGTTATTTCAGATTAATTTAGCATTTGTTAATAGCTCCAGATCCATGCTACATAAAATCTTTACCATTCAGTGACAGTCCCATCCATGGTTGCCACTGGGCTTTATCCAGGGCAAGTTCACCCTCCCTCCAGTTCTTTCTTTTTTTTCCCCATTTGAAAAACAGAAACTTAACAGATAAGTAACACCTGGCTGAAAGTAGGGATTGGTGAGACATCTCAGCATAGAATCATAGAACTGGTTTTGACTGGAAAACACCTATAGGATTATCAGGTCCAACAATTAATCCAGTCTTGCCATGTTCAGCACTAAAGCATGTCCCTCACCACCACATCTACATATCTTTTAAACACCTCCAGGGGTGGTAACTCTACCACATCTCTGGGCATAGCTGCATCTGCCTCCCAGTGGAGCCTGGTGCAACACCACCACAGCTAGCATCTTAAATTCTTTCATGACAGGCCAGGGCTTTTCCAGCTTGAAGCCTTTTCGAGGAGTAAGAGGTGTGTGGAATCTCGTGACAGACATTCACTGGTATTTACCCAAACCACTTGAATTTGTCATTCACTGAAGAAAAAGAAAAACAACCCAGATCATGTCTATTCAGTAGTCACTGAGACACAACCAAAATCTGAGACAGTCTACACCCAAGCAAATAACTCTGAGACAAAGGATGCAAAGGTTTGCTGGGAGAGCCTCCGGGAAATCTCTGACCAATGCTGTGGGGAGGGAGCCCCCCACCTGCAGTGCATCCATAAGCACAGAGGATGAAGTCTCTGGTGAAGTCTCTGCTCTGACCAAGAAAAGGCAAGTGGCCCTGTCTCCCATGTGTGTGGCTACAAGCAGAGAGGGAAAACAGTGCAGTGGAGGGAGTAGAAAGTGGGTTGAAGTCTTTCCCAGACAGCCAGGGGGATAAAAGACGACAACTATAAAGCACATAGCCCGAGCGGTGAAGGTTAAATATGGGCTCCTACTGCTGTTATTCATCCCTTGAAACAGCTGGGAAACTTCCAAAGTAGTTAATATATCACCGGAGTGGAGGAAGCAAGACTGACTGTATAAACACACCTCGGGGCCTGCTACTGCTCCCATTCACTGCCTGTCCCCAAAAAGCTCTGCAGTCACACAGCCTCCTGCTGCCAGCACTCGGACTGAACACTGAATTCTCTTGGGTAGGGCAGGGAGTCAGAGTGAAAACACTGTGCTGAAGAGGACTCAGGAGAGAGTTTTCAAGCAAACAAAATTTACGTGGTTGTTTTAGGAGAGGCTGAAGCTACTCACACACTGGAGTCCCCCACTCTCCACCTGCCTGCCCCCCTGCAAAGCTGCCTTTGTCATATCAGCTCTGGTGCCCGAAGAGATGCAGAAGAAGTGCAGCTGTGCATTGAAGAGGGGGGAAATGCCAGCCTGATCTATCAAGGTTCGTGCTGGAAAAGGCAACGTGGATGAAATCAAATGGAAAGGACCTCATCTGAGTTCACACAGGAGAACCCTGACAAACTACCAAAGGCTGTTCTTCTAGGGGCCAGAATACATGAAGAAGTGTCCTGAGGCTAGAATGCTATTAAATAAAAAAAAAAATAAATTACGGGTACTAGGATCCAAGATGGCTATAATACTTCTTTGGCATGTACTGCCTACAAGAGAAAAGAGGCAAAGCTGAAGAGCAGTGCTCAGTTCAAATTCGCAAGAGTTGAGGGGTCACTCTCCCTACTGGAGCTGTGAACCTTAAGACATCCAAGGTAAAACAAGGAGGTTTATGTCAACTGGAGAGAAAGCTTCTTTAGATTATTGAAATCACCTGTTAGCCTACTAGTGTTAGCAAAATGCCCATCTCAAACATTTTTTGTTTGTTTGTTTTAATTTTGTACTCCAAGTACCATAATTTTGCTGTTGAGTAGTTTGAGAACAAGCGAACCATGGGCTCACTTGACCAAAGCTCTTTCTAGAGCCAAAATGCATGAGGGTTTAACACAGTTAAAAGAAGTAAAAGCAAACTGGATGATGCCTGAAGATACCTGCCCAGCCCATTGCCCTGGGGCAGCTCTCAAGCAGCACAAACTACAGGGCTATAAGCCAGTAGGTCTGTATCCACACCAGCTCTCAGGGGCAAATCACCTGTTTGACTTGCCTGGAACAAATGCCTGAAACAATTCAAGCTAAAATGAAAATACTCTGGCAAGGTTCAAAGCACCTGAACTGATCAGAAATCTTCCTGGAACCTTAACTATTGCTGTCACTGCTCTCTTCAGCAACAAAATGTAATGCAAATGGTAACACAACACATCACAATTAGGGTATGTCAGACAGATGCCTTTGAAATGGAGAAATGGTGATAATTACAGTGTATAAGCAAAAAATTTGGTTTTACTGTTCAGAAATCTTCTTCCCTTTTATATGGGGGAATGGAGCATCTGTTACTAATATAATGCACCAATAATTGAGGCATATAGTGTATACTCATGGGAACCATAAGGCTGTTTTATTTATTCCTGGCCAACTGCAAAGATAAACAGATTTCACTGAAAGCACTACATATGGAATCCTGTCTTCATGGAGAGCCTATATATTTCTGCAGGGAGCTAAGTACTGAAACACAATGGAGTCTCAGTTTTGAATGCTAATGGCACTAGCAGAAAATGAGGGAGAACCATCAAGTTTCACCTTGAATCCTCTCCTCTCTCTCCAAAGGATTGGCATCCAGGTTAGCTGAGTACCTGTGGAAAGATGGGTTTCAAGTTTTTGTAGGAGCCCAAGTTCAGTAAAGCAAAAATAAATCTGCAAAGTCCAAAACTATCATAAGGCACTTGCATGAAATACTAGCAGAGGGGTCTAGATTAAAGGTAAATAAGCAGAGCCTGAATGTAATTCCCAATCCCTGCCACAACACCTTGTGCACAGAGAATATATTCATAAACTGCTTGACTCTCCCTACAAATGACTTAAGGGTGGGGGTGGGAGGTGGCAACCAGAACACAAAAAGCTAATAAAATAAATATACAGGCACATAAATAAATGCCAGTTCATAAAGCCTGGCAGGTGGTCACTACCACAGACAAGTAGCTAGTGCTCATACCCATCAATATTTCTGGCACACAGGTGTTTCTTTTCAGATTTGACAACCAGTCATAGCTGGATGTATTTGGTGGGGGGGATCCCTCACAGTTGCTGTGTGGCACGATTGGAAGGAGAGCTCTGCATGGCAGCCTGCACTGAGTACAGTGATTCCCTTTCCTAATGGCTTTAACATTGCAGCCACTCTGCTCTCTTGGAACATGATTATAAAAAAATCAGCCTGCTGAAGTGCACAGGTCTTTTGGACAATGACCCTAATGCAGTATTTGCTCTTTCTTCTCTCTCTCAACAGCATTAAATGCTGCTGTCTTCATCCTTTAGGGGGAGATGAAGATGATGACAGGAAGTCCATCAGGTCCAGACTTTTTATAAACTCCAGCATGTAACATTTAGCTTCTGGTGCAGTTTGTAAGCAGAGAGGGAAGTGATGACTTTGCCTAGGAAGATGCAAGATGAAGTCCTAAAAACAACATTTCCATTGACTCCATAAAAGAGCTGTTTTTGGCTTTTCACAATCTCGAATTCCACTGAGTGCAGTGAATTGAAATCTGAAGTAGAAGCTTTCCAAGTACACACAAGAGAATATCCATTTCTCTTCCTGGGACTGTAAGCAAAAGATATATATCAGCATTAAGAAGGAAAAAAAAAAACAACAAGGGAGGGAGGGAGGGAGGAAGGGAGAGAGGAAGGGAGGGAGGGAGGCAGGCAGGAAGGCAGGCAGGCAGGCAGGCAGGCAGGCAGGCAGGCAGGCAGGCAGGAAGGAAGGAAGGAAGGAAGGAAGGAACGAACGAACGAACGAACGAACTATATCTGCTTATGAATGAGTACAGACTACAAGCAAGGTCTTTTAAAAAAAATACCTAACCTAGCAAGACAGCTTCTGTCAAGTGAAGCCGAATGAAAAGGCAAATCATCTCTCAAAAAATGTGCATTAGCTACTTATTACTTTAGAATAATTTAAAAATTATTTTATTAACCTGTGATTACTCATATGAACCTTTACAATGGTTACTGGAGACTGTGTCTGAAGTTCGAGTGTCTTTTCCAACTCACATGTTCCTCAGGCTACATATAGCTTGTCACAATCCATCCTCACCCCTTGCAAATTTCTGACACAGACATTCTGCATCTCCAAGACAAACAAACAGCCCTACTTGAACCATTTCTGTTCCAAACATCTCCCAGTGATGAAGGTCCCATGATCTCTCTAATAAATATATAGCATTGCTTTGACACCCTCAGATTTAGACAGATGGATCTCCTCTAAAACCTAACTTCTGTCCTTCTTGCTGCTACTTAAGGCAGTGACTTTTCCAATATCCTTTGCTGCAGCATCCTTTGATACACATCAAAGCTAACTACCCCTCTCTGCCCCACATCTCTTCTACACCAAATTTTTAATCCCCTCATGAGTTACTTTGTTTCTAACACCCAATATGATGCTATCTTTTTTTGCAGGAGTTCCTGCCTAGCTTCCAGTTTACCATTCCCCATAATCTCCATATTAGTAACAGCTGCTACAGGGAACAACATTCTTTGCTTTTGAATCCATTTCAACACAACATATTAGATGGTTCATAGCAAGGTCCTGCTCTAAGGATTAGGCTCCAATTCTGAAATTTGCTCTATATAATCGCTTTTAGATCTGAATACATTTGCAGGAGCAGTTCCTGAATGAACTGCTTCCATGAATACAGTAAAGAATAGAAGATAAAGAGTTTACAGGCTAAATGTCCCCGTGACTGGTTCAAAAATGAGACTGAGCTCACTGTTCCTACTATGATCTATTAGTTTTCTCCAGCCTCACCTCAAAGTCAACAAGCCTCCCTTTGCCCACTGGCTGGAGGAAAACCAAGGGGAGCTCAGGAGTGTGGCTGAGGGACACAGCTGCCATCACTCAGCTGCTGGGCTCCTTGAGCCTCGACTCCATCCCTCTACTCCTCACCAGCAGGGCTTATCTGATTTACTGATCTATTACCCATTTATATTAGGAGCTTCTTCAGGACAAAATTGAAGCCTGCATCTCCATGAAAGGCTATAAAGAAACCTACACACATTCAAGAGTCGTTATGGGGTGATATTTTACTCTGTTAGACCATTAAACAACAGATGAAATACCAAGCTACTGAAATCACAGCAGTGGTGTGTTTTCTAAGATGCAGCCATTAAAAGACCACATCTTTTATTTTCAGGATTCTCTGAAACGGTCTATTTTTTTTCTCTGAAACTGTATTTTTTATATATATATTCCAGAAGCCATCATCTGCAGAAAAGATTTTATCTTATCGCTTGGAAATAGCAAATCTTTCTTCAGTAAAGAATGGGTGTTCAGAGGCTACAAGTATCACTCACTGCTGCTTGCAAATGTTGTCATTACAACTGTAATTTCTTCTGAATGGAAGGATGAATTATGTTCAGAATAAAAACTGAAAACTCAAAAAAACTGCAAAGTATAATTACCAGGCATTAGTCCTAAACTGGGTTTGCTGATAGTTTTTTGTTGTTTTTTTTTTGTCTCCACTACCTGGAGCTGTGAATCAAGGTCTGCCAATTCCATGGAAGCGCTTCACATTAAAGTAGAAATAATTTAATACAGCCTAATTGTTTCATGGAAGCATCTTTAAGATGATGCATAGTTTGTTGCTCAGAGTCCCTGGAAAATAGCTGAAGATAAATTGCACTGCTCTTGTCAACACAGACCAGGCAGGCCCAGCACTCTTCAATACCAGTCTCACTTCCACCACCATCACTGCAGATTCTGGCCAGCCCTTAGCCCCCAGTGCACCACGTTCATACAATTTCCGTGATTCTCAACACAGGTGGCAGTTTTGAGCAGCTTAGAGAGACCCACAGAATTTGCATAGCCTGTAAAAACAAAAAAGTTTTGGCTGCAAGCAGACCCAGGTCTCAAAATTAACTGAATCTTCTACTGCAGCCCCTGGTATACACTGAGCCTTCAAGAAGCTGTGCATCTCTGCCATGCCTGGAAATCACCCTAAGCAAGCAAGCTTGGGAATGGGAAGTATTTCCCAATGAGGGCAGGAATGGTTACAATACAAACCATAAACACGTTATATTCTTCACCAAATTCCCACCAGAGGTCCTGATGCTTTACAGAAGCTTTTAAGCTGTTGGTTTTATATCCCAAATGAGGTACCTCCAGGGAATCCTTAAATACCCCCAGAAAGAGTTTATTTAAAGAAGTTTCAATACAAGCAACCTTTCTGTATTTCCTGTCTCCCTGCCTCCTGGAAACCTTTGTCTGCTCAGATATGTTACAGCAGTTATGTTTCTTGACTGACAATTATCTCATAATGAAAAACAAGTCACAATTAATAAAGCTCAAAACTAATACCTGCTAAAGTCATTTAATGATTTAATGAAGTAGGAGAGAGTCTTATGAAAAGACTTTAAAAGCAAGGGACTCGATTTCCAATTAGACCCAACAATCATTTGAGAGCCTGCAGGCTCCCAAGGTAGGAGATGGTGAAGAAAGGAAAGAAAAAGAAAAAAAAAACCCCAAACACGAAAACACAACACAATTATTTTACTGTTGGTTTTTGTGTGTATGTTTCTGAAAGGGAACCACAAAATCATTTTGTTTGGAAAAGACCTTCAACATCACAAAAATCCAATCATTAAAGACTCTGTCCATTACTCATTCTCAACCAGCCTCTCCAGGTGGGGCAGCCCATCCATCAATTTTAAAAACTCAACAGAAATATGCAGCACTTTGCACGGGTCACACTTGTGGCATCTGAAATGGGGACATCCAAACCCAACCCTCTCAGTGAGCGTGCCATGGTAACCACATGGCACGGATCTGGAATGCAGCGAGTGTGCTAGAGGGAAATAAAAGCAGAAACCAAAACCCCAATGGCAGGTGCTGTGACAAGCAGATATTGACTCTGCAGGAGCAGGAAACACTGTGCTGGAGAATTGTAGGAAATTACTAGATTGCACGTAACTCCAGAGACAACAATTGTAAATTTGATTTTTTTATTTGATTGACATTACAATAGTAAATTTGCTTCTTGAATGAAGATACACCTTTAAATGTTTTTGGACTTGACCAGCTCTGCCAATAACCCTAAAAACAATTTAAGGTTGTGCTACTCATTAATCACTGTTATGAAAGAGAAACAGTGAATGCAGGGGGCACCCCACAGAGAAGTTTTCCCTGTGTTAGACTGCCCAAGAAGTCTGCCACACTACCCCAGGCACAACAGACTAAGCATCAGCAAAATCCATAATAATTTCTGGAAAAAAAAAAAAGCAGGACTGAAGGAAAACACCTAACAGCAACCTTTCAAACAACAGACAGGAAAACTGATAGTTAGTGAGAGCATTTCCTCCATCATCAAAATACCCAGACTTTACAGAAATTGCCTCAGCCCCCATGTTGCTTTGTAAGACACCTACAATCTGGGGAGAAAAAGAATCCCAGCTACCTTAATGGGCCTTGCCAGAAGCTGACAACTACAGACAATCAAGCAGAGGGAAGACAGGAAGATCTAAGCCACTGGATGTGGGTAAGTCAAATCCAGATCAGCAGCACAATTTCATGCAGAATGAAGGTATTTTTCTTTTTCAATCCCTTATACCTATACAAGCTCACTCTATCTGGGACACACCTTTTTCCCTATGCAATGCTAATGCCAGTATTCTTCTTATTATTTTCCCCTAAAAACCTAGTGACAAAGTAGTTCTAATAATCAGATTTTAATGTCTTATTTCTAGACCTGTCAGGTAGCCTGTCTCTTAGATGTCTTCAGCCCTAGCGAGACTGACAGCTTCCAGCCAGCCTCCAGACAGTTAAGCCCAGGCTGTACACCCATGGGACTGCCCTGTGGATTCAGGGCAACTAAGTGGTTAAATCCCTCTTAGTTATCCATGAAAGTCTCAACTGCTGATAGTTTTCAAGGCAAGAACCCCCTACATTTCATGCCGAGGAAATATGAAACCAAGTCCAGGGTGATCTACAGACTAATTGCAGGATTTTGCCATGGATACAACAATGAACATACACAAACCTACACAGAGTTGGATCAAGTCTCACCTTCAATTCTGAATATGCTCACAAACTTCTCTGTGTTTATAGTTTATCATCAGGCTAATGCAGCTGCTAGTCATGGACTGCATGGCTGTTCCCACCTTCACTTGAAAAGTAGCACCTGGACCTCACCAGGAGACAATTGCTCACTTTGACAACAGATAGGAACAGATAGGAACAGAGGAGATGGCTGCACAGCCAGGAACAACCTGCAGGGCTGTTAACACTCATTTCTCCTCTTCTCATGATGTTCAGAATGATATTTTATTGTATTTTCTCTCCCTCACACTATGTGGACATACAGACACAGGGAGGCAGCTGAGAGCAGTGGCACACCCTCCACAGACCAGCTCTCAACTGAGATCACGCTCTTCCCTTGTCCTACATCCAGATGAGCTCTCTGCCCATCAGAGTATTATATCTGCTATCCATCTGTATTATATATCTCATAAAATGAAGAATCATTCAACACTCCTTCATTTTGAGGCTGCTAAAAGTCACCTTGCCTCAAAGGCTAAGAAAATCCTGGAAAGTGAAACAGAAACAACAGATGCATCACAAGGTGCTCCCTGTCCCCTCCAGACCACCCCCACCAACCTTCTCTCTCTCAAAAACAAAAAGAGATTTGAAAAGTTCAGAACTCCTTCTCATGAGGAACACCTGGAATCCAAACCCAGAAGCTCTGCAGGTATAACCAAGCTAAAGGAGTGACAGTGCTTCCTACAGATGAGAGGATATCAACTGGCAACTGAAAACCTACCTGTAAATTGCTGAAACTCCATTTATTTGCATAGCTCATGTCTGACTCAATGGGGATTCACACTGGCTCCCATCTTGTAAAGTCACAGAGGATTTGCATTTTATTTTTACAGGACCTACAGGAGTTATATGTATTTAAAAATAAAAATCCTCCCATGGTTCTGGCTGGTGCCATTTATGTTCAGCTCCTGTACATATATATCTCCAAGGCAAAGACAAGTCTGCTCCAGACAAATCTGGAGTCACTTTGGAATGAAGCTAGAATCACTTTGCCCATACTTTCCTCTTAAATAATAACAACAACAACAGTAATAATAACAATAATAATAACTTGTACTAGCAATATTATTAACTACAAAACTATACATCTATTATTATTATTATTGTTGTTGTTGCTGTTGTTGTTGTTATTTTCACACCCAAGGCTCTCAACAAGGGTTTGCAACATAAGACAGATAAACACAAAAAAAGCAGGTTTAATCTTTTTTGTTCTGGGGGCTCCATAAATTTCATGGTGAAAGCTTGCAACCACACAGAAAATTCATGTCTGTTAACAGCAAGCTGCTTTTCTTGCATTTTATGGACCCCCTCAGAACAAGCAGATAGCCCCCTAAGATGATAGATCATAGTTTACAAATCCTGTTCTAAAGGGATCTTGAGCTATTTACAAGGACACAGTCCACAAATACTGCACACCTTACATATGGAACCATGATATAAGCTGGCTCTTTCAGAATATAAAGCCCTGAACACCATGTTTCTCACTAAAGCCAGATGTTCTCCAGAAGAAAAGAACTACAAGCAAATTCAAATTCTATTTCCTAAACCCTGCATGAATTTTCTCAGGTGATTCAGAAGCTCATCTTGGGATAGTACATCGGATGATGGCACCATCAGATGTCTCTCAGGCTCCTCGGGAGAATTAATCTCCCCTTGCTCAGTCTATGACAAGTAAGACTCACAAAAAACTTTACATGGCTAAACCATATCCTTATTCTACATGTAGCAGAAAAGAGCCACAAAACTATATTTTGCCAGAGGTCAGGATAAAAAGGCATCACAGCTCCCTGTTGCAACCAGAGCATCTTATGCTGCCTTTGCCAGTGAAGGAGGGGAGGTGTGTGCAGCAGGTGGGAGCTAAAGAAGGGTTTTGCCACAGATATCACTAAGCACAGCAAGACAGTACCACAAACCTCGAGCACAAGAGATGAGCAATACACATTCCCTCCATCATGCTCTAAGCTGCTTGGACAGGGAAACACCATGCTTTTAACATTTATTGCTGCAAAATATAGGTGTAATTTGTTTAGTGCTTAACTTCACGGCTTCATTGAATTGATGAACCAGGTTGGATTTAAGCCCTAACTTAAACAATCTTGTTTAAGCAAGGTCTTGGATTGGAATTATTATAGAACTGTTTCCTTGGTGTCCAAGCCACCTCAAACTAAAAGGACTGCCCATGCATCCCTGTCTTCCCTTCCATAGCTCACCAGAGGAGATACAGGAAATATTTTAACAAGTTATTCTCCTTGCTTTTTTAATGAAACATTTTCTCCCAGCAAATCAAATTTAAATACAACACAATAAAACATGCATTAGTCTTCCTGTTAAAAAATTGCAGTTCGCAGGTAAAGAACACCAACTCAGCCCCAAGGCTGTAGTTAGCCAGGTTTCATTTGACTATTATGTTCCCAGGGAAAAAAACAGAAAGAAATCTATCTATGCTGACACAACCAACACTGCAATAGCCAAAATACCACAGCTGTTCTTTGAATATTTCAGATAATGCTCTGCCATCATTGATAATATTAGAAGTGCCTGTCTCTTCCAGTGCTCTGCTACAATAATCAGCTTGCCAACAGGAATAGCTGCCACCCTCCCACAGCTGCAGAGGAGCTTCCAAAGATTTAATTTAGGCTATTATTTTCACTCTGCAACGCTGTATTTTTGAATCACAGGCACTAGAAACAGACCTTGCTCAAGAGGAAGGAAGGATTCGACTCCTCTGAAGGACTCTGCACATTGGGCCTCCCACAACAGCAAGGTACTCAAGGATGTGCTCACCAACTTAAAAGTGACTTCATGTGGTTTCAAACTAGGTGTACGTTTAGACTCAGAACTCCAGATGCACTGAGTATTAAGTCTCTTGAAAAACAGCTCTACTTCTCAGGTGCCATGTTTGCTGAGACACCACTGGTATTTATCTAAGTCCTATCTGATTTACAGCACCTTTCCTAAAAGTATGCAAAACTTATTATCTGCTGAGCCTTCAAAAAGTCAGAGGAGTCTGCATTTTTGTCTTGAAATAGCATGCTGTAGTATTTAAGAACATGATGACAGCGTGGACTGAAGGCATATGAAAAAATAAAAACAAAGTGAATGATACTAAATTGCAACTCTTTCCCTCAGCTATTTTCTGTTGCATAAATGCCAATGAGTTCAATTAATACCTAACAGCAGACTACTCTATGATATTTAAGCATGCCTTCAGAAATTCCAGAAATCCTATTATATATTATTTTAAGTTATACAAAGCCTTCAGTAAAGAGGTTAATTATGGATTAAATGGTCATGCTTGCTTGTGTACCTTTAGGCTAGTGATCCTTAAATTGCAATAATACAATCACAGAGAAGTTAATAATAAGAAGAGTGGGATTCCTCACATCCATTTTTAGCCATGCAAATGTGAAACACAGTACCAGTAGTAAGCTCTGCCTGTATAGATAGGGAGAGAGTTCCCAACTGAAAGGGGCAAATTCAACTGCAAATGATTGTTTTAGCAGGGACAAAATCACCCTTAGGTGTATCCATGGATACAAGAGAAAGCCTACCATGTTATCTTAGCTTAAATGCATAAGCAAAGTGACAGTTCAGCATTCTGTAAACCTAACTGAACCCAATCTTCCTACACTCTGACTATAGTTTTATTTAGATTCCAGTTCTTCCTCAGACAGGCTAGGATGCAAACCATGAAGGCCAACTGTCATGCTGCAGCATCACTGTGCATCTTAGTCATGTAATTTCCCTCACCAATTTGCAAAATCATGTGTAAGAAGAAGCTGGGTTCAAGCTGGATGGCAGTTTTCCATCCAGGAACACGCCAGCCTGGAGGATGCTCTTCCATTGCATCATGAGCTCCTGGACTCATCTGCACAGCGACTTCAAGATCATTAAAATTTGGTTACTCTAATGACTTTACCAAGACTTTACAGTAACTTGTGACTAATTCCATACTCACTGAAAACCATTAAATAGAATTTTTTAAATGGAATTTTCCAAGCATAGACTTGCAGTTGAATAAGAATAGCTTTTCTGTATATTCATTTAACACAGTGGTTTGACATTCATTACCAGACTGGGAGGAATTTTGTGTTCAGTCGACTGGCCACTGCTTCAGTAAATACACTCTCTCAGACATGTGCTCAGCCCACAGAAATTTACATTTTTAGTCCTGGGACACTGCAGTTTCATTCCTGGACAAGACAAAGATGGCTTTCATCATGCTGATGTTTTATTTTGGGATCCTATTGGCAAGCTAAAATACCAGTTAAAATACCTTGCAGATTCACTACTGGCAAGCTAAGACAGAAATAGCAAAAGTCAAACAGGGTTTGGATGCTGCTCTTAAAAAAAAAAAAAAAAAAAAAAAAAAAAATTTCCTCCTAGCCTGAAAGTAACATGATACTTGAGAAACTTGATTTCAGTGGATTACAGTGAAGAAAACACAGGAGCGCAGTGCCATGCAGGTGATTCAGAAATTTCTTCAGACTTTCAGCTGATCACGTGTATATTCACAGGAGAAATTCATGCAGCAAAGTAAGTGCTGCTGTTGTCCTACCCCCAAGCATTTTTCCTAAAAACTATCCTGGTGGGCTGGAAGGAATGCAATGTGATATGGAGTTAACAGTAGAGGACTAAGTGCTTGCCTTCATAAATTACTCATTAATAAATACCAGAATGTCAGTCTACAGACCTTAATCCCTGAAAAGCCCAGCAACTGGCATGGCTGGGATCTTAGGAAGGTTCTCACTGCACCATGCATAAAGACTGCATGCAACAAATAGCAGCTTTAAAGTGCATGTTTGGATATCACAGACAGGTCCACCAGACCATTCCTGTGGGCCTTCTGGTGCTTTGCCACAGACAGAGTCACATTTGAAGGTGATGCCAAATTTCTAAACTCTTCCTTAGACTGAAGTTTTGAAAATATGTTGGCTGAGACATTGAATCCTGCCATAATTCTAAATGTAGGTTTTCAAGGAGAAAAAGGGAAATGAGTTTCATAGCAGGACCTAAGTCTAACCTTGAATAGTAAATGGAGTTGAAACTCTTAGAGACTACTTAAAAAAAAAAAAAAGCAAATTATCTGAGAGATATTGTACTGAGCTCCATAAAACTACTCTATGTATTTTAAACCCACAGAAGGTCCTCTTTATTTTTTCCTTAGCATGTTCCCTGACCTAGGGCTTGGCTACTCCTGTAATTTCAGTTTGGGTCTCTCTCTGTGATCTGAGCTGTTGTCATGGATGGATTTCTTGAAATTGGTTTCTGACTTACCTGAGAAACTGGTCTGCTCAGAGAACAGGAGAGAGGTGAAAAGAAAACATTAACAGAAAGACAAATGCAGCAACTCTACAATGTTCAAAGCATCCTCTGGCTGGTATTAACTCCCTCCCTACTCCCTCCAAAGCGACTGTCTCACTTACAGAGGACCCATCGGGGGTTGCCTGGGGGGACCCAGGAACAATTCAGGCACCCCCTTGCATTGTGGCTCTATTTATATTTCCAGCCAATTCACCTGTTTTCTGCAAATTTTGCAGTTACACTGCAGACAGATCAATCCTGCGATTTGCTTTCACTGGGGAGGTGGGAACCCCCTCTGGCTCTTCCTATTTTTAAACAACTGAAGTTGTTGAGTATTTCCTAAACCATATCGATCCACGAGGCTAATGATAGGTTTTATTTAAGTTCCCTTTTGTATGCTCTACCACAGAGAAAGACTTGGAAATTAGTGATACAGAAAATGTTTCAAATCTATTTTACTGCACAGGTTTGCTTCCAGCTCCTGCTGTGTGTGAAACAGAATGATAACCACAAATTCTGTTTCTCACACATGGAAACACAGACAGATGACTACACAAACAGAGGAGAGGGCTTATATAGTGCAACAGCTACCATATAACTTTAATTTACACCCTCTTGTCCATTGTATGAATGAAAAAATAAAATAACACAGGTAATTAAATATAAGCAGAGCGCCACCCCCAAAGTAATTTAATTTTCAGTTTGAAAACAAATAAGAAAAGCAGATTTATTTTAAAAATAATTTCTCATCCTCAGAGTATAAAAAAGTCCAGATCAGTCAAACTAACTTGTTAACATAAAGGTCATTTTTCAAAATAAATGGACCAGTAAGGGACAACATCTGTGACAGTCAGACCTATGAAAAAAATACAAAAATAGAAAATATTTTCTTTAGAAAAAAGCAAAAAACCATACATGCAAAAAAACAAAACCAAAATCACCAAACAAACAAACAAACAAAAAAAAAAACCCCACCAAACACTGTGTGTCAACCTGGTGCAGTCTGGTGGGAACCAGAAGAGAATGAGCAGGTTTGGATCACCAAGAAGCTTTCTGTCACTCATTCCCACTGCAAACCCAGTGCTCACACCTGCCCAGCCCTCATTCATGTTCTTCTGTTGAAAAGGATGACCCTGAGCACGCACCCTGTGTGGGCACCTGTATCTGTCAAAGGTACTTGCAACAGTATGGTAAAAATCACTTTTGTGGAAGTAAAAAAGAAGAGCAAATCCCTCCTGTAGAAAACAAAACAAAACCAACAACAGAACAAAACCCCAGCAAGAACTAGTCAAACCAAAAAAACCCATGTGGTCTTCATCTGACTTTAAACCATTGCTTCTCCTCCAGAAAAAAAAAAAAAAAGTAAAATGCATTTCCATAAAATGGTACTGCTGGGAATTAACAAGCTAATAAAAAAGGACTTTAAGGATGCATTAAACTTGGGTTGAGGAACTCTCTCGCATTTGGAGCATAAACGCTAATAAAATTATAAATCTGTTATTAACTTTTTATGTCCCTTTCAAGTGATAAAGACTTTAAAAAAAAAAAGACATTAAAAAGGCTGTAGATGTTGGTTTTAAGATGAAAAACTGAGCAGTTCAGACTGCAAAAAATACATGCAAAAAAATGCAACTTACACAATACAAATTCTTCATACATCCCTGCAAAAACACACGCTTGTTTCCCCAGGGCAACTCATAATATCTGATATATTGGGAGGGCAAGGGGGGGTGGGGTGGCATTGGTGGAAAACCAAACCAGTTTCACTTTTTCTGTAAAAGCTGATTAAAGCAGGATCCCAGAAGCATGTGTCTGAGAGGAAGGGCTTCCCCAGGCATCCTTACCCAACAATAAGCTGTTTATGTCAAGCCCTGGTTGATAACTCTCCTCCTTTGCCCATTAGAGCCCTACAACTTTCTTGCTGTACTTAACAGTCCAACCTATTCTGTGAGCTCATTGTTTCGGCCAGTAACAACCCCCAACTAATTGCTACACGTAGAAGGGAAATTAAAAGGATGGTCCTTTGAGACTGCTATGTCTGCTTCCAAATGAATTCAATTAGCAGAAGAGGGGAAAAGATCATAATTGCTTCAGACTGTGTGGTATAGGAGGGATTTGGGGATTAATATTTCGGGGAACAACCAGTCTGCCAGCTCAGTGTTTGGGAACGCAGAATAATGACTCAGGGAAAAGACCTTGCATCCCAAAAATCTGTGATCCTTCAGGATGGAAAACCAAGGCAAATCAGTCAAAATGGGACCAGAGAAGCTCGCTGCAGGGATGATCTCCTGGCACTTTCAGGAAGCTGACATCAATCAGCAAACACATCAGAGGGAGGTCCCAGCCCCTCAAAGAAGCAGGTTCTTGAGGTACCTTGTCCAATGCAGGAAAAATATTCTATTACAAGAGATGGAAATCACAAGACCTATCAAGCATGGAAGGACCTCATGCTCATGCTTGGTAACACAGAGGCAGACATGTCACAAAACCCAAAACAGAACCAGATCCAACAATAGAAGACCTCCTCTCCATTGCAGGAGGTAGTGATGGTTTTAATTACACTAAAAAGCTCCCTCTTTTACAGAGAAAGAGCTTTGCTAATGCCTAGGTTAGTGATACTGGGCTCAGGGCTCCTCATTCTCTTATGCAGAGCCTCACAGTCTCTGGTGGATGGGAAGCTCAGCTCCTGACAGGATCTCACCAGCCAGCTGAGCCACTCATTCTACTCCAAGCCATTGCAATCACATGCTTTTAGTTTCTTCCATACTGTGCTGCTTGGAAAAAACATTGCAAAACCCATTCTCAGAAAAAGATAAATGCCTACTTAGGCACCAGATTAAAGAGATGTGTTGGTTGTTTTGTTTGTCTGTTTGTTTTTAAATCCTTATTAGCAGAGAGCCAGGATTGCTGAGAGCCATTCCATTGTGAAAATCCAGCTCTTGTTGAAGCAAATTAATGGGTGCTGAAGTAGCTGTTTAGTCTGAACAGTGCACTGAGGTTTTCTGCTTCTACCCAACAGTTAAAACAGTGGTACCTTTAAGAGACTGACTGATTTCAGGAGGAAGTAGACAACCAGCTGAAAAATGAATGCAAAAAGTTCATGTCCATTTTCTCTATACTGGTTCCCTTGAAATGTTACCTCTCCACAAGAAGTGCTTCATCCTAGCCCTCAGTCATGAACATTCTATTCAAAATCTGCATTAGTAATAGCACTTTCATTTATTTACTCAACAAATTAGATAAATGGGATTGTTTTACACTGCATTTCCCCTCTTGGTGTCACTTGAACCAAGACCCAACCACAGAATGCTTCAGTTACTCCCTGGTATCTGACCCCATATAAGCAGTATGCCTATCATATGTAAATCTAGCTTAAAAACCAATTGTGCCTGAAGGTAACTTATTTTTCATTACCTTCACGAAGCCTATTTTTCACCCAGCCCCTCACAGACACAACAGGTACCAATTCACTGCATATCTCAAGCCACAGAGGGTATGTTGCCACGGAAACACAAACCCAACTGAAAAAGGCAATAAATGCTCAAACAGTTACAACTCCCCTGGTCCATCAGTCCTGCCTTCCCCTCCTTTAGAAAAACAGGGGAAAATGTGCTTCTATTGTGATTCAGCCAAATATGGATACTTAGAGCTCTCCCCTCCCCATCTTATTTTTCAAAAATTTCCCAAACTTGTTTTGAAACAAATCAATGTAAAGAAAGCACAAGCAGCACTGAAGGAGGACTCGGTGAAGTGCAGTCCACATGTCCTGGTGTGCTTCCAACCTTTCCCAGGGGCAAGTCACACACCAAAATCTGCAAAGCATGAGGCTCCAGCACCTTGCCTTACCCTCCCATGCATCCACTACATGCCTGGATAGCTCCACAGCAGGTCACATCAGATAGCGTTACTCCAAGATTTTAGACTGTCACTACATGAATGGGCAAGGACTTTTTGTCTTTCAGCCTTCTTCAAATTATATGTACATTGCATCACTTATAGGAACATACCCATGCTTGGAAATCTCTGGACATGGAGCAGCATAAATAAATTACACGGATCCTCTTCAGTACTCTGGTGTTTGTTTTCCACCACAGCAGTTTAAAAGCTTTCTGCAGCACCACATGTCTAGGGAACTAAAGTAGGTCTGCATTTTACTTACACTGTATTTCTGCACATAAATCAGGTGAGAACTCAAGAAGCCCCTGAGATGAATCAGTTTCAGTTGTTCACGGCAGCATAAATCCCTACACCTGATGCCTGTCGCGCACTAAGACATTTCAGACTTTCTGGTTTTCTGCCTTTTGAGTGACAGCACTGAAAAGTGCCAGTCAAGCTGAATTTCTGAGTAATTCCAGATATCTGTACAAATGCATAGCTAAGGAATGCAACAGAAATGATATTACTAACCCAATAAAAAATGGCTTGATCTGCTATGTTCTGTGGTAATAGGTCAAGTTAAATCACTGGTTTCTTAGAAAAAAAAAAAAAAAAAACCACCAAAAAACCAAGCCAATGAACCAGAAAACCCCCAAATTACCCCCCCCCCCTTCTGCCTAGTCATCACTACTGCCCCATCTTCCCCTTTTTCAAGAGGCTTTGAAGGAAGCAGGGTCCAGCCCCTGTGTCTGAATATCTAAACCCACTATTATTTTCCCTCAAGACTGAGTAAATTACAAAGTGAATAATGCTTCATAAAACCATGTATTACACACACAGCAATAGTAGATTACTACTTCAAAAACATAAACGTTGTAGGCACATAGTAAATAAGGAATTTGAATGGATACTCACTTCACAGCATCAAGCAGTTGAGCAGAAAAGACAACCTGGCTTTGCAAGTTGGATGAACTGGTCTTAGGGGCAGCTGCAGAACTGAGGTTCAGCATCACCTCTACTCCTCTCAAGCACCAACTCCTACCCGTTATATGGTCCCTTCTCTGCAGTATCACCACAGCTGACGCTCTGGCCAGTGCCTTCACACAGAATCATCCTTACTTTTAATCTCACCCATTTCTTTTCAGTGTCTTTTAATTTGCAATATTCTGGGATGTTTCCGCACTGAATTCCTGGAAACTGAGGCTAAAAGATAGTAGAGGTCACCAGCTCCCCATTTAAATTGGTGATTGCCCAAAGCAGGAACTTCTGCTGTGCACAACACTGTCCCCATGAATACAAACACAGAGATGGACAAAACCCACCTGTTTTCTAGAATTAAATTAACTGAAAATTTGGAGCTCCATGTTAGTAAATACTAACTATTCATATAGGCTTGATGTCAGGGGAAAACTTTTCCATAATGTCTATAAAATAAAACTTCAGTGCTGTATGGTTTTAATCCAATTTAATTTAATATGCATTTGTTTTACCCTGAAAGCAACTACTGGAAACCAGAACTAAAAAGAAACAAAAAGGGACAAAGAGAAAACTAAGGACTTTCCTCCTCAAGTTTTTTCTTCACTTGTCATAATGTTGAAGTACCTGATGTCTGTTGATTAATTTCCCTTTTTATCTTCAGGATAAACTCAACACTCCTCATTTGCCCATTACAGCCCTACAACTTTCTTGCTGTATTTAACACTTCAACCTATTCTGTGCACTCACTGTTTCAGCCACTAACAACATGAAGTTCCTATTGTGTCAAATTACCTTAAAATGACAAAAATCAATGGAGCGAGTTGCTTTTCCCCTTTACAATATAAAAAAGTCCTACCTGAGAATGATACCAGAATAACTCTGGCATGTACTGGAGGCAGTCACTCAGCACAGAGGTTGACACTTTTCATTTTGATTCTGGCCACGTTTTGAAAAGACCAAACTTCTCAAGAACAAAGAAATAGCTTGGATCAAGTTTTTTGGGCTGACTTCCTTCTTTCTTCTGCTAAGCTCTGAAGCAAGACCAGATGTGTTATTACACGTATCATTCAGATTTAAATAATTCCATAGAGTAAATGAGAAATAAATACACTGATCTCAGGAATTCTGCTGCAAAACACACCACAGCTAAATTTCCTGGTGTTCTTGCTGCAAAGCAGTTGCAGAATTGAAGATGTGTTTTTGGTAAGAGAGAAACTGACCATAAATAATTTAGTTATTATTCCAATTCTTCTATTTTAACTACTTCACAGGAATAGAAAAGTAACATAACTCAAATTGGGAGCTTGTTGGCAATGTTTCCTAGTAAAACTGGAAAGGAGTGATGTTGACATGAATAGGAATTTATGACAGATACAGTATTCTTACTCAGTTGACCAACACAGAAGAATATTTAAAACTACCTGAAGGTTATGACAACAAGAGGGAAAAAGAGGAAGTGATACTCAGAACTCCCTTCAGCTCCACTGTGGGATGCAGCAATGCAGCACGCTCTGTAGAAGCAGTTCTCATGCAACAAAAGAACAGCTCAAGAAAATCCTTCTACCAGTCATCTTCATGGTAAAAATATAAGGCATTAAGCTACAAACATGCACTTTTCCTAAAATACCTCTCTCTTGAGAAGGGAAATCGTGGCATTCTGTCAGACACTGCCAGCATGCAACTGGCATTAGCTTGTGTTCACTGCAGTGTGAATACAGCTGGCATCAAACACATCCTATCCCTGAATCCATCAGAACCCCTGAACTTCCTCATTTCTTCATTGCTTATGTATGCCAGGACTAGCAAACCCCCTAGATCAATAAATGTCATATTTTCCTTTAGAGTTTGTAATTCACTACCAGGTGATCAGGCCCATCTGCAGAAACCTGCACAAATGCTTACCAAGCATTTTTTCAAGATTGATGACAGTTCATCAGGACCAGAGGATAGTTACTGCCCAGCATTAAAAGTTTCAAAGCACATCTGATGAAAATACTATAATCAAGGAGATTTTTTAATATACCTCAACAGCATACATCGTATCCCATTGCCTCACCACAACCATGGAGAAGTATTGTGGATATCACGCAGCACATACTGGCACATCCTAAGGTCTTAGGGCCAGCCAGCAATGTCTTTTTTTAATAAACACTGATTATCTTAGGAGAAAGGTTTAAATGAACCTAGAGAGGTTGCTTGCAGGTAGCCATTACATTTTTATTTCCCCAGGCTTCTGGATTTAATCAACTGCCACCCATGTACCTCATCAGATAAGGCACACAAACTTCCACCACGCAGTTCCTATGTTGTGATGCCACTTTAGCAACCCAGAGCTTAAGTAGACCATACAGACTTGTCAAGGTTTACTAAACCCAGGTTAGTTTTGCATCTGAGCCAGGGTAGAATTACAGTAGATATATCTTCAAAAGCAGTCTTAAAAGGCTGTACAAAATTTTTCCTAGAAGCATTCATCCCAGACTTGCAGCCTGCTAAATCTGTCTGCCCAGAGATAAATTTCCCTGGCCCACATCACCAGTTCCACCTCAGTCTCCACAACCAAAAAAATCAGAAGGAAAAAAAAAAAATTCAGAAGAAAACCAGAGTAATAGAAACAAGTAAGAGCACAGCCAACCCAGGAACTCTAAATCGTTGCCAATATTCTTGAAATCACATAGTCCTCATCATTTCATCATCCTGACTATGAGCTGGTTGTTTTCAGATAGGCTGTGGGCCTTGCCTTTCATGTCCTAGCCAGGTTATTTTGGCAGGCCTGGGGCTCAGTGCCAAGCCACCACTTGGCTTTGAGATCAAGGCAGAATGATGTTTCATTTTTTTGCCATGTAGTACCAGCTTAAAAAAAAACAAACCCAAACAAACAAAAAAAACATCAACATCAAAAACCAAACCAACAACAAACATCAAAACCCCCCCACTTCACAGACTTAATTGCTTGCCTTTTTCTAATCACAAGAATACAAGCTGAACTACCATATGGATCCCACACCAGACTTTCCAGGTTATTAAAGGCTTTGCCTTTTATTTTGCTTTTTTAAAATTCTTTGTCTTTCCTGTGAAAACATCATCTGTGTCCACAGACTTTGGCCAAAAGCAACTGACTGTGAAATCTTTGCTTTTTTTCTTTGGAAACAATGTTCTTTAGATGTTATCTTTCTAAGTGTGATTCTCACACCAAATTCAAGGACCAGGAGTTAAATGTGAAGGTACATTTCTTCCCAAGTATAAACCACTCTTCCTCTGCACCACCCCTTAATTTTGGGTGTCATAATACGTCAAAATTTGAAGACAAAAAATGTAAGTAACAGCAGCTTACACACAATCATCACCTGCCAAATCTAGAGAAGAAAAATTAGATGGGAAAGGGTAACAGACATTGTGTGTTAGACACCAAAATGATTCCTGCAATACACTGCCAGCTCTTGTTCTCCCAGTTTGTAACCCTGAAAAGGAATCAACAAAGAACTGGGAAAGGTCATTAAAAGAAATAACTATAAATTCTTTAAAAGACCTTAATAAACCTCCTGAAACAGCAGCAGCCAGAAACTGCAAGATGTGCATCTGCTTTATTGGGACATAAAACTGGAGAGGGGTCAGGACAGAAGGGGAGAGAAGAGGTCAGGCTAAGTAATGGCAGGTGTTGTGTTTTGGTATTTAAGAGGTCTGTTTCTAGCCATTCCACCGATGGAGCTTTTGTGCACTTGCATTAAATATAGCAGACAGATTTCATCTGTGGGACTGAAAAGCCCAGGTCAGGGCTCAAGTGCTAGGGCTTTCCCACCAAAGGTCCTGAGCCCACTGCTTAAACCTGGGTCCCTCTGCAGGGCCATATACCCACCACTCCTTAACTTTGTCCTTATCCATCAAGCACAAAAATGCTGCAAACGTAACTCCCTACTTCTAGGCACTTTTGTTTGGAGCTGGTCAGATTTCCTTGAAGACCATTCAACTCCAAAAACCAAGAATTTGATTTGAAACATCACAGGTGGGACTACTGGGAATTCCTTAAGGAAATGACAAGCTGTGTAGCCCCAGGGAAGAAAAACTCTATTCAAAGCTGTGAAATCAGGAAAGCCAGAAACTGGAACTCTGATCCCATCTATCCCAGACTACTATTCAGGTTATAAAAGCATGTTTAGTGCTGAAAAGTTGTCTGGAAAGTCTGATGTCTCCATGAAGTGTTTAAGCTTAACAAAATGACAGATAAAGAGACTTCTAACTACACAAGCTTGAGTAGCTTTTGAAGGGCTTATAAAAGTTTATATCAGAAAGAAAGAAGAAAGCTTTATGTCTCAGAGGGATGACATCCACAGTTTTTCTGATCTCACAAGTACAAGAGGACATGTCCTTTTAGAAATGACCAGATCAGCAGCTTAGTTTCACCTGTCAACCTGAACCCACTTGGTTTTTAATCTGACAAGCAGCAATGCTTTATTTGACTGACAGCACTGCCCTTTACCACCAAATTTTGGCAGAACACAGGTTAACTAAATCTTGAATCTATTTTGAGTTGGTTGCACCTAAGGACTTTGAACTTAAAGGTCTGCTAATGCTAAATGGCTATCATCAGGCAAACATGCTAAGGTGCCAGGGGAAGAAGAAAGTACCTTGAAAGAAGAAACTGCACCGAATTATGCCAAGAAAACTGGACATCAGTGCATATTATTGGACTGTTCTCTGCAACACCAGGTTTCTGGCCCAGACAAACATGTTTCTCATCTACAGTATTTATCTCCTGCCAATGTAAATCCAGCCAAACTGGCTCCATGTAATTCTCACTCAATATGCCCTTGCAGAAACAAACACAGAAAAGAGAAGTCTTTATCAAGAAATAGTCCTGCATAATGCAGAGCAACTGTCCTTCTTGATCACTTATGGTAATTACCTCACCATTTTAGACACTTTCCTTTTATCCTCAATTTTAGAGGCACTGGTTACAGAGGAAGGGCTGCTAAAATAAGGACTGTGACCTAAGATACCTAACAGATTCAAATACAGCCACAATCACTTGACATTTTTTGCAAGCTCTGGGTCTTTGAAATGAAACATGGCCTCATTCAAGCCAACAGGAATGTTGCCTTTTTTCATAGAAACACCAGTTTCATGCACAGCTCTTGGGAGATGTGGAAAATCTTGCAGATCAGAAGAGGGGCACAGCATATTTTTCTCTCTGGTGAGACATGGCTGGGACTGCAGCTGGACAGATGGTCCAAGCTGTGCTATGCAAAAACACACTTATTCAAAAATAATGCCCCAAAGAAACACAGTTCCACTATGCACAAGAGAGAATCTTTAGATTATGAGAAATGAGAAAATACTGAAGCCCTGTCCATGCTACTGAATAACACAGCATTTATTTTTATTCTGATCTGTTAAATAAACTCTTGCAGCCTAGTAGTTTCCATCATAAAAAAAAAAAAAAAAAAAAAAAAAAAAAAAAAAAAAAAAGTAGCAAGTTAATCCCTTGAGGACAAACAATTCAGCAACAGGGATAGGTAAATCGAAACTGCAAATTAAATAAAATTACTTCCTCCTACTATTTTAGATATATTTTTCCCTTAAAGAGTAAAAAAAAAAAAAAAAAAAAAAAGATTAGGATTGGGTTTTACCATCTTTGACTTGTTAAATCCTCCCAGAGCTAACAGAGGTGGCAGCACAATAATAATCTTACATATAGCAAAATCCCTTTGTCTTACTCCTTCAATTACCCTTCATCTGGCAATATGTAAAGGATCTGGGGACTCTACACCCTATTTTAGGAACAACCATCCATGTTAGTAATTTGGTTTGACATAGCAACAATGATCCTTCAAGCCTGTGTAAAGATATTAAATATTTTGCAGACATGGATGTGTTTGTTTTTTCTCATGGGGACACATTTAGTGCATTCCTTGTTGAGTTCTCATTAGTAGGTCCTCTCAGGAGGTTTCAACACCCCAAAGGCTTGGGTAAAACTGGATCTACATTTGCCTTTTATCAGTCATTCTCACCAGCAAGCAGTAGGCCAACACTTCCCTGGACATCTTTCAACAGGAAACATGGTTAGAGAGCTACAACTTCCATCACCTCTATCGTCATCACATTTTAATCAAATGAATGCACTCTGATTTTAAAACAGAGATCACTACTCAAAATTTTCACTGCTTTCCAGCACATGCTACCAGTGTTCCAACTGTGAGGTTAGAAGTTGAAATTGTTAGTAAGTGAATGAAATACATTCTGGAACACGTACTATGGCTGCTTCTCTTTGTAGAGAGACAAACACAATTTTTCAACTGGAGTAATACTTGGAAGACTTTCTGAAAAATCTTACAGCAATTAAGCTAATTTACTCCTGCTAAGCAGATGCCAGAAATTAAAACTTGCAAGAATGACAGACTTGCATGATAGCTAAAGACAGAAGAAAATTGCAAGATCCAAGATTATCATTCTCTTGCTTGTATAGAAGTGATTGTAATTATTGTTTGGCTCTCAACTATTCTGGGGCAGGCACCAAGGAAAGACATCTATCAAGACATTTGGATTCATTTAGACACCCTCCTCAAATGGGTAATAAATGCTGGGCTAAAAATACCATTGACATTTCAATATTAATAATGATGTGTGCTCAGGCATCACTGTAGTGTTCCTCCTGCAGTAGCTTTGCAATGTCTGTTTACTGCTGCCTTGCATTTACCTTCTTCCAGCTTCCTGAAGGTGATTTGCACCTTGCAGTTCAAGCCATCATCTGTTGTCACGGTTTACTACTTACAAGAGACTTAGCTGAAAGCAAAAGTACAAGACAGAAAATCACCTTTATCCTGGCCCAAACCAGGACAGTCTGTCCAAAAAATTGTCACTTGATCCCATTCCTGATTATATCAACCTTTTAGCTTTCCTGCTTCCAAAGTCTCTACTTTATATTAGCGATGTACAAGATTATAAGAAATAAAGATAAAAGAGATGGAGGTGGCAGCTAACAAGCTCAAGATTACTTAGGGCTCAACCTTATAAAGCAAAGCAAAGATCCCAATCCTATTTGGTCTTAAAACAATGTCCAAAAGCATCTACATTTTATTCAGCTTTCCCTGAGCTTATGGGAAACATTTGGAGGACACCACAGAAACTAATTTGAATATACATTCCTTGAACACTATATGCAACTGTAGCCCCTATTTAAAAAACCCTCTCCTGACAGCCTAATTTCATCAAGTCCTCTAATAATGTTTTCCAGCACTCAGTAAACAGCAAATACAAAGATACCCATCATCAACTGACCTGTTTCCAAATCTCTGCAGTCTGCTTTGTTCTGTGCATTAAGAAATGACAAATACATTTTCATAACTTTTCGTCCTTGCCAATTCTACGAGGTCAGCATATCCACAAGGGACAAGCCAGACCCACCCAGGAGGGTGCACCTAGCAGTGCATCTCAGAAGGAAGCATCTCCTCTCAAGGTGAGGCTGAATGGTTGGAGGTTAAACACTTCGAAGTACAAACTTCCCTCCTCCCCCTTCCCAGACCTAAGCACATTTGGTAATTGCTAGGGAATGATCAACATGGAGCTTGATGCTGCCACTGTCAGAGCATCGCTTTTCCATGTAGAACAGCACCCTAATGAAGAAGCCCCTGGAGTTAACACAGATTGAAGAGTTTCTAGAGAGGGGCTGACAAAAGTGTATTTATTCACACCACTGTTTTATTTTAATCCCTGTGTTTCCACAAATGCTGTGCAATTATGCATGTGGGTTGGTTTCAGCTGTATCACCCTCTCCCAGGGTTGTGAGAATATTAATAAAAATAAATAAGCCTAGTTTGCCAAAAGAGCTTTAAAGAGGTAGATGTCCAATTAAATTCCCTGGCTCCTTTGAAAACACTAGCATTTTTCACTGCCAGGTGCTATTAGAATAAGAAAGGTCACAGCTGAAGAGGAATCTCATGTAATTCTTTGTGACAAACAGTCCGAGAGCAGGCAGCACCAGGAGATGCAGCAATGAATGCTTCCCAGCAACAATCCAAAGTTTCTTTTGCAAAAAATAAAGAGTCCACTGGTGAAATTATTATGGTTACAGGTAGGTTAAGAGAACAAGCACATTTTTTTTAACACATTCAGAAAGTTTTGCCTAAATATTGTTCAAAGACAGACCAGCAGAAGTTGTTAGTTTAGCTCTTGTATTAATGAGCAGTTGGCACCAACTCAGCACCTCTCTGTACAGCACATACTCGACATCCAGGACAATAAATATAGGTGGAAACAGAGACAGGAAGACAGATGTTTTGTGTTCTAACAACTCTAAGAAATGCTTCATGCAACCTGATCAACAAAGCCCTGTAGGCTGTTTTTATAGTGTGGATCTATCTGGAAGGTTAAGTGAGAAAATTAGCTTCAGAAATATTACTTATGGGTATATTGTCACAGTGCAGTTACCGAGGAGGATTATCCAACACCAAACAAACCAAATAAGCACCAGAAGAGAATCCCATTAGCAATTGAAAACCCACAGCCTTGTTGGAGGTGCCATTTGCATATATTACAATTGCACAACATTTAAAAATTGCAAATTGGATTTCATTTTTCCCTGTCTACCTGCCCATTTTTCTTTAAATTGATTTATTAATGTCCACTGTTGCTTTGCAGTTTTATCCTTTTAACAATAATAGATGTAATATATCACAAAAACAAATTTTTAAGAGTACATCATTAGAGTGATGTAGCACTGGTAATAAACCCCTTCACACTCCAATGAACTTAAATCAGTTTCTCTTTATTGATTTTTGGTCATAACATAATTTTAAAGTTCAACTCGGTTAATAAAAAAAAAGATTTGCTCTGGTGTTGCGTGTAAAACACTTGTGCTGTAAGTTTTCACATCATTTGTTGCAAAGGCTCTTATGGATTTATATATTCCCTCAAACAGTAGCTCATCAATATACAGCCTGTCTTATCTTCCTCGCTGACCTGCATTTATCTGCCTATCTTTATTGCCACACAACTTAGTGCACGATAGATCTTTACTCCGTGACCATCTATCCAAATGCAGTCATTTTATCTTTTCAGCATCATTTTGAGTAACTGCCATTTGCATTTTACCCAACTCTCTTACTTTACAGAGTGTTCTGCACTGACAAGCCCACTTGCTTTTTGTTTTTCTTCTGGGGGAAAAGCAACAGCTCACCTTTTTCATTTAGCCTTTTTTGAAAATGTGTATTTTAAAAACTGGTGGAATATTTGCATAGTTGGTTGTGGGTTTGTTTGTTCTCTTCATACACATTTTTAATCTTGCAGAAGCACAGTGTCACACAGAATAAGTTAAGGACAGCTGAGCTTAAGGATTTATTGGTTGAAACTGCTTGATAAGGAAGCTTATGATCCAGACAGGTATATAATCACTTAGCTCCATTTCTCTGGCCCCCTAAAAAGGTTTTATGATTATGGTACAGCCTGAAGATGTGGCTTCAATGTCATCAGTGCCTCCAAAGGACAGCATCAGTGCTCCCACTCTTTTGTCCTGTTGGCATCTCTCCATAACATGAAGATCACAAAGAAGAAAAGCAGTGGTCAAAGCCAACAAACAATGGAGGGAATTACCCCAGACCAAGGTGACACTTCTCTGAAGAACATGTGCTGATCAAACTCCTACAGTATTTAAAGGTCTCAACAAATAACTTCAGAATTAAAAGACACAAAAACCTAACAGTGAATTTGTGAGATATTGGCCACCTCAAGCTACTTCACCCTACTTTTCAGGCTACCATTTCCTTGGAAGTCAGGGAGTTCCCTTGGTAATTTGGAAAGTGATTGCCTGCCTTGAGATCTTTAAGAAGGGACTGCACTTTCATCAAGTATTTGTGCTGGACCCAGCTCATCACAATCTCAAACCATGACCAACTACTGTAATAATACAATAATTGGGCAATGGCAACTCTAAGCAAAATGTGTGCTTAGAGCTCTTTGTGCTATTTCCCCTCACCTCACTTCACCAGTCTGTCTGAGCTCTCACATGGGAGCCTTGAATCACTCCCATATCTTACTGTAACAATGGAAAAGAAACCTACAAACCTGTGTGTTGCACAAAATACTACCCAAATACTTTATTTAACTGTTTTACCTTTTCTCTCATTTAACAGATCACAGAGTGTTTCCAGAATGGTCTCTTACTTACATAAAAAGATGGTGATTGGTCCTGGAAAAGACTGCAATTGGTAGAGTTTCATAGGATATAGAGTGGTTGGAAAGAAAGGTCAGATTATGCCCCAGATCAGTGCCAACAGATGCTGTGCTACACACCTACCCAGCCAACAATTCACCTAACCCAGCACTTTGCCTGCTGATAGCTACAGATTTGGGTAGTCCAGAAACTTTAAAAAAGTGAACAAAAAAGAGACTGCATAGAACTGGTGGGAATGGATTGCTTGCATCCCAGGCCTGGAATTAGTCACCTATAGTGTAGGGTTAGTGAGTTTTATATTTACTGGCACATCATTTACAAAATTTGTGCTCTTCACATCAAAGAAACAGTGAAACAGCCCACAAATCTTACGTGCTAAGAAAACACCAAAACACCTAATTACGTCCACCAAAACAAATTATTTTTCTAACAATAGGGAAATTTCTACTTCAATATATTATCACTGACTTTGAGTCAAGAAGAATAATTCATTCCCCAGTAGGCACTTATTTCTGGTTTTCTCTTGCTTCAGTGGCTGTTTGTGTATGACCTCAATAAAAATGTGTCCATTAATTCATACACACAGACCAGCTGTAGGTAGGATTCAGATTGGTACCATCTCTGTGCAGTGACAGGCAGAGAAACTCTGTGAAAGGAGATGACCTTGTTACGACTAAGTTGTCTTGACTGATTAAACAATGACAAGAAAAAAAGGAAGAGGTTTTACCATTTCAATTCCCAGGCTGTGCTACTTATTATTATTATTATTATTATTATTATTATTATTATTGTTATTGTTATTGTTATTACTGTTATTATTATTTTTATTGTTGTTAGTGGATTTCAGACTCATCCTCTTTAGTTTTGTCCTGGAAGATTTGCATCAATATCCTACTTACTAGAAAAAAAAAAAAATTCTTCTCCCTGATACGCATTGTAGAGCAAACAGTTCAGATTTGACCTTACAACAGAAATACACAAGGCACCAACTTGGAGTGTGATTAATTTCCCCCAAACAGAGCTGTGTTTGCTAAACCTGTGTTGAACCAGAAGCACCAGAACAGCCCCAAGCCGCTCCGTCTGCCTGCAGAGAGCTCCACTCCTTCTCATTCAGCTCTATTACATGTAAGTTGCTAATGAGGAAATCCATAATCTCTTTTACAACAGATGCTGTGAAATATTCTTTCTTGATATGTAATGGAGCATTGATTTTTAATTCCAAAGTACGCAAACATGACATTTGCAATGGTGACTCCCTACGCACAAAAGCCGTATTTTTTGACTTTTCGATCTGTACAACAGTTTGTAAGCATTTGCCATCAACAAGAAGGCAAAAGAAACCCAATCCTAACCACAAGGGGTTGCTTGCCTGTAAAAATAGCACAGCTATGGATTTCTTCCTGAATAAAAATTCTCTTTTAAAAAGCTGATGTAAACAGCTGCGTGTAATGAATTTGTCAAACTTCAAGGTGAAGTTAATGCCACAGTGATATAAGGATTTTGGATGGGGCTGCCCTACATTTCTAAGAGTGAATCCCATAGCATGACTAAGTCTCCCACATCCCTTGCTGGACATGTGCCTCTGTTTTGTTTTCTTAAAGGCTGCTGGTGGAAATACCAACAGATCCATCAGTTTCAAGAATGAGATTTTTTAAAAAATATGTTTCATGTCTGTAAAAGTAATTCTTATGACATATTCATCAAAAAAATGAAGAAAAAAAAAAATTAGTGTCACATCCAGCTTCTGGCAGAGGTCCTTAAAACTGGGAAGGAAGAAACCAGAGAGGTCACTGCCACATCAGCCACGTGGTATTCATTTTTTTAAAAATCACTTGTCCCACTCCTTGATGGAGATGGGCTCAGATCTTGAGGGCTGCTGAGGTGCCCCTGTGTCTGCCAACTTTGGAAAGTACTAACATCACTTCTTGAGTTCCCTCACAATGATGATTTGCTGAGCTACTCTTTTCTTCCAATCCCCACAAATTTTACCTACGGTGGCAAAACCAGCCCTGCTCTATGGAAAAATGGAAAAAATCATGATAGAGCACATTTCCAGCTGGGATACTCTGGTATGGCTTTACTGAGTTCAACAGGGTGACATTGATTTACAGCAGTTGGGACTCTGGCTCTACATTTATTTTTCAATTTGTTCCTAATGTACTTAAAATATCTTACTGGAATCAATGTCCTGTAATAAATTATCATTCTAAGAGTGCACACACTGAATTGTCAAGGAGAGGGGAAAAAAATACATCTTGTATAGACTTATGCCATATTTATAATAATTTTCTTAATTTTTAAGCAATTCAAAAGGAAAAAAAAAAGCTGACTATTTCTCAGGATGAACCCTATAATCTTACAACATATTTAGAATAGGAAATTAAAGCTGAGCTAAACTACCAATTGTGTCAGCAAAAACAGCCTTTCATGGAAAAATGTCAATTTTATGTCTTTGAAAGACGCCTCTTCCAGTCAAAAAAAAAATCAGGCAGAAATGAAAAGTGTTTTGCCCTTTTATAGTGCAAACCAGCAAAAATATATTCCTCCCTGCAAGACTTTTTCCAAATTAAATATGTATTTTTTACTGTAAGTCTCTTAGAGATCAGTCATTAGGTAGCAAAATATTAAAAAAACCCAGCATTTAAATAGGTAAAAGCAAATAAACCATCAACATTCTGAACAGTTACAGGTTTATCCAAATATTCAGTGGGTTTATTTTTACCTCTAAACGCTTTGTGCAGTTTTGACCCAATGTGTAAAATGGCATGAGTTCATCTGAGCCCAGCTCTTCTACTTGTAAGTCACAGTCCCTCACCATAAGGGACACTTCAGGACTTCTTTGAACGCTACAAAATAAAAGGCATCAGCAGGGCACAAGCCATTTCGAAAGAGCATCACATTAGATGACCTGGTAAATCCCCAATTCTAATTTCTTCCCCAAGTTCCTGCGGCACTAGGAGTATTTCAGCTCAAGCTTTCACGATTTAGTGGGGAATTTAGTTTTCTTTTTTCATTCCCAAGATAATCTGAGTTATTCCGTATGAATGAACCCTCACATTCCCATAGACACAGCACAGGACCCTCAATAGGAGCTGCAGAAAGACCTCTTGGCAGGACAAGTTCCCCAAAGCACCTCTTCTATTAGCTTTCTGTACAGCTGGAGACTTAAATGATTCTCACTTCAGGCTCATGACCCTCATCTCTGTCCCAGCACGTACACCCTGGCTGAATCACAGAGCCTGTGAACCAGATGTCTACCTCAAGCAAGGTCTAGTGATGGCTTTAAACACACTTCAATGTAGCTTTGAAGCAGAGCCTGTATGCAAGAATTAAATGGGACATCTGGGGTTATTCCTTGCAGCTAATACTGCAATAGGGTCCTCTAAGACCTGAGCAGCCACAGCTTCCCAAGCCAGTAGCTGGTGACAAAGGAAATCAAGTTGATAAAGCCAAGGCTCTAGTTAACAAGAAAATTAACTTAAATTTCAGTCTCAGCACATAAGAGCATACAAATTGGAGGGAATAGAGACCCAAGGAGGTATTTTTTGGGGTGGGATTTCCTCCTCTCCTCTGCCATTGCTTAATGATCCTCAGTTGAGACAATGAAGCATTACACGGGTCCTGAGCACACGCTGTGTCTGAACTGCTGGAAATGATAAGGAACAGCAGCATCACTTCAGTGCTTGGGATGGGCTCTGCCTCCAGCATTTTCCTCAGCTTCTCAACTGGGTGGGCACAGGAGCTTTTTCTATTCTGCCAGCTGCACTTCAAGATTCAAACACCAGAAATTCAAGAGTGGCAGACAACGGAGGAAAAAGAAAAGCTCTTTCAGGCTTTTGTGTCTGTAAGTGAATCCTGAGTTGTTTTTTTCATTACTTGATGAAAACTACAGCACTGGAGAGAGAAGGAGTCCCATCAAAAAGAAAACTACCATCCAAAAATCACAGAAGTGAGCTTTACTGTATTTTCCATTTTTTAAAAAAATATCAGTTGAGTGTAAGTGAAAATAAGGCTCGCAAACAGAGACTGAGTAGTGGTTTTGACTGGAAAAAAGCCACAGTGAAAATGTAAACTGACTTTAAAACAAAAAACTGTCTTTGACACATTGTCAATACTAGAAAAAAACAAAGCACATAAACCCCCAGATTTGTTAATATCAAATTGAAAGGAGGAAACTCACCAAAATCCCTGTTCACACTGAAACTTCCTCCTCCTTCTCCAGCCAAGGACCCTTCTACAGCTTTACAAACCTCTTGAGCCTGGTGCTTCCAGCTGGAGAGGACATTGCCCAGAGTGGGCAATGGTGCTTGGGCTGCACCAGAAGGAACACCATTTCCATAACCTTGTTGTGCCACCCAAGTGCTCATAAAAGACCCTGAAGTTGAAGAATTCAATGGTGAGTATGCAGGTAATCCAAGATCACATTTGTAATTGTAAGATGAGCCAAATCAAGGGCAAGAGAGCACTCTCCTTTCTAGATGTCTACGGCTTGACCGTGGTTTGCTGATTCTCCCTAGAAAACCCTGTTAAACATTGCCCCTCCACCAGTACCTTCCCCATGTCCAAAAAATCCCCAGTCTCAGAGATGCCTCACATTAGCCTCCAAGTTTGCACAAAGAATTCAAATGCTTCATTCCACACATCCACAGAGCACATATGAATACACAAAATTATACAACAAAAGGCAACTTCTGCTGTATCAGATAGTACCACAAAAATTAAATTTGCTCTACTACATTCAAGGCATCACACTCAACAGCAAAGTTTCAGAGTGCCTGTTCTGCTGAGTAACTTGCATTTAAAGAGAAAGATGTGCTGCTGATTGGATTATTGTAAGTGAAAATTCATGCGTATTAATGATAAAATCCATTATTAGGTGTAAAGATGAATGTATAGTCATAGGGCATATTAGCAACTTACTTTTAAATGGAGATTATTGCTCCAAATGAAAAGGCAGAAATAATCCTCTCTAAACCTGCTTCATTTTTAATACTTGCTGCCAACAGCTAGATCTGCTTGCTTCCATTTGTGATATACCTTAAAACCTCACAGCTTGTAATATATCCTCTGTGCATGTGTCACATCACTTACTCAACCAAAAGGAAGACTAAATCCAAACCTTTAAAACCGAAAACTGGAAAATTGTAAGATAAAAGGAGGTCCCTGACATCCAGACAAGGGCTCCCTCAGGGAAGGGAGGGTGTGTGAAGTGCTGGGTGAGCCCCCCCAGGAGCCCATCCTTCTGGCATCTGTCTCCAAGCAGTGAAGGATGAGGAGGAAATTTGGCCAAAACTGGGGCCATCATCAGGAACATGTGAGCACAATCTCTGCAAGCCTGCAGGTGACATTGTACCATGGAAGTGACAACCTGAGAACAGCTAGACCCCAACATTAGATGGACCTTGATAAAGCTGAGAACAACGCCCATCAAAAACCTCAAGGGGTCAGATATAGAAAAGGGTCAGTTGCTGCCTGGGGGTGCAGATCAACCCCATACAGCAACCAGCAGCCCATCAGAGAAAGACAACAGGGCTACTGGGGACACAGAGCTCTCTACGTGGCTTCTAATTTAACGGAGAGAGGAGGCCACCAGCTGCCCAGATCTGTCTTCCCAATGGAAGGCTGGACCAGGCTGCCCAGAGGACACACACCCCATCATGGATGCAGCATAGGCAACCAGCTCTGATGCTGTGGGCTATCCTGGGATGGGAAATTGAGCTGGGAGACCTCCAAAGGGCCCCTCTCGTCACATTTCTGTCTTTCTGCACCCCAAAAACTATAGCTAAAGGCTTTTTATCTCTGTAAACTACTTACCTTACTTACACTAGGACTTATGCTATCACAGCCAGGCAATAGAATGAATAAACTTACACCATGTCAGGAGTATAGAAGCTATTAATAAAGCATTACAAGGCAATTTCAGTAATGCAGATCTTTGAACTGTGCTCTGCTTTCCCATCGCTACACCCCTAACCACAGCAGCAAAAAGAAAAATCCCTCTTCATCACACTGGGACCTTCTTTTGATGTTGGCTAGAGATGGTAGAAAGCGTGCTCAGAAGCTATGGGTTATTGGTCAGTATATATATTAAAAAAAAAGCACACCTCCCTACATAAGATGGCTTCTGCCTGAAGAGCTGCACAGTGGCACAGGATGAGCAGCAGTGAGATTTACAGCCATGTGCCACCATGTCCTTTGACATTACACTGTCAAAGCAAAAACAAGTGAGATTCAGTGGCTCCCTGCCAGCTTGCTCCAGCTAAAGGCCATGCCACACCAGCCATGTTATTACACCAGTGAAGAGCTTGTATAAAAACAGGGAAAACTGTCCATCAGTTACTACAAATTATGTTTAAAACTACTCATTCCTTCTAGCCTTTGCTCGCTGCCTTCCTAGCATTTTCCTTTTTAGCTCCCCATCTACTTTTTCTTTTAGCCACAGCTATTGTCTTGCAGTCCTTATGATCACACACATTAAAAAGGCTGAATGCTTCGTTCATGATGTGCTCAGCAGAGCTCCAAGGTGGGACCCACAGATGGAGTCACCCCAAATCAAATGCTATTTTAAGCACCCCAGTCTGACTTCCAGCCATTTTCCTCTTTTTTATACCCTCAGCCTTCAACAAGGTTGTTGTAGATCTCCCACTCAACATAATAGGATTGCTCACAGAAGCATCAGCCTCAGATATTTATTTCTTATTTAAACCAGGTTTTCTTTAAGGTCTCAGTCCTGTAAACATCCAAAGCACGTGAGCAGTGCCCTTGATTTCTGGGAGCTACTCAAAAGTTTAAAGATGTACAAATGCCCCAGACCTGGCAGAAGCCAGACGTGCACAGGCATAGAGCTACCTTTGAAAAGTTTAGAGAACTGTTCAGTTAATAAATGACTTGTTAACTGGTCCTCCAGTTCCAAACAGGTCAATTCAAGAGAAAACAACACAGAAGAAAACGTGTATTTCAGGTCCAGCCCTGCAGGAACTCCTGTGCCTTCCCTTTCCAGGGACTTCCAAGAAGGCTGCACAAGTCACCCAGCCTGATACACGAATGGGTATTTGATGCCAAATAAGATAATCTTTTAATTTTCTCAATTACCTCAGTAACCAAAAGCACACATCTAGAGATCTGCCATATTTCTGACAGCAAGTAATGTGCTTTCTGCAGTAAATTCAGTTAGCTGCTTTTCAAGAAGGATTTTTTTTTAAGGACATCCCAATGCATTACTACACTTTATTTATTAGAGGAAAAGAAATTCTGTCCTGGAATTGCACTCAGTGAAATATCTGTAGACATGCAAGAGAACATATTTCCTAACATGAAGAAATCTTTCCAGTGGATAGTCACATCGCATTTTACATGTGACCTTGTTATGCTTTTAATTTGACCAAATCTGCATCGTAAAAAATCATGGAATGGATTTTCTCAGAATCGTTTACATTATGCATACACACACATATATATAAATAAATAAAAGCTGCAGTTTTCCTTGGCTTGTTTTATAGATTTAGCATTTACATTTTTCCATTTCCCCTTCCCTTTCTTTTTATCAAAGCAGAAATTCTCATAAATCACTGAGTTCCTAGAGTATGGGTTTTAGGAGTGCAAAACATCACAACATTGATTTTAAGTGGAAATAAAACTCAGCTGGACTTAGGGGAATCCACAGATGCTCAGTATCTGATTATTAGAACTGATGCTTTGGGGTGACAAAGCAGCAGCTTACATGACATTTTTGCTCATGCGTGGTAGCTTGGAAGTAAATTTAAAATGAAGACACAGCCTTTCTGCTTCACAGGTGTTTAAAATTACAGAAACTTTTACTATCACAGAATCCAAAACGTTCCTGGAGCACTCAGGAGCTTTTCTGATCGTGAAATAACAATGTCAGCCATGATCCTGCGATGGGAGGACCAGAAAACATCACTTTTCATAGAAGCCACATACCCCAGCACTCAGCATAGCAACCCGACCATCTCTGGGAGTCTGTATTTCTCCCAATATCCTTGACTTTCATCAGCATCCTTCCTAAAATCCTATGTTTCCATAGACAGCTTCACTCATCAATAACAGCTCAGGGCAAATTCCCTTTCGTGGGAAATTGTCAGCTCTGGTTTTAACCACAGTTTTGACAAGCTGAAAGGTTTTCCTGAGGGAAGGGAGTGGTGGGAAAAATGGCCACACCAACACCCTTTATCTAAAAATAAAAGCATACACCAGCCATTGGGGGATGAGATAACAAAATGCTATTGAGATTAAAGCCATGAACTCCCAAGATGCTGATTTCCTGCCAGAAACCCGTGAAAGAGCACAGTGCTGCATTATTTGGCTGTTTGCTGATCTTCCAAACACACAGGCCAGCACCCAAGTGCCCAGCCCACGTGGCAGAGCCCTCCCTTATCTTCCAATTTTTACTGTATTAGAGGAAACAGCACTTCATACCCGACCTTTGCAAAGAGCAAGGACTCACCCTTCAAATTCTAAGCTAATGATAGTTTCTTATCTGACTAGATGGGTTTAATAGGTGAGACCCCATACTGCTATTAGTAGCATTGTTCTGTGAGTTCCTCTGTTTCTCAAGGGAGTAGGGTTTGATGGAAAGCCCTTCTTCTACTTTCCATTTCTTAGCCCTCACTCCAGCTCCCTGCAGCCCTGAGATGTATTTTTGATGAGAGAGGAGAAGTACATCAGCGCATTTCAATAAAAACCCTGAAGTCTTCTTCCAAAACAGCTCCCCAAAATTTTTGCTTCCTTTCAGCAATTTAATTTTTAATAATCTGAAAAAGAAGTACCTATTTGTACATGAATTTAATTTTTTGAACAAAAGTGAACAAGAAACAAAAACAACTTTGCAACATGGCATGTAATGAGCAGTATTAAACCTTCACACTGACCCAGCAGGGCTCCTGCAGCCCAGCACAAATGGTTCCTCCATGGGGGTAAAGATGAAGTGATTCCCAGACTCTTTGTCCTTGTCATTTGAAGGGTCAGAACCTTGCTCCTCTCATTCCCTTCAACTAAATAAAGTGCTACATAATCTTATAAAATCTTACTCCCAGCTCCCAGTCTTAGTGTCTGATTCCCAAATATAAGAACATAATATTCAGCCTTAAATAGACTATCTCCAGTTGTAAAAAGCACTGCCAACAATAACCAGAAAGTTAAGCTTAGATTTTAGAGCAAGAATTCTTGGCTATTATTTGTGGTAATTGTGTCTCAAGCTGGTATGATTTCATAATCAAGGAGCTCTCATGCAAAGTTAGGATAACACTTTTTTTAATACTTCTCATGTGAGGAATTATAACCTACCTCCAAGGGCTAAACTAAGCAAAGATAATACAAAGGTGCTGAAACAGTAAAATACCTGTGATAAAACTGAACACCTTTTTTTGGGGGGAGCTCCACAAAAGGATCCAATAACAAGCCATAAGAGCATGAGAGTTTTGTTTGCTGGAGGGTCAGGGCTTCTGTAAGACCTAAACAACAGCCCGATTGCATAAAGTTCTCAAAAATACATAAAATAAACTTGCAGCCATAAAGACTGTGGAGAAATCTTTTATCTGCCAGAACTACACCTGGTCCACCCATATATTTGAAGGCTGAAAGCAGAATTAGAGCCTAAGGACCACGCAGCAGCATGCAAGTTGCCCTTCACTGCTCATGCAGCCTCAGTTCCTCTCTCTGATTCTGTTTATCTGATAAAGGTAAGGGAAAGCATCCAGCAAGTTTCCTGTGCCATCCCCTCATCACTGGAAGAGCTGGGCTACCCCACCCTGTGGTCCCAAAGCCACTGGCAAGGTAGGATGCAGCAGCCAAAGGTTCACATTGACTCACACAGGAACTGGGCTAGCATCCCTAGGATCTGCTTTGCCACTGTGGTCACGGGACCTAACATGGCCAAAAGATCACCCAACACAGCTGTTGTGAGGAAAAGAATACACATAGTGTATTCTCCCCATCCCAACACAAATACAACCCACTAGGTATGGACAGGTGCTATACAACGTTATGAGCTTTCTTGCTCTGCTTCAACCCCTATTTTCCATTTAGGTACTTCATAAAAATAGAGAAGGTGGCACTCCACACAAAGACCTTTAGCTGCTTACCAAATACCCAAAGGAGCTGATGCTTTTCTATGCATCTTTGAAATAATTTGAATTGCATTATAGGCAGTGGCAAATATACACAGGGGACAAGAGTCTGTCTTCTAATTAAGTATTACTACTGCTTCCAATGACTCTCATCCTCATTCTCTTGTCATCAGAGGACAAGGAAGCAAGGTATCTTAACAGCTTGTCAGGCCTGTGCTGCAGGCAATTAGGCTCTGGGTCTGAGCCCCTCCAGGGGCCCTATCAGATGGTGGGCACTGACCTCTACACTGCTAAAGAGATTATTCTCCAATACTAAAAATAAATAAAAAAACCCCCACGCATCTTACAAGTTTCGTGGAAATGGCTGGCTGTAAGACCACAGCACTGAAGAGAGACAAGCTTTCACCCACTGCCCCTCATCTGCTCATGGATACATCCACCTTAACAAATTACACACCAAGTTCACAGCCAGCATCCTCTCTCCTGAGCTCACCTGTTCTGATTCAGTGCCTGCAAATCATAAGCATATTTGTTTATTAGGCATTGAGCTGTGAGCACAACTTAAGGGATGGTTCAACACAGCTAATAACCAAATACTATAAACCCCACAGTGAATGGATGAAGTCATATATAAAATATACTTTATCATGAAAATTTATTTATATGTGCTCATATGCAAACAGTCTTTTTCAGGGATGACTCTTGTCATTCTCATGCAAAACTGAAAAGTACCTCTTCTCCAGTACTGTTTCTTTAAATTTCTTAAAACCAAATGCCTGCAACAGATCACAGGGATGGGTTATAAAAGCAAATTGAGGTAACATTTTACTTTTTAAAAAACACAACCAACCAGCCAACCAAAAAATAAACCAACCAAAACCAACCAACCAAACAACAACAAACCCCTCCAAAATCGCAAAACCAAAAACCAACCTATGAATGAAACCAGAATACTTTCCCAGTTTCAGTGTGATTTCTGAGCTTGCACAATAGAGCCCAGCCCTGTCCCATGAGTCCTGCTGTATAGAGGCACTCAGGATAGCAGAGAAGGGGCTGGACGTTAGTCATGGGGCACCAGCAAGCCCATTGGTAGGCACCTTCCTGCCTGCAGAAAGATCCCTCTGTCCCCATAGCATTTACAGCTGGCATACAGGAATCCAAAGCAAAAGGAAAAGCACTGTAACAACCACTCCCTCACAGAGACCTTCAGCAGAGAGCCCCTGGAGGCTCCTCCATCCTCCCATGACATGTGGGTGCAACCAGGCAGCTCTGTGAGGACAATATGGCTTAGAAATACCCAGGTGCACAGATATCATCAGCATGTGGGGACATTTAAAATGCTCTCAGAGATCTTGCCAGGCCTCCCACTGTCACTGAAGGTCTCCTGTGGTTCAGTGTCACATTTACTAGCAGTTGGCAAGTGCCTGAGCCACCCTATCTAGTAGGCAGCAGAAGCTTCTTTTAGCCTTTCAGAATTTCCCACCCAAAATTAGTATTTGCTCAGGGATGCTCAGATTCTCTGCAACTACCTACATCAGCTGTAGGGAACAGGGAAAGGTCTTGCTTCAATGGTGCATTTTGGACATGGGCTCAAGGCAGGTATATTTCAATTTGTCCCCTCCACATGCTGCAGTAAGAACATAGCACTACAGGAAAATTCCTTGATGATTAAGCTCTTCCACATTGAGAAGCCTGAAAAATTGTTCTCCATGCCATTTATTTGAAACCATTTCAGCCTAGACTGGAAAAAAAAAAAAAAAAAAAAAAAAAAAAAAAAAAAAAAAAAAAAAAGGTTGGAAGAGTGAAGAGGCAAACCAGCCAACCTTCCATAATTCTGCTTGTGTAGAACTCAATAAGCAGTCTTCTTCCAAGTAAACCACTGTGTCCCCTCCTTATTCAGTGGGTGTTTATGCAACTGATTCTGTACAGTCTCTTAAAGAGACTTTCACAGGACCAAGATGAGAGGTACTGAAGGACTGATGATAATGGGCATCAGTAGCTGTTTTAGGCTTAACATACCCAACTCAACTCATTAAAATCCAAGTGATTGATTTTATTTTTTTTTAAGAAGCAAAACTCTGCTAAGCCAGCCTATCCTCAGAGGACAGTCTGTGCATGGGTGGAGGAGTGCATGCACAATGGATAATTTAACTTAGGGTCAGCATGATCGAATGGAGCATGTCTTTATTTAGCAAAGAAATCACTCAGACTGGTTTTGTCACAGCACCCCGTTCTTCAACTAGTGGGAAAACAGAGAAAACATGAAGAGTGGATAAACGTCCAGCTTCCAGTGGAAATATTATAACAAATTTGAACCCTGTTCTTCAACTAGTGGGAAAACAGAGAAAACATGCAGAGTGGATAAGCGTCCAGGTTCCAGTGGAAATATTAAAACAAATTTGAATCTTTATACATCAATTTGTGGTTTATTTTTCAAAAGAAAATCCTAGCTACTTTACCTTCCTACTAATATGAAGGGAGTCAAGTTTGCGTGTAACTTGGTTAGTGTCTCTTCAGCTCTGCATGACAAAGCCTAAGGTAGTCCCTTCAACAAGCTCTGTCGGATCTAATCGAGAGCAGCGAGCGAGGCACCACGCGAGGTGCCGTAACAAGCTGGTGCTCCAACTTTTCTCCTCGCCTGCAATACGAATGCACTGTTTGGGGGCAGTAGAGCCTGTTACTGGAAGACAAATCCAGAGCTAAAAGGATATGGCAGCCCTCCACACTGTAGTCTGATTGCATTAGACTGAGCGCAGCACAAGAAATAAATATTTAGACAGGGGAGATGGCACCCTGAATGCATCCAAGTGTCAGTTCTGATCTTCGACAAGTGGAAAGCGCCCGCCTCGTCCTGCGCTCACGTGCAGCTCGCTGCCTCTCGCTGGCTGAGCCAGATGGTGTGCGGGCAGGGCTCTTCTGCTCCATTCCTCGACAGCTAAAAAACCACAGCCAACCTGCCACGTAGGCTCATCTATCACTGCCAGCACATCTACTGCTGTACGTGCTCCTTCTTTGCTGCTGTTTACAATTAAAAAGGAAAGAAAAGGGAAGGAAAAAAAAAAACCAACTCCAAGTTCTCAATTACAATTGAGCTTCAGCTACACAGTAGGTAATGAAGAAATTTGGGAGCTTGCAACTTTCCAGGAGGTAGTGGACTTAATTAAAATTAAAGCATTTCATTTTAAGAGGGTGGTGTGACCCTCTTTCTGCCAGACTCTGGGCCCATGGAAACCTCTCACTGGTAGCTATGTAAGCTCTAAGTATTAGAATAAATGTTTTCATATGTAAATAGAGCCAACATTACTCAGTGCCCTGCCTACAGAGCCCCTTTATTGCTTCTCCCATACAGTTGTGCCCAGCAAACAACAAAAGGCATCCTATGTTTATGGGGCACTGGCCTGACATTCAAGAAATCTGCACTCAAAATACGCCCCTGTGCCAAGTGTCAGCAATGTGATGTGGGCAGGTCAAACACTGCTCTGTCTCATAGTTCCCCCATCAAGAAAAATTGAAACTATTTGTACTTCTCTCCTACTTAACCTATATAAAACCATAAACTTTCCAGAGCTGAAACAGATTCTAATTACAAAGCAGCACAGTAGCAAATGAGGCGAGTGCCCTCTCTTCTGTGTCAGTGCCATCTCACACAATGGAAAGAGCAAATAAAAAACAGTGGACCAGGTGCTCCATCCTCTCCCTCCTGCTTCTTGGGTTGTCATAAAAACCAATTCACGCTGGGTATATCCAGCCTGTGCAACATGCAGTCCCATCCCTGTCTGGGCTCAGCATCAGCCATCAGATGCTTTGCAGCACTGGGGCTTTACCGAGAGGGGCACCAGGAGCAGTTGCCCCGTCCCTGCTCCAGTGTTTTCCATAACTATAGCTGCCGACAAAGTTAAGCTGCAATCTGTGACAGCACAACTTCTGCTGGATTCAAACTAATTCTCTAATGCAGGCAAAGACTGTACTTGTTTTAAAAGAAGAAGCAACTATAGCTACAAGAGTCAATGTCCTCAATACATCAACACCTGCCCTGCTTCCTCCACTGCTCACCCTGCAACACCCACAGCAGAAGACCAAACAAAAAGTTTTATCTCCTAAAAATACCACTTGTGATAGAGAACCAAACAGGTGAAGAGCTAAAATCTGTCAGCCAATGCAGGTGAAGCCCAGAGCACTTTAGGGCAGTAGACTGCCTAAAAAAACACCAGAGAAAGATGGCCAAGTCACCAGATGATGATGCGTGTACAAAGAGAATGCGATCAAAAAAAAAAAAAAAAAAAATCGGGTCTGTAAAGGAGGCTGAGGCACACAGGCAAGGATTTTCACAAGGTATCCTGCCTGCTTCAACATGACACAGCCCAAAATGGAAGTTGACAGCAAGAAGGGAGGAAAAATGATCACAGTGACACAACCTAAGGTTGTGGCTGCTGAGCTCCTGTTCTGACATCTGAAAATGCACTGGCCCACAACAGTGAACCAAGACAACTTAATTGCTGTTTCAAGATAATTACTATCAGTTGGCTGTTCTCCCCTCAATACACATTAGCCCATCTTCTGAGCTGTTTAAGTTCCTCTCCTTGGATCTCTAACACTGCCCTGTTACAGTTTAGCTAGAACATGGTCATCTCAAAAAACGTGGCAGAACAACGCTGCAGCACGTTCTCAGCCAGTGATGTGAACAGTGGAATTAAATACCCAGCATCTGTAATGATCTCTTCTGTGCAGCTTCTGACAATCACTTGGCTCTCCTGTCAACTGTTCAAGTGGTCTCACAGCTCAGCTACTGCTGTGCAAAAGGCTCAGGCTGTATGGTGGAAAGCAGAAGAGATTACAGTCACTGGAAAAGAGGGCAGAAAAGTTTAACTTTAGTGCTCAAAGCATTAAAAAAATAAAAATAAAATAAAATAAAATAAAAAAAACAAAACACCACCACCATTATTTTGAAATGTGAAAGAAAACTCACAGAAGTAGGGTCTTCTAAATTAACAACACTGGCTGACTGCAGAAATCCATCAGTTCTGTCCATTCCCAGCAGCAGCAGCATGATACTGCCAGCATGATATTTAACCTTCCAGAAAAAGCCCACTGTTGAGTAACCAAATACATTCTGGAGATGGGCAGAAAGAGCAGACAGATTCTGTCGTTTGACCCAGTACAACTGAAGCACAGCAAATCAGCACCATCAGTGATTCCATGACACGGAATCTCCAAACAGTCATTACTTCTCAGGAGTGCAGCATCTATGTACCACTACAAAAACCAGTCAGTTCTTGCTAGGAAAGCAGGAAAGTTGCTTTCTCTTTGCCAACAAATTACAAGTATCTGCTCAAACTGTCAGGAATAGAGATAAATTCTACATATCCATTTTTAATATCTTAAATACACAAGGATGTGTAGGATGTTATGTGTCAATCTGTAAAACAACAGTGAAGAAACTGAAAGAAAACCTGCTAATTTATACTAATAAAATCATCCAAACTAAGCAGGTAGCTACCACTTACTCTGTTAAAAAAGTCCCTGTTAAATGTGGCGATTTTTCTTATGTAGCGTTTTGATTGTTACTATGTGCAGTGGCACCTCAATTTCTGCAAACTAAACCATTGATTTTGACAGCATCTGCATTGCAAGAAAAAGAAAAAGGTTTTATTTCTTTCAGCTTAGCCTTACTCAACTAAGGACTTCACAAGTATTGCAGAGCAAACATCCTCTTCGGTCTTAGTCAGGCCACTTACTCAGTGAAGTTTCCCAAGGTTTTTGGTGAGAATGTTTTTTTTTTTTTTGCATGTTGTTCTAGTTTTAAAGGGTTGCATGACACAGACACTGTCTGTGAACATCTTCCAGTGGTGTTCATGTTCCACAGCACAGGACAGCATGCTACTTCATAGCAGGGGCTTATCCCAAGTTTTTATGTCCTTAACTCAAATAGGGTGTTTCCATGCTACATTTTCCCTTACTGACTGAGGCTGGGACAAGCCCAAATCACAAAGCAAGTTGTCTGAAAAGGCCATGTTTTCCATTTCAGTCTCAAAGCACTTCACACAAAGCAAATTTGAAAAAATTACAATGAGAAGTCTGAAATTAATCCCCCAGGTACATCACAGATGCAGGGAATGCTCAAGGATGAATTTCTGACAGAACAGTGCAGTTCTGCCTGGAGTTTGGCTGCAGATTTCAAGTTTCCTACAGAATCACTGTGGGGCTGCTGGAGCAGATTTCCAAGCTACCAAGACAGAGAGAAGCCTGGATGAGTACCTGAACAGAGGGTAAGGATTAATCTCTTGCCTAAGGCCCACTTGAGCCCTCCAGCTGTCTTCTTCATCCAGCTATTTGCCTTCTTTGAATTACTGGAGTCAGTGTGTGTCCCTATGGGCTACAGGCATATTAAAGAGCAAGAGACTAATTACTAACCAGAATTAATCTTCCATACCTGCTTACAATTAGAAGAGTTTGCTTTAGAGAGATAAAAAGAGTTGCTTTAAGCACAGCTATGACTGAGATCTGGTGCTTCAGACTTGGTCTTGATCAAAATCCCCAAAAATATAAGGACAGACCAATGAGACATCAATGCAAAATCTGGTTAGGGGCTCATTTACAAGGATGCTTCCTTCAAATCACTGGTGGCCCCAGTTAGCCCACAGGCTGAGGAAATTTCATCAGAGAACAGATTTTTTTTATCACCATCTCCAAAGGAGCACATTTAAGAGTTCAGGATATCTTTGCCACAGTGGGAGCATCAAGTCAAATGTGAAATAGGCAGGGAAGGCAAGTGGATCACTTATTTCCCCTGGGAGAAAACAATGCATGCTGACAGACTGATAAAACTGCTAAAATCTGATCCTAATAGCCACATGGCAGGGCCAAACACATTCAGTGCAAATCCCTTCAGTGTTTTCTATAGCTGTACAACAGGCAAAACAACATCAGGTAAGGATTAAATGAAGAAATTAGCTTTATGACACCATAGGACTGGAATGCTGTAACATTTTGGAACTCTTTGAAACATATTTCCCCATCCTGGTCTTTAAAGTTGAAAATCCCTTCCCCCAAGAAGTAAGCTCTAAAATACCACACATAAATTTTCAGGCTAGAGAAAATCACTACACGTGAGGAAGTCACCATAGAACGTTAAATAAAGATGCTGCTCTGCAGAAGGAGATGTTTCATTGATCAGATTGAGCTTTCCCACAGCACAGCTTTCACGGCAATATACACAGTAACATCTTAGCAGAGGTCTTTACAGCTTGCTTGGATGGAGACAGATACTGTGCTCCTTGGTAACCTGTCATCCACAGAAACATTTCTGCCCTGGTTCAGCTTTTGACATTTACAGAGTGGCTTAGAGAGAGATTGCTCACCTTTACCAACCAGTCTCAGTATTTGCTTGCCCTGTTAAGGCACTTCAGTCTGGTCTCTGTTTACACCCTTATCACTGGCTGAGACAGGTGGCAGCTGTGTGCTGGTCCACAGGCCCAACCTAGAGCATACTGCAAGTCTGAGCCACCTCAACCCATGGACACAAGCCCAAGGCAAAGATGACTGTGCCAAAACTCACAGCAGCAGGGTGCCTCGCTTACACTGGTAGAGGACATCACTGCCTCCCCAACCACCCAGGATGTCCCAACACTGATGTCACATTTTATAGCTCACTTTTGCTATTCAGCAATTGTGGGTGGTAATTCTTGGCATCCCCCTTCATCTAAACTTCACCATACACAGGTTATTCCTGTGCTGTTGCTCTCTCAACTTTCCTGCTTTGCAGCCAACTCATTATTACTTTCATAAAATCAAGAGCAGCACTTCATCAATGCCAGCACTGGATATTTGGCAGAAATAAGTTGCTCCTTGTTCCTTCTGCAAGATGCCACAAGATCTTCCTGTTTCAGGCCTATATTAACAAAAGCAAGGAGAGAACACAAGTCTGCATGTGTCTCAGGGACACTGAGCTCCTGCCCCACACACACAAGGTGAAGAGGGTAGCCCATGGGACGCTGGCAACCTCTGCAGAAAGAGCCCTGTCTCCTGAGCACAGCTAGGAGGTACCAACATATTGTGAGCATTTGTAGGGTGCCCAGGATCCAAAAACACCACTCAGGCATCAGAAACCCAAACACTGAAGCAAATTCTACCTGCAACGTTAGACAAATTGCCTGGAGTCCACCTCTGCTTTTTGGTTCCTCTTCTGACTAGTCCACAATGTGTTTGGGATAGAGACAGCCTCCTCCTGCATAAGGAGCTCACATCTCGGGGCACTTCTGTGCTATTTTTAAAAGAGGTAATAAATCATATTTGGCATTCTGTGCATCTATCTGACCACATTCCCAAACCCCAGCCTGAACTTGCTAAGCTGGCAGGTATGCAAACGCTGCAGACTGAGGGCGCAGTCGCTCTTTATCATCATTACTATTTGTAGGGCTTGGAGCCCCAGTGAAGAAGAAACGTAGCCACAGGCTTCAAGCTCCTTCTCTGCTTGGAGCAGACAGTATTTATTTAATTTCTAGCACAGACCCCTGCATCAAGCATACCTTGTTAGAAAGAAACCCTTTGCACGTTTCCTCTGTTAAAGTCCAGGCTGTGAATGTGACACACACACTCAATTTTCAAGAAACCAAATTGGCAGTGAAGGCTGAAAGCCAGGGCCTGCAGCTCAGCTGGAAGGGTTAGAGCTGAAGGCTTTAGATGAGGAAGCCCATATGCACTTGGAGGTTTCCTGGGACTACTCTAATTCTTCATAGTCAGCCTGCTGGGCAAACTGGACTTCACCACCTTCTGTGAAAGCTGCCAGGGGAGGCTGTGTACTTGGCTAGCTCCTCAGCACAAGCAAAATGGCACTAGCCAGGTGAGAATCATAGAAACACGACTTAAAATAAATTTTTCTTCTTTCACTGCCTTAAGCACCCTAGCAGCCATGCCTGCCCCACCACCACAACCACCAACATGGCACACTAACCTTTCTCCCTCTAAACTGTTCTTACTAAAAGGTATAGACAAGAGTATCCTCCTTCTTTGGGGCAAACCAAAGGAAACCACAGGGCAGGAAAAAAAATCTCCCCTGATCTCTTTATAGCAGGTCTCATAGAGTACTTCCCACTTCACCTTGTCTCCCTAAAAATCCAGCCAGCCTTTTCATCCACATGGCCAGTGCTGTGTGGCAACACAGCACACAAACTAATAAAAAACCCATTTCAATTAACTTTTTATGACTTCTAGAAAACCATCTGTGTAATTTTGCATTTCCTTTTAATCCCAATGACAGAATTATGTTCATCTGCCTGAAACACCACATTTGTTGTGACTATCACAAGACCTCATTTGGTGGACGTCACGGCCCATTACCTATTTTTAATAGCTGGCCAACATCTCTCCAGTTTGTGTGTGCTGCAGCAGACCCGGCTCTCCTGCCACTGAAAAGACTGGCCCCAGTCCCAAGGCTGCCCCACAGCCACTGCCTGGCAGCACCCAGCAGGAGAGCAGGAAGGTTTTACTTGTGCAGCAGAGTATGGATGGTTTTGAGGTTGGTACCTGCCTTCCCATTGCTCTGTTCCTCTGGGCAGCCCTGTACGGCCATGCAGAGGGAGTTTCCAGCATTTTACACCCACTTTTGACAAATGCTGAAGAGTGCATTGCACCCGTGGTGGCCTGGTGCATATCTGAATATATTTGGAGTCCTTTAAGACTCACCAACATCCCATGGGATAGGGCAGGGCCCCAGGGGAGGGCTGCAAGCTCCAGCTGCCAGCTGAGGAGCCCCCACAGCCCCTTCCCACGCGTGTCAGCAACAAGGTCTCATTGTCCCCCTCTCCCTGCTTTGCCTTTCTGTGTTTGGAGCATGAGAGAGCTTCTGAGGCTGGACCTGCACAGCCCTCAGCACTGTGTGTCCCTGCAGCACAAGTAATCTCATCATAAAAGTTGGGAGAATGGGGCTGCCCCCGCTCCCTTCAGCTCTCCTCCAAAAAAGGCCTCTGACTAAGAACTATCCTTAAGGGGCCACTTTTAATTTTAAGGTCTTCCCTTGGGCTTTTTAACCTTGTACAAAGAGGCTAAACCAAGACAATAGTTTCAAAAGCCTATTAATGGGGCAATTGCACAGAATCGGTCCACCTGCTATTCCAAGGGGCATTTTGAGCACCGTTAAATAACGGGGATGGCACAAGAACCACTGCTAAAAATCCAGTCATCAGCTGACAAAGTTAAAAAACTGATACGGGCTTGTCCCCAGGCACCCTCTGATCGGCCTCAGGTATCTCTCTATCTGCCTGTCAAAGTAAATACCAGGATGATTTTCCCAAGTGCCTGTCTCCCTAGCTTGCATAATCAGGAAGGGGCTTACCCATCAACAATTAGGTAGTAGTTGTTGCTGTGTGTAAATCTTTGAAATGGAGATTTTCTTGGGAAAGTGAGGTATGGCTTCTTTTCTTTCTATAAATCCGAATGCTGTCAGAATGGCAAGCCATAAAAATCAGTGATAAAAAATTCATAGCAACCCCTTCAGGCTAGAAGAGCAGCTGCTTATTGTATTTACTAAGTCACTGCCGGGGAGCCTGAAGCCTGATTTCACACCAATCCACTCATTAAACATCTAGATCAACATTGTACCAGATTAGGGTGAAGTGCAAACAGCAACACTGGGATCTGCCTCCAGAGATCAGGACACGAAGGAAACAAAAGCCCTAGATGTTTTTTTTTAAAAAACCCATCTTTTCAGCAGTACCACTAATGCTGTGCTCTCCTTCACCTGCACTGCCAGGCTTTGCTGTCACCTTCGCTGAAGGATCACCAGCCCAAACCAAAGCCTGCAGGTGACAGGACCAGAGCTGGCTGAGCACACAGCTGTGTGGTGTGTGACACTGCTGATTCTTGAATCCACAAATCTTACTTCTTCTGTGGTGCCCTCAAAGGAGAAACCACAACATCCTGGTGACTGTGAAGCTGTTTAAGCTGTTGCTCTTCATAAAGATGAGGACTGTGTGGATTCCCTTGTGGATGTTTTCTCTGCTTTAATGAGCTTTCACAGGAAAGGTTAAAGCTAACATCAGAGATACCGATTGCTCAAACTCATGATCTGATGGGGAGACATTATCACCCTGTAATAGCTCGTTTAAAAGGAGGCAGCTAATAGCTATGCTTAAAACCTAGAAATTCTTTCAGAATATATAGTATAACTACACCGACAATGTGCTATTCTGTTTGCGTTTATTTAAAAAAAAACAAAAAAAACCACCACCACAGCATCAGCTTAAAACTACCCAGTTTCCAGTGCTTGTCAGTGCTTTGAATTATATGTTCATGGTTCTGTGCTTTAAAAGTGTAATTATCTTTTTTTTTTCCTCTTCTGCGTTGCTGCCTGGAAGACCACAAGTGTAAGGAAAACGAGCTTGGCCTTACACAGAGAAGAGCAAAGCTTCCTAAATTCAAGGGTATTCAGGACACTGCTTGTCCTCCTCTTCATGGGGAGTAAAGAAGCATAGTTTTTTATTCAAAAAGGCACAGTTTTGCTTTGTAACCCTGTGCATTCCAAATGACAAAACACCCACAAGTGGATCTCTGAATTGCCCACATCTCCAGTATTTCCAGAAGCTGCAACACCAGCCAGTTCACAGAGCAAGTCTTGTGCAGGACCCACCCACCTTTGCAATGCTCCTAAAGCTCCATTCCCCCAGCAGCTCAATAGCTCAAACCCGCACACAACAGGGCTGTTCCCCTTTGGGTAACTAAATACAGGAAAGATTTTGCACCTTTCCCAAAGTACTAGACTTATCCCTCCAGCTTGCAAGCTCAAACCAGCTGAATGTTGCAAACAAGTACCAGGGCACATCCTCAGCCACTGAGAGCAAGAAGAGCTCTCTCAATTCACTGCAAAATGGAGTATTTAAATACACTGAGGACAGGGCACTTGGTGCCCAGGGTGCCAGATCAGGCCTCCCTTGCACAACATCCTACTCGTACATGTCTTTGCTCATGCAGCTAGAGAAAGGGAGCTGTTATTTCCACTGGAATAATACCTATACACACGATGCTAGATCATGGCTCTTTTGTGTCAGGTACAACCCATTGAAACATGTAAGTACACAGATGTACCGTCCTTAAACAGCTTTAAGTCTAACCATGGAACTAACAAGTATAAGTAAGATCCTGATGGGGAAGGATTAGTCCCTTGAGCAAAAATTGGCTGCATTGGCCATTAGCATAGAAACCTTCAACACAGCCTAAATGAGAATGCAGAGGTCTCCTGCCATAAAAATGAACAGATCCATGACTGCTTCAAAGAGCACAGTAAAAGTGGAATGATATTCCTGGTTTCCTAGAAACTCATCACAGCACCCAGCACTGGCAGAAATGTTTTACATGACTGTGTGGGAGCCCCAACCTAAGTGTCCACCCAGGGGATTCGGCCTCTCCAGGGAGAGCGGCTGGTAGCGGAGACCCAGCTCTCTGCAAAGCTTGTCCCAGTGGCTCCTGTCCTCCCCTAAGCCTCTGCTGCAGCTTTTTGAAAGAGAAAAAGAGAGCAGGTACCACGAGTAAACAAGGTCTTAGTTCCAGCCCTTCTTGCAACCCTGTCTTCCAACAAGATTTCTCTGCAAACCAGGAACAGCAGCTGTCCTCTGGAGACACTCAGCAGCAGACTGTCTCATTTCATAAAAAACTCAAGCCTTTTTTGATTTGCAGCACTTTCTGGGCTTAGGCTAAAACATTTTACACAGATGACTTCTCCTTTTCCAGACTTGGGTTTCCAAAATGCTCTAAGCATTCTAAAAAAAAAGAACAAAACAAAAAAGAAAAAAAAAAAACCAAACCCAAAAAGACAATGCCCACAGTGTTTTAAACTGTACAGCTGAGGCTGTAACTGGAGGGAGAAAAAGACTCCATCCCTCTTGAGTCCCCATCTCAGGCACCACACACGCAACAGAGGAGCTTTTGTAATAGAACAGATCTACCCTTACCCTGTACTTCACAGCCTTCAGGCTCCCAATGGACATCTGGTCTTGTCTGAAAGTGCAGAGGAAGGACAAGATGCATCTTCTCCTTGGTAGAAAGGACATCAGCTGCTTGTTAGGTATTAAAATTAAAGACCTCCAAGTACTGCCAGAGGCAAACCCCCTATCTATCTGTTGAAGACTTCAGCCTCCAGATCCACCTCCTTCCTTAATGGTATTTGTTTCCACATTTGTGCTTGTCTGAGAGGTATAAAACAACTCATTATCAAGATCAATGACCTAAAGCACAAGCCTCCACAAGTGACAAAAGCAAAGGTTACACAACGCTGTACAGATCCAGAGACTCCAATGCACAAATTGAGGTTAATCTACCACGCAAGAGAACTTGGTGGTAAACAAAGTCCCAAGTCATTACATCTCTGCTGCAGAAGTAAAGCTGACATAGGATCTTGTGAGCCAACTCACAAGAAGCAGCCCTGCAACATTTACAGTTGCCTTCTGTACCCTTTCCAGAGTGGATAAAAGGAGATGAGACCTCTGCTGAGATTGGCATCCACTATTGCTGGGGTTCAACAGAGGTGGCATTTAGCCATTCCAGCCCCAAGCTGTCTAATTAAGTGGGACCTCGTGCTGCTGTGCAGCTCCAAGAAATGCAGGACTGCCTGATTTCTGAACATCTCACTTTTAAAAAATCAAGCTGCATGTATTTTTAGGGGAGCAGAGGTACTATTGATTCAGCAACCCGGGATTGCCACTGCTGAGGTTTAGTTTTATTTGCCCGGAAGAAAAAATAAATAAATACAGTTACACCACAAGAAAAAATGCCAAGTTCTCCCAACTCCACAGCACAGGAAACGAGTACAGCACATAGCTTTTTCAAAGCACCTGCCATTTTCCTCCTCATCTTCCTGCTCCTACAATAGCATTTCAAGTCTGGATCAAACTCTCTCCAGCAAACTTCCATTTTCCCCTTTAGCCATTCCAACCCATGCCTTTTTGTGCAGGTTAAAACTTCCTACTGCACAGGCTTTGTCCTCGGCAGCATTTGAAGTTTGATTTCCTTAGACACAGCAAAGGCCTGGCTTGTCTTCAAGCTTTGCGTAAAGACCACGGTAAGGGTTAAGGTAGTTCGTATATCCCCTGCACTGGCTCACTACCCCTTAGTCATGGGAGGAATGAAATAAGCTCAAATCACCATTTTATCTTACAAGTCAATGGAGCTCTAAATTGCCTATAAATCTGAGGTCTAGTCTACCCTCCACACAGCAAACAGCCTTCTTGCAGTGTCTGAGGGGGCTGGAGAGAAACCATGCTCCTGTTTGCTTTCCCAGGTCAGGCTACTAGGATTAATATCCCAACTACAGCTCAGGTCAGTCCCCCTTCAGGAGTCCCTCCTACTCCCCATACAAAAGCTGAGAAATTTCCTCACTGATCACTCTTCCTGAGGGCCCCCAAGCACAGCTGCAGCAGTGAGTGTGGAAGTACTTCAGCTACAGCTCTTCATTGCTGAAGTACAAACTGTTGGGTTGAGGTCTCTCAGTGTTACTTTGACAAGAGTAGAGAGGAAGGTTGGTTGTGCCTTGCATCCAGGCTGTAGCATGGTCAACCTTGAAAATCAGGAAACAATTTGACCTTGTTTCTTCAGCAGCCTCCTCCTAGTGACATGGCTACAGATGCAAGAGGCTACTGGACAGCTTTGAAGAGAGATCAATAAAACCAGCAGCCACGGCCAACGACACACAGAGTGGGTACAACTTCTGTGTATTGGGGGTTTGAACATTTTGGCAAAGCACACATTCAGGTGAAAATAACTTGTGACCACTGACACACCACTAACCACCCACTGACACACTGACCACCCAAAATCCTGTATCCTAACACAAAACAGGACACAACCAGTGCATAAGATCTGCTCTGAGGAAGTCACTCTTCACCAGCATCGCCAGGACCACCTCAAGAGACCCACCCCAGGACATGAGGAAGCAGACTGCTCTGTCCCTAATGTTATACTACAGCATCCAGAGGGAAACCTCAAAGAGCAGATCAGCCCATCCTAATTTCTGCAAACATCTGCATATTACAAATCATCAGAAGCAATTGAAAGTTCTGATCTACAAACAACAGTTCAACTGAATACCACTGGGTATGGTGGATGCAAGATGGAAATAGGTGTTTACATGCATTTTAGGCTAATGTAATGAGAGAAAGGGGGTTTGGCCTAACCATGACCTTGTGGGAAGTATCCAACAGGATGCAGGGCTGACCCCCATCTGCAATGGGACACTGAATGTACTCGGTACAAAAAATGATCTGTAGAAGGCAGTCTCTAAATCATGGAAAAAAAAAATTATATGCATAAGCCAGCCCTTCTTTTGTTTTGTTTTTTTCTCCATGCACTTATTTGGCATGAAGTCAATGACATTCACTTACTCAAGTCCTGAAGGAATTAGGTAAATGCAAATCTTTTGGTTCACTGGTTGTTTTAGTGTGTTGAAGCACTGATTATCACTGCTGGAACTCCATGCATTTCCCTGCCAAGTCTAGTTATTAAATAAATTTTACACATTTGATCAAGGATTTCATCCCCCTCTCCCACTCCCCAGAAAAGAAGAAATCCTCTTTGCAGCTCATGTTGTTTTCATGTCTAATCTGCTCAGTTGTTCCCATCAGCTGTGCCCAGCATGCCCATTACAGCTGAAACTCCTGGTCAGAATAGCCAGACTAAAGATGTTATTTGTGACTGGAAAATTCAGATTTCTAAACCTGAGGCTTTCCTTGAGACTGCTTTTCTTACTTGTTTGAATGCACAGTAAAACAACACAGCTTCAGTTTATATGTTGCTGCTTGCCATTTATCTTCCATCTTCATAGAAAAAAAAGGCAGTAAGAAAAATGGTGCTGAGTGGTCATTTCATATATGATTAAAACATTGGCTAGAATAGTGCTGGGATGTGATTTTGTTTTAATTTTTTTTTAAACGAAACAGTACTATTGAAGGTAATCCATGGCATGTATTTTAATATTTTATTTTCCTTTACCCATTGTAAAAAGTGCTCATCATGGCAAAATGACAAGCAAAAACAGCATGAAAAGCAGCTCTCAAGTATGCTGATCAAGCCTCCCTGGTAACACACAGGACATGCCTCTAATCTGGGCTTGGTAAAGGTTTAAGAATGTTTATTTCCAAGTATTTGATGGATTAAAGAAGAGTCTGTGTGCATAAACAGCATGTGTAAATAAATGAAGAACCACTACTGTAACAAGAGGTGTTGTCCATCATAGACCTTGTGTAAGGGGGCTGTGCGTCACCAGAATATTTCTATGCCCATTTCAGCAGATGCATGCATGCACTGACAGCCAGTCAATAGGTTTGCCAAGATCTTTAGATGCTTTGCTGAATCAGAACTTGCCCAAGATGGAAGCTTCTAAGGAGAAAAGGAGATGAAATCCAGCAGCTGAAGACACAGCTGAAAAACACCTCACATTGCATTTGGAAAAAGGTAAAATTAAAGCTCCATGGCCAATGTAATTCATAAATTATTGTTCAGATGCTCACCATCAGAACCCTTACACTCTTTTAATAAGGCTTGGGGGGTGTATTTGTTCCACTGTATATCTTCCATGCACTCAATAAACAGAATAATGCAAAATCTGTCCTGGCATGATTTATTGATTCATCATCCCAGCTTCAAGCTGTTCAGTGAATGCTACAGGACCAAACATATTAATATATCTCATTTCTTTCTTCCTAGCAGGACTGCTTCCAGGAGGGCACTATGGCCTCATGAAGAGCAAGGGGTCCAAGGCAGCACCCTGCAGGAGAGCATTTTTATACCTGCAGCATGTCTTGGAGCATCTACCAGTGAAGGCAGCACAGCTGCAAAGCTTTCTTACATTTAACAGGAGCTGAGACCATGACAGATCTCAACTGGCAATTGCCTAAAAGCACTTCCCATGCTCCATGTCCAAGCCTTCATTTATTTCAACAGCACAAAGCTCCTCCTCCTGTCCCGAAGCAAGGATGATGGTACCAGTTTCCAGTACACACATCTCTCCTTTAATGAAGGTCTAAAAGTTTGCAGAATACACTACTCTTTCCAGAGCTACCTGAAACCAAGAAAAGTGCCAAATTATTCTGGAAGGTAATTGCAAAGTATGTATCTTTAGGAAAAAGAAGTACTGCCTTCTAGAAATAAAGCAAAACATTCTGGTTACAGACTGACTTCTGCCTGCTTAAACCACCAAAAGTGAGAGTCATCTGTACTGGTCCTGTCTCATGGGAGGCTATTGGCATTTTACTGGAACACACTGTTCCAAATACAAGAACAGCAAAGGGGACTGGGAACCTTTAATAAAATTAAAATGTTGTTTGTTTTCAGGAATTGCGACGGAGCCAAATACATAAGTTATTAAAATGCCCTAAGCCCTGAAGCTTTCTTCAGAGTTGTGGCATTGCAATCCTTTTGTTATTTCATTAATTTTAGTTATAATTTGCCATTTTACTAAAAAGCAGAAGTGACAGAAAACAACATCTAAAACCTCAAAACTACCTTAAAATGCAAAATTCTTTCTACAAGAACAGCAGTGGTGAGGAACACGGAGAAAGCTGAACAACAGAACCTTCTGATGCGCCCTTCAGAAACAGTCTCCAAGCTTTCCCCAGAAATCCCACAACACATTGGCACTTCCAACAGCCATCCCATAGCATTTGCTGACAACACCAGCTGCCTGGCAGATCTCCCACTTCAATAGCACAAACTTTTCTGTGCTTCAGAGGCACCCATGCAAACAGGCTGTGTGTGCACAGAGGGGCAGCCCTTGTGCAAAGTGCAAGCATAAAACTGAGTTATATTGCTTTGCATTAATACCACCTGCCTTTCCCTTTTTTTTTTTTTTTATCAAATCGAAGAGAAATTGTTTGACTCTCATACACATGCACAGACAGACTATGCTCATCCTCACAAGGAGTCCAACATTTTGTCCTCATCACAAAGCTGCTGAGTGGCTACGGGGCTCATGCTATGTCCCATCACACACAACTGAAAAACATTGTAGCTTTATGTTGCTTCCACTCCCTCATAGTATTAAAAACATACCCCAAAAATCAGCCTGCTTAATAGGTAATTTTCTTTAATGACTAGACTGATGTCCATAAACTACAAAGATCACAACAGAAAGATCAATAGGCCCATCAAGGTAGGGGAGTGGGAGAAAGAGGACTTCTCCTAACATAATACCAATATTCAGACAAATTAGCATTGCATGCTTCAATAGCACTGGCTCTATATCCAAAAGGCAGAGCATGACCCATTGATTTCAAAGTTCCTGGTGCAGCATGAGACATCAGGCCCACTTCTGGACACATCTCTTCTTTACACAGCACAATGCCTCCTGAATGCAACAAGAAGGAAAAAGCATATTAAGGTGCAATTAAATCAGTTACAGCATCTGCATAGAAGTATCACGATTTATTCTGGAAGGCTTGCAAAGGGCTAAATGTCAAAACCATCTCTGCTAGCAAATTAATATTCAAACAAGTATTAAAGCACACATTATCTGTGTACAGTAACTCCCCCTGCACTTAGCAGCCACATTAATCACAAGGCAGGGATGAGAAAAGCTTCCCTGCAAATAATGCAGAGAGCTGGTGCTACTCATGATCTGATTTGTTTTGACACAACTGCATTGGTGAACATTTGCCACTGTGCTTTTGTACGACGAGGCGTTTAGCACTTGGCACACTGGGCTCATGTACCCCTACCTCCTTTCCCTGACATTACACTGCTGCTACATAGCAAGCAAGCACTCTGAACAAAATGTTTAATTTGCAGGCACGTGTGATTCCCTTTTTGATTATCAGCCTCCCCAACACAATAAAATCTAGCTGATACAGAGCTCTACGAATGCTGCCAAGTCAAACTGCAGGCAAAGGTTCATTTAGCGGCACAGAAACACCTCTGAAATTCTCATTTATTGGATTCTGCTGCCAGTCACGTTAATGCCAACACAAATGTCAAAATAAGATTAGAAAAAGGTTGCCTGACTAAAGAACTGAGCAACAAGGAGGGCACTCTACATATAGTTTACAATAAAAGGACCATTTAAATTAAGTAACACCCTCCCTTTTCTGCATCTGCAAGCAAATGCAAACTCTTGAAAACAAGAGGGAATTATTTAGTCTGGATAAATCAGCAAGAACTTGGTACCAGGACAGCTGCTTTTGGTAACTCTAGTTCCAGAGAAGAACTTTTCTGCATTGCTTTCTTCAGTCTTACTAATATTTAAAGGAAACAAATTTCTATCTTCTCAAGCAGATACCTACATTCTTCACACCACAGCAAAACTTAAGCATTTAATGCTGAGCTTAAGTGCTTTAGTACTGTTCTGACAACGTGTAACCAAAAAAGCACAAGGTAGGGACTTGATCACATAAGTACCAACTGGACTCATTAACTTGGTGGAATAGGCACCCACTATCTAGCACACTAAAACATGAGAAAGGAAATTGAAAGGAGGGGACTCTTTTGCTGTCAATTTAGCAACTTCAGCATTCTTCAGACATCATTTTACTTATACCATCATTTTTTTTGTTTTAACATATATTGGGTCACTGTTTTTGACCTAGATAATGCAAAAAAAAAACCTATTCTTGAGCAAAGACTGCTTGCCTCTACGCCAGTGAAATCTGAGAGAGCCCATAAATATAACCCACCATGCATACACAGAGTGTAAACAAGCAGTAGAAGCACTTTTTTCAATTACATGTATATATATATATATTTGCTTTGTATTTCATTATTCATGTCATGTGTTAATTGATGTTGTCTACTGAAAAAGACATTTTACTGAGTTCAAGCCATGATCTCTTCCTCTTCTGCAGAGGAATTGTTCCGATTTCTCTTTTGCTACTAATATCATATCCATTTTCTCCTTTTGCAAGCAGGCTTTGCCCAGTCCTAGGGCTGCTCAGGGAAATGATCCATAGCTGCTCAGCTTTCTCAGATGTACATGACCTCCCTGCACACAAAGAAGTCCCCTTTTCATCTGCCAGCCTGCAGACAAAAGCAGGTGGACACAAATCTTGCTGGCATACAGATTGCCTAAATAAGCACTGCAGAAATAACATCTCTTGGAGGCTCTGCAGGATATTTATTGTGTATCATGTCCAAGATTTGGCTCCTGTTACTCACCACGTATGCTCGTCCCTTCTGTGCTTGCACCTCAGCTCTGAGGTGCAAGAAGACAATGGAGGAGAAGAGGTTTGTTTGGCCATCTGAAAACCTTGGGAAACTTGCATTTTCATTGATGACTTATACAAAACCAAAAGAAACCTTCCCAGCTATGAACAGTTGTTTTGAATGCGACTGAAGGCCCTCAGGTTCCCTGGGCAGGTTGCCAGCAGGACAGATCATCAGGCTGCACAATCTGCCTCACACTTTTCTAGCTCACACAGAAACCTGCCAGGAGTCCTATTCCCAGCACTCCTGACAGGAAACCATTCCAGAACTTTTCTCTCCAGCCAGCTAAAAGCTTTCCTCTATTTCCCAGCTTAAACTAAATCATGAGTGCTTGAAAGCAGATTTTTCTTCTCATAGGTACTATATAGTGTTTGCTTTATGATCACAAGTGAAATCAGATTTGTGCTACCAAAGAAGATGACATACTGTTCACAGAAAATACATAAATAAAGCTTCTATTTAAATACAAAATTCCCATCCAAGTCAAAGGTATGCTTGAGGCAGCTCTGAACTAACCACAGCCCTAAAAAATTAAAAAAAAAAAAAAAATAAAATGCCAGAAGGGCAATTCTGGTCTCCTCAAAGAAGTTAACAGTTCTGGCCCTAATTTGGGACCATCAAGTTGCTCATGGATTGAGGGACTGCTCTCAGTACCAGGGTGAACGAAGCCTCTGAAGACTATACAGTGCCATCCCATGTAACAGAATAGCACCTTGCATCCACATCTAGAACCCTGCTGCCTCTACTCCTCTCCAGCCTACTCAAAATTAACCCCCTTACCCTCTCTCTCACCCATGTATGGCAAGGATCAAAGCAGGCCATCGGCCAGACAGTTATGACTACATTCATCCTATCAAAGGGGAAATGAAGCTTCTGTGTCACAGCTGAACAAAAATGCTTCATGAAGCTACAAGCCGCTCAACAAAAACCTCTGCATTAAGCTGTCCAATTGATTGACCACTGTCTTTGCCAATTAAGTAAAACCAGAGCTCCTGTCTTTTAATACCATGATAACTGTGAACCACAGGGGCTCGAGCAACTCTTAACTTGCCTCACCTTTATATCCTATCTTACAATAACCACTGAAGCAGCATTTACTGTACAGGACACACAGAGCCATTGTGCTAATCAGTCCCTGCAGACCTTATGGTGCACTTTGCTGCAAAAGCAATTTTCATTTTTTAACTCCAACATCCTCCAAGTGAACCACATGCTTTCCAAATAATTTTGCAGCTCATAACACTCAGAGCTGGTGGCCTTTTCACTTCCTTCCTTTTTCCCCCCCTTTTCTTTGAACTCCTTAAGCTTGCCATGTCTTTCACACAAATAGCAAAAAAAAGACACCAGTAAATACTTTGGCAGCTTTTCCACTGACATCTTCTCCCAGTCTTGTTTTCAAAATAAAGACTTGGCACCAGAAATGAGTTTGACTTTACCACTGGGGGATCTGGGTAGCAGGGAGAGAAGTACCCATTTATATGGGCAAGGAGCTCAGAAAGACGCAGTCAACATGGAAACGTGGTGGTAGGCAAAAAAAGCCAGGCTTACTCAGCTTGTTCACAGCCTTTTTGACATAAGAGAGACAGTTTTAGTTTAGACGAAGCAATATTCTTCTTTTTAAACATGCAATTACTGCACTCAATCAAAGCTGTAGATCAACTGAATAAACACAGAACCCCCACAAAACTGAAACTTTACACAGAAAAAGAATTATTTTAGAACACACCTGTCTACACCACATTTGCATATGATTTTTATTTCCCTTTCATTTTACAGCTACTTTTCCTAGATTTTTTCCCTCCCCTCATCCCTTGACTTCCAAGAAATGCAGGTAAGTCAAGCAATTAAGTCAATGGACTTGCTTCAGTCTTCTTTCAAGGACCATTTGGATGGATGTTTATGTGCTTATCAGTAGCCCTTGCAGTAAAGCCAAGAGTTATGAAGAGAACAGCACATCCAGTCCAAATTTCTGGTAAGTCAGACACAGGGGTCTGGCTTCTGTGGGACCACTTACCAAAACATGGTCATCTTAACCTGCCCCCAAGTGTTTTGGCACTAATGTTACTCAAAGAGACAAGAAAGTGGCATTTCTTCCTTGTCTAAGACACAAATGAAATGAAGCTGAAATTTGAGCTGTGTAGGAGTATATTTATTTTAAAAAGTGACTTAAGATGAAATTAATCTTCACCTGCTAGCTGCAAGCTGACATCACAAGACGTTCTGTCCTCCAAAATGTGCCAATAAGGCTGGATTTGTCATAGCTGTGTTTATCTCCCAAGAATTTTAGAGGAAGTCATAGATGTGCTTCCTACTGTGGTGACAGGGACTATTTTCACTGTAATTGCTGTGCCAATGCAAGAACGCAGATCATTACTAGATACCACATTTCCAGTTATCACATCTGGGAGCAACCAAGTCAACTCTACTGCAGACAGGAGCTTTCACTGGAATTACGCTGGCAGGAGACTGAACCTGAACAGAGGTGATAATAAGATATTTTCAAAACACTTAAGCTGCCTATGCTCACACTGCAGTTAATTTTAAAACACTATTTAATTTTAATTTTTTTTAAAGTGCTCCTTGGATAGTCAACTATAAGAAGCCTATTGGCTAATAAAAACTTTTCAAAGTTACCTTTATTTTATGTTATTAAAACTACAACAGTAACTCTTGTGTTCCTGGTAACTGCCAACAGCCCATACCTATGCTTAGATGATAAAGTGACAGATAACCTGATCTGTGCCTTGGAGGCACCAGTAGTTGATGGAGTAAGTGATTCACAGGCTCTATGGGAAAGCCTCTAATAATTTTAGTTTCAAATTGAATGTAATAACTTTGGGGTAATTAAAAAAAAAACAAAGCAAAAACCAAAAACAAATCTGAAGTTTTGCACTTGATTTTTACAAGGTCAGGTATGCACCACCTGCACTTTTCCTCCCAGAAGCAAAGCAGCCTGTGTTACTTGGGGCAGTCACATCAATTACCAGCTGGAGGGAAAAGGAGGCAGGGATCCCAGTCTCTGGCAAGCCCTATGACACCTGTAGATACAACTGTAGCTGGAAAACCAGCTAGAAGAGATGATATTCATACAGGACAACCTTCTCATAACACAGGAGAAGCTGCCATTAGCAACCTGTGCTTCAGCATTCTCTGCCATTTAAATGTCAGCCACAAAGAGACTCTCTCTTCCTCACAGAGGGTTTCGGCCAGCATCACAAGTACATGGGTGCCATAAGGCAGCAATTCTGTACATGACACTCAAAAAAAAAATCAGTTATTCTCATTACCTCTCCATCATGTCCTTTGTCTTTGCTTAGCAGGTTTGGAAGAGAGTGGGCCCTGTGTGCTATTCAGAGCATGACTGCTTTGCTTTGGCTGGCTATCTATGCTTCACATAATGCTCTTCTTTATGAAGAATACTTTTCCTTTCTTTTTAAAACATTCTTGCAAGTACCAAGAAGTATAGGGAGCACAACCCTCTAATTTAGCCTGGTTGCAAAAATTGACTGGTACTCAGAGCATGCAATACCCACATTAATTTTCACATACTGCTGGAGAAAATAAGAGTGAGCTATCTTAACACGTTTCAGGCAGCTGCTATCAAACAATATTAGATACTTGGTTCCCTTTTCTCATGGTAAAGTTTAAGACTCTCCCACTCCTACTATAGCCAACAAGTCCAACTGCTCCAACAAAAGCCCTGTTCAATCCTTTTCAAGCTGTTTATTTTTATCAGAAGTTAGAAATTAAAATTGGTGCATTCATTAGTCCTATCTGATTATCTTGACATTCTCCATGGAAAACCAGCAGAGACAAAAAAACACAAGTCTCTTTAAATGTGGCCATAGAGCACAAAAAATAAAATAAAAATCAAGGTCAGCCTTTCTTCAGGCTGATAAACTGAGCCTGCAGGTAGAAAGAAACAAATGTCCAAGAAATATTTTTCATACTCTCTTGATGTAGGAGGGAACAGCTCCCTGCTGCAACAGGCAGAGACCTTGGCAGGACATAAAGCTATCATGGGCATGCTGCTGCAGAACTCTGCCATCCTCCCCTCCCTTCCCAGAGCCAACTGAAGAAACTTCCAAGCTTCGTTTGAGCCTCAGGGAACTCATGGGAGCCTCCTGTAAGCAGATTCCCTCAAACACTGACTATGTGGTAGAGGATTTTTAATTCCATAGGAGAAACAAAAGAAAACAAAAAAATTAAAACAGGAAAAAAACATCCCAAGCTTGCAGCCCTTTCCATTGCAGACCCTGTGACACACATAATGGCACATGCATTTATACCACTTATACCAGGAAGCACCTGACAGCCATGCCCTGCAGAGCATCTCAAAAATGACAGCCCTGCTCCCTCTTAAAGCCTACAGCACTGATGAGCAAACTTCAACCCTTTCCTAACTCTCTCCTCTCTCCCCTTCTGCCCTTACCCCCAGGCAGGCTCCTTTTCTCTTTTTTTTTTGTTTTTGTTTTTTTGTTGTTGTTTTTTTGTTTTTTTTTTGTTTCACTATTTATTTAATTTAATTTCTTAGAAAAGCGAGGTCATAAGCCATCTGATGACTTTGTAAATGCAAAGGGCCAATGTTGTGGAACAGACAATCTAATGACATAGTGTTTAGTGTTCCCTAAAGCGAGAGACATATGAAGAGAAATGGTGAACCGGCAACCTTAGCATAATTAAGACAAGCCTGAGTGCTTGCTGTAGTGCCATTACATTAATCTCACATCGGTGGCACCTGGCTAAAATTTATGAGATATGTAAAAAGGGCCTTTCTGACTGACCTTGATAAGACAGTGTTATTTATCACGTGAGGTAGCAGGCGAGGATGCTGGGTGGGAGGGGGCGGACAAGAATTGAGCTAGGAGGGAGATGAGAAGCCATGCACTAAAATCTGCTTACATCTGAAATTTTAAGCAAGAGTGTGCCTGTACAGTAGTTGCATCTGGCAACTATAATCGATCGATACAATTTTGTATTATTAGAACACCACAGAAGATAACAGCCAAGTGATGCAGGCACTCAGCACAGCGCAGCCTTTTGAAGGCAAAACTCAAAGCATGAAGATCTTTCACACTGGCAGATTTTACATCCAGAAATTTACTCTTGCTTTTCAAAATTCTCCTACCGTGAAATAAAATGAAACTTGTCCATTAAACAGTGACCGCAAGTTGTAAAAATCTCTGCATTAAAAGAATTACAGTGTACATTACAGCGTAAAGTTATTAAAAAATAATTTGACAGATTGCATAATGTTTTAAATGTACAAAAACCAAAAAAAGATTAAACTTCAGGACAGATATATACTTTCCACAAGACGAACCCATATAAAACCTCAAAGCATTTTAATAAGCCAACTTGGGAGTCACCAGGAACCTGCACAAGCCATGACTCTGGCTGCAGACACAGACTTTGTGCAAAGCTGGGCCCCAAGATCTCAAAGCATCTCCCTGCCAAAACAATACCTGTCTTCCCATTTCAAAAATGAAATGAACTATAGGTTACTTCAATACTGAAAGCCGGTCCACACAGAGGAAAACTAAGATTAGACATTATGTTTTTAGAGAAAACAACCTGCAAAATAACTTTAGGGGTCTAGGCCAAACCTCTTTCTAACCAATAAAGCAGAACTTTAAAGCTGGGTTCTGAAAGCTGAAAGTCTGCAGACATCACCATTTTTTATTTTCACTAGTGCATTTTCAGGTTTCAAGGAGAGCTGTTTAAGTAAATGCTTGCAGACAAGACACTTATAAATAGCAGCACACATTAAGAAGCTGAAGTGCAAAGACCAGGAGTGGCTTTTCATGTCTGGTCTGAAGCATTCACAAGATTTGCAACACATACACTCCTTAACATCTCAGCATGGAGCACGAGGTCTTAAGTCAAGACATCAAGGCTAACACAGTGGGTAGGACAAAATATTCATTGCACCTCAAGTTCAGAGATGGCAAATTCCTCTAAGGAACTGACACTGGACAGCTGTCTCTTCCTGAAAACCAGAAGAGAAAACCACTAAGCCACATTTTTTAAGTACTAATATTTTCATCCACGCTTTCCCCAGCAAAAAATAACAAATCTATTATTTGTTGTTGTGAGAAAAGTAGTTGCTATGAAATACCCTTGGACATTTTGCCTTGCTGCTTTGCATTCTTCAGCTGTAACCCAAGAAACAAGGACATAATTTGTCCAAGGCTCTACCAGGACTGAAACAACATAAAAGGGTACGTGGTTTTTGTCCTTCTGCAGTCAGTCACAAGCTTGGTGTCAGTTACTGGTGAAGCAATAATATATGCTAAGGCTTCTGCCAAATTTATGCTGCCTGACTAGTGCTCTTCACCTTTATAATCCATTATTATTACAGCAAGAGATCTGCCAGATTCACCGCATAACAAGTTTTGGGTTCTTGTGAACTGCTTCTGCCCTGCTATTCAAGTGTGGGCACCACTCCCCAAATAAGAGTTTCTTCAGAGAATATTGCCCAAAGACTTGGAAAAAATGAGTGCACAACCTTCCTACTCCAGAGACAACCTCCTTCCACCAATATCTTCCCTTCAGTCTCTAGGCTGGCACTCCAGCTGCTCCCTAATGAAAACCAAGGCCCATCAAAGCCTCTCAGAGACACACGTGCTCACCTTATGCTTCACATCAAGAGACCAAAGGGAGTGTTATCTGAAATGTCCCCATGCTCTTCCAGTCAGTGACAAAATGCAGACTTTGCATTTTTAAACTGTAACCAAAACAGCAACGGTCAGCAGCCTCTCACACACCTTTTCAAACACAAGGATACTGATCTGATGCAGTCAAGGCAAAGAAACTAACCCAGAACTGTAACCCAAAACATTAAGCTGGTGAAAAGAAGACTTTAATCCATTTCTGAGGGGTAACTACTGTGGCCCAGGCCAGGTTACTTTCCCCAAGGAATACCTTTTGTGCAGTTGAAATTAAAAAAAAAAACCACAATTTTGAGACTTGCAGCAGTATCACTCCAGGGAAGGTTGTAACATTTTGCGTAACTTGAGCCTCTAAGCAACATGGATTTACAGCAACACAGAAAACACAGTAAGTTACTTTTAAAAAGAATAATAAAAAAATAGCAACAAAATTGCCTCCGACAGACCAGTTCATTATGGGACACTAGAGAATCCCAGTCTGTATTCCCTCCACTGCAAAGGTGGTATAGGGATGTGGCTAGCAGGGGGGAGAAGAAAAATTAACTACTTCAACCCTACAAAGCTGGGGCTCTGCTCCAAATTGGATTATAGGGGGGAACCTGTCATTCCTAGGGACTATAGAGGGAAGTGAAGCACAGCAGCTTGTGGTGGATAAGGCTGGCTCCAATGAATATCTTCTTCCCACCATCCTCTCATCTTCAGTTTTATTCAGCATCAAAACAAAGTGCTCTGAAATCTTCAGAGGGGAAGTAAGCATGTTTGCTAGAAAACCACACCTCAGACAGCTGAGGGGTTTAGCTGGCATCTAGAAGGCAACCAAGCCAAATTAGTTAAATTTGGTAGCTAGGTGAGAGCCTGTTTTGGGACTTAAGTGTGTTGTCCTCTGCTTTCTTCCTGCCTCTTTTCAAAGGAAAGGGAGAAAATGCAAAAGGATTTGCTGGATTAGCCCTATAGGGATGCCCCACTCATGCCAGGCAGCAGGCAGAGCCCCAGCCTGAGCCAGGTCTGCAGTCAGAGAGACATCTGCCCTATTCCGCAGCTCCATGACCCAGCACAGCCTCCATCCTCCTGGCACAAGCCCAGACATCTTTCACCAAATAATACTCCCTTGGGGGTAAAATATTACTATCTAGACCAGAAACAGCATCTGAGCAAACAAGGCAAGACTCTATGGCATTTTTCTGTTGAAACTAGAGTTATGTTGTCAGACACTTGACACAATCTGAGATCCCTGGTCCTATCTGATCTGGCTTTCAGAGTCAGTGGATTTGGTTTCAGACAGAAATTTGTGCTCAAATTTCAGGGAAGAGTCCCAAGACATGGCACTCACTGCTTCACCAGCCCCTCGTAACAAGGGCTTATGGCTCCCTCTACAAAATGACACTTTCTGTCAAATAAAATCTGCACAGCTTCTGGTCCCAACTTCTACGCTCTGATAATACCAGCTCTGCTGTCAAAGGAGAGACAATGACTCTCCCATTTTAATCACATTTCAAAAAGCACAAGAGTTTTCCTGATCTCCTCCAAACATAAGCATCATTGTGCAACATCCACCAGCAAAATTCAGCAAGGTCCATCTACTTCCAGCACAAAGAAATAACAACAACAAAAATAAACCCAAGTCAGGGTTTGTCAAAGATGGTAACTGAAATGTCATGGCCTGCCCTGAACTACCCTTCTACAAATGTAAAAGCATAAATTTACCATGAAATTTCTTATCCAGAGAGAGAATTTCTTAAGCTAGGTTTGAAAAAAAATTATGCAAATAAAACAGGCATTATTGAAACACCTCAGCAATTCATTTGGTAACAATTTTTCATGTTTCCTTATGAAAAATTTAACTTTAATTCAACCTTGATCCTACTGAATTTAGGTACCAGCCTTCACAAACTAAATATACAGGTGTTTTTATTTAAACAGATACTGCTTTCTTCATCTAACAACAGGGGCTACAGAAGGCAGCAGCTGTGCCAAATGCAGCAATAATGGCAAATGCACCACAGCTGATTGCAGGATGGGCAAACAGGATCCTTGACCTGCCAAGTTTACACAGCCTGCCATGTGCCCACAGCATCCTTTCCACCTGATTGCTCTCCACAGGGACGCCTTCCTCCCATACACATGTGCCAGCAGGGAACAGGAAAAGCCTAAACCTTCTTGTCTTCCCTGGTGGTGCTCCCTAGAGTTCCTCCCACTGATGGAAATATTTAGGCTGAAGTCTGTTTCTGAAGTGGTACCTGAAAAAAACGCCAAACCCCAAATAGAAACCTTATACTGTGATGAGAAACTGTATCAGAAGAAGACACCATGAATAGCAAACAGCAACAAAGAGAACTAGGTACACATAAAAGAAGTTATCAAAGTTGCCATTCAACTTGCGTTAATCAACAGATTTGGATAAGACCAAGTCCTTCTCTAAGGATAGGCTTCACCAGGTTTTCCAATTTAAATAACCTTGTTTATAACTCCTTTTCATCATCACACAAAGACTCAATTTTCTCTTTCTTGCTCTCCTTCTCTCTTTGTTGGTGCCTTTTACTCCCAAGTCTGTCTCTGAACTCGCTGTCTAATTAGCTCTTGATAGATCTGCTGCCCTGTTTCCACAAACATTTAATTCTGCCGTCAGTCCTATTTATATTACAGCATGTTGAATTGTCTTTTACCAACCTAATTTTGTTTGAGTGAATGTAAATCCCATTAAGCAGTCACTATGTACCTATATAAGACTGTGCAATATAAACTCAAAGCCCCTTCATTTTTACAAGAATGAACATAAGGCCCAATTCATAAAGGATTTCTAGGACACTGCAATGTGTGCTTTCTCCCAAACTACAGAAAATTCTTAAAGGCTGCAAAACTCTTTTCTTCAAGGTAGTATTGTTGAACTGCCCAAAACTCAAAATGTTCCAGCCACTGCATAACCAACAATAATGCTTTTATAATTCTAATGAGTCCCCAGGGAGTGCTCACTAATTAGAGCAGTGAATGAAGTTGTCATTACAAGTGCTCGAAGACTACTTTGGTAAGATGACCAAGTGTACCAAACTCTGATGCATCACTCTTTTTCCTGAGTTAACTATCATAGAACAAGACAAGTTGGTATGAAACTCATGGAAGTGATCAAGAGAGTTTCCAAGTTTCACCTGGAGTGAGTTTCCATTCAAAACACAATCTTCCTTTTGCCAAAAATCTTAACAGCTCTGCTGGAGTCAACTTTTCTCTGAGTTCTTCCTCAGGAAGGGAAAGGCTCCCTGCCTATCAATACAGGGCAATCCAGGGTACTCCTAAAGTGCCAAGTGCAGCCCAGTTATGAACATTTCTTTTATTAGTGGCCCATAAGTCAGCAATATTTTACAATATCTTTATATATATCCTAATATCTTAATACCTTTATTGATGATTTAGATGAGGGGATTGAGTCCATCATCAGCAAATTCACAGATGACAGTAAACTGGGGGTGGGGGGGGGTGTGTGGATCACCTGGAAGGCAGGAAGGCAGGAGGGACCTGGACAGGTTGGAGAGTTGGGCTGATTCCAATGGGATGAGGTTCAACAAGGCCATGAGGTTCAACAAGGCCAAGTGCCGGGTCCTGCACTTTGGCCACAACAACCCCATGGGGAGCTCCAGGCTGGGCACAGGGTGGCTGAGAGCAGCCAGGCAGAAAGGGACCTGGGAGTCTGGATTGCCAGGAAGCTGAACATGAGCCAGCAGTGTGCCCAGGTGGCCAAGAAGGCCAATGGCATCCTGGCCTGGATCAGGAACAGCGTGGCCAGCAGGTCCAGGGAAGAGATTCTGCCCCTGTACTCAGCGCTGGTGAGGCCACACCTTGAGTACTGTGTCCAGTTCTGGGCCCCTCAGTTCAGGAAGGAGATTGAGGTACTGGAGCAGGTCCAGAGAAGAGCAAGGTGGCTGTGAAGGGATCCAGCACAAGTCCCGTGAGGAGAGGCTGAGGGAGCTGGGGGTGTTCAGCCTGGAGAAGAGGAGGCTCAGGGGAGACTTCATCGCTCTCTACAACTCCCTGAAAGGAGGCTGGAGCCAGGTGGGGGTTGGTCTCTTTTCCCAGGCAACTCTCAGCAAGACAAGAGGGCACAAGAGGTCTCAAGTTGTGCCAGGGGAGGTTTAGGTTGGATATTAGAAAGAATTTCTTTACGGAGAGGGTGATCAGACATTGGAATAGGCTGCCCAGGGAAGTAGTGGATTCTCCATCCCTGGAGATATTTAAAAAGAGACTGGATGAGGAATCACTGGATATGATTCCTCAGTGCCAGGGTCTGGTAACTGCAGCGGTAGTGGATCAAGGGTTGGACTTGATGATCTCAGAGGTCCCTTCCAGCCCAGCCGAATCTATGAATATGCCAGAGCTCACAGTCTGTACAACCTGCAGCTGCCCCATCAGTCCTCACCATGATGGCACTGGGCAGAAAGGTGACATGGAAGCTCTCTGTGAAGGGTGCAATGGTCTCTTCCCCAGCAGAGCCCTAGACTTGGCTGCTGCAGCAGCACACATGCAGTGTAGGAAGCTTTAAACTGCATTAAGTGAACAAGTGCTGCTTTTTAGTACCATGTGGGTGCTTGGTGCCAGCATCAGCCTGGAGTCCCGAGCACTCCTCAGCCAGCATTAGGGCCCTGCAGACTTCATAGCTCCCCTAGCAGAGCAAAACCTTGGCTGAGCTGAGGAGTATGTACTACTCATCTGCCACTCCACACTTGAAGAGAGTGGAAAGAACAGAAAATTATTAAGCCTAATACTACACAAAAATAAAGTCCTCTGCAGTGACTCAGAGGTCAGTGTAATTGGTGTACTACACCAATTTATTTCTTGCTGAGTGAGACTTTTATAAGGCCCAAATAGCAATAATATTCCTTCCAGAGTGATCTGGGAGAACAAGTTTCATCAAAATTCAGAAGTGGGTACAGATAAAAGTATTCACATAGATAAGACAAGTCCTAGGTACTAAAAATTCTGTTCAGTCCCAAAGAGAGCAGAGGGGTTTTTTTTCTTTTGCAATTTTGTCCCATTTTAAAAAACAAAACCTACCCAACTCTAGTCAGTTACAATTGTAAAGTTTAATTAATTTTTTTTTCACTATGCCCACTGGAATAGACAAAAAAGTTCCAATTAGCTGCACCAGAAGTTAGCTGAAAAGCACAATTTCAAGCTGAATTAATTGAACAGTTTTCTGGGGAGAAAATTGAAATGATTGGAAAACATGTTTCACGTTCATTATTTTCTAAGTGCTGAAGTTTTACATGAATTGTTGGTTTGGTGGGTTGAGGTTTTGTTGTTTTTTTTTGTTGTTTTTGTTTTTTTTTTGGTTTGTACTTCATTTAGAAGGTGCCCTATTTAAGGAAAAGGTATAACAAAAGAAGTAACTTCAGAATGAAACGGCACCAGAAAATAACTAACAAATTAAGCAAACTTCTCCTCAGATCCTAACTGGAAATTCCATTACTCAACCATTTGTGCTCAAAAAGCACCAGACCAGCAAGCATTTAAGACATCAGTATTTTCAAGTACATTACTCAGATGCATAGTTCTTATCAATCTTCATTAAGAGTAACAAGCACAACTTTCCTGAAAAAAAGCCTCGGACAAGTACTTTCGTTGCCACCATTTCAGTGATCTGAATAGATGATGTTAGGAGCTGAAACAGTAACTACCATGCCAGTTAAGAGTAAAGAACCCCTGTCTTTTGCTAATGATTTTGTCTCTGGCTTGCTTGCAATCAGAAGTACCATAATGTAATTAAACATAATGGAACATACAGTTTTCAGTGTAGATAGAAAATTTCATTTTAGCATCAGAAATAAGCAAACAAGCTTCAAAAGTTGTTTTGCATCCACATCCACTCTTATTTCAGATTAGCCATTGACTGCTTTTGAGGCAGAGAACATGAAAGGCAGAGAACACCTCCAGGTGTATGGTAGGAACCTGTATTTCCAAGGCAGACTGCTAATTTCTTTGCCACATATGCTTTAATTTTGGATAATGGCCTGACTTGAAATTACAGCTCAAATTAGATGGATCTAACTGCTCAACATTTCCCCACTGTTTCTCCTGCAGGAAGCAGGTAGGAGTGAAATGGAAAAAAAACTAATGGTAGGGAAGGTCACTTCACTTGCAGGATTCCCAGGTGACTCTCAGGCACACTGATTGTCCCTGCCCACCTAGGGAAGAACCTGAGTATTTATCAACTCCTACCCATGGCTTTCCCAAGACAAAGTCTCACATTCTCCTGCACAAAGGTTCTCAGCTGGTAAAGGAAATATCAGGGCTCAGAAGCACATCAATGTCAATCCCAATGCTAATTGACCATTAATGTCCAAACATGCTGTTGATTGCCACTAATTTGTTAGCTATAGATTACCAAATCCTTTGGGATAGTAAATTGGTGTAATGTACTTTACTGTGCTGTAACAGCACAAAGTCTTTAAAAGATTACCTAGCCCTGACTCAGCCTTTGAAAGTGTTATTCTCAAGAGACAGATGGTCAGTCAAATAATATAGCAAGAGATGGGAGTGCTACAATGAAATCTTACAAAGAAATATATTTGAAGGCCTCTAAAAGCAGATTTAAAAGCTGGTTTTACATCCTACCTGAAGCACTCTGCAAGTGATTTAAATGTAAATAAAATTTAACACCATGGCGAAACCCACCTCTGCTCATCTCATGTTGAAATACTCAAAAATCCATAAAAATTAAAGCCTGCAACTTCTGTAGCATTTCTACAGAGCCATATAACAAGCAACATAACTCATAGATGGACTAAATCTACTCCTCACAGCTCCTGATCAGAACCTTAATGCTGATTTCACTTAAAACCGAGTTGAACAACTGTGATCTGTGAGCATGTTACGTTAGGAAGAACACGTCTATGTGTCACATTAAATGAAGAATATATTCAGGAAGGAGTTCTCCACTAAATGCTTTTCCAGCCTGATGAGATCCTCACCTTCGGGTGTGAAAACAGCATATTATATATATATATATATATATATATATAAGAAACACCAAAAGCAAAGCCTTTATCCATAGTTTGAATTTGGAAAATAACTGAATGTGAGAGGCTTCGCAGTCTACCTTTTATCATTAACCTCAAAACCAGTACAGTTTGGATCTCCAGTAAACTGAAATTCTGCTAACATGGGACTGGGATCAGGATACCCTTTCTCTGCCATCCCTTGACTATTGTGAACATTGTGTGCCATACAGATATCCATGTGTTCTCAGCTCCAAGACAAAGCCAGATGCTCTCCAGACGCAGACAGCAAAGTGTGGCTCACAGAAGAGCCTGGGGATAAGGCAAGCAGGTACTTTGTCAGCACTGCACCCTACTAGATGCACCCTACTAGGGTGTAGTTTCCTCCCTCCCAGTGCACACACATCCCCAGTTGGTTACCTCTCCACAAGCTAAGAATGTATTTCTACAACAAACTATATTCTACCTTATTTAAATTATGGCTTTAAACACAAACACAAAACTCCATTTTTTCTGGGGTAGTTCTTTGGCATCGATAAAAACTAGTCCTAATCCCATCACTGCTTCTTAGGATCTGAATCTGATGTCATAAAACAAAATACATTTTAAAGTATTTCTGCATAGCAGCTTGTTTGCAGTGAAGTCAGTGAAGCTCTGGTAGAATAGAAAGAAACTATGGACCTCATATTCCCTATGCTTTGGAAAAATAAAACTATTTTATTTTTATTTGGATCATACCTTGAAATACTAAGTCTCTGATGTGAAAAATCTGTTTGATCTACCAAACACAGCTTTTAGCTTTCCACCTCAGACCTTTCCTGGATGACTGCATTGCAGAAAATGTTGATCTTTGTCTTCTTTCAGAAAGCATTTTAAATTCTACTTTACCCCTGTTCTTTTATCCTTGCTATCATCTACATATAATTTACACCATCACTATACATTGTCTCTCTACCACGTATTTGTCAGGGTTTTTTCTACTAAAGATAAACTTTACAAAATGAGCAACTTTCAGCGATCTCTATTCATTCTCTAGCTTTAAAGACACACATGCCACATGAGGTCTGCTATGCCTTTTTTTTTTTTTTTAAACCCACATTTGTACAGATGCAAAGTAGAAGACACCACATGGAGAAAACCACACTCTGCTGGCTGCATATGTGCACATCACACTACTAGGAAGAAAAAACTCTTTGGTTACATTCACACAGCTAAAAGAGAGAGGTCAGCAAGTGAGCAGCCAGAAGGGCATAGTAGGGTGCTAAGTCTTAGAAAGCTCTTCAAGGCAGTCTTTTAGCAGATTGATTTTTGTGTGCCTTCAGGCTGACACAAAGCCATGCAAGAAAACCCCACTCAGTTACCCAGTGAACTGGGTCGTGTGTGACAGTATTAGTTAGATGTTCCTGGGATGTGACAGCAGAGAGGGAACCAGCTGTCCAAGGCTAATGTGCCATCTGTGCCTAAAATATTCTGCCAGTTGTGTTGGCAGAAGATAAAAAGTGTGTCCCTTTATCGGGCTATAAATCACAAGCAGGTCTTGCACGTTGTCAATTAAACACTGATATACTGAGTGGCCCGGATGCTTCATTGACTTCCAGCCTTTTGAGTGTGACATTTAGTGGTGTGACCACTACAGAGGTCATTAGCTCCAAACTTAAAGCACCAAAGCAGCGTGAACAGCTCCCCCAGTGATGGGTCCATGGTTTATTGCCATTCAGGAAAGCATTCAACAGTTCCATTTGGTAATAAGTTTAACTGCTTGGGGCAAAGAAGAAAAGAAGCATCCATGGCAGAACAAATTATTATAAATTTCACTGTTATATTTTCCTTATTCCTGGGTGACTGAGTTGAGTACTTTTCTATCTTTCTAGATAAATGATAGGCAAAGACAGCCCAACAAGTGGTGTTCTGGTGGAACAGCCATCAGCACTGAAGTAAGGGCCTTGAGTCTGAGTTGGTTGGACTCAGCTCCTAGGTAACTGTAAAACCCAGCCTTTAGTCCATGTAGGTCAACGTTTCTATTAGAAAACCCCATGGTACATCTGAGAAAGCATTGACAGCAGAGGTAAAGCACCACTACACTTACTGAAACCACCATCACATGCCTGTCTTGCATTGTCAGAGGAAAGGGCTTGCCAGCTTTTGCCTGGACTCCAACCACAGCCAAAGCAGCTGCCTGCAGAGGAGTAAGAGGATGGAAAGCAGAAACAGCTCTTCCTTCACAGCAGCCTCCCAGTAAATCCCAACCTCTGGAGCCAGATGTGGGTTTTGTCTGCATCTTTCATGGCCATGTTAGGGTGTGTCATCACCACCTGCCACCCAACTCTTAGCATGTAATTGGCATAATCTGTAATACGATGCACAGATCTTTCAGAACAGAGAAATGCTGTACCTATGAACCCACCGGCAGTTGCCAATGCAAATAAAAAGGAGGGAAGAGAAAACTGAAACCAGTTTCTATGAGACAGCTTCCTAACAAACAGCTACTGACCAGGCCAAAGAAGCAAGCTACTGCTACTTTTTCAGTCGCAAAATGTGGTACATTAGATATATAACCAAACAACACTTCTATCTAGAATGAAATGCATTTTATGGCATTGTCCTTGCAATTGACAATGCCATAAAATACAGGAACAAAACCACTGATCCATAACTTGGAAGTATTGAGCATCTGACTGGCTGGCCAATCTCTTTTTTTTTCAGTTTGCTGCTAGACAGTGCAATGTCATCTCTTTCCCCTTTTTAAATTAGAAAACAACACAAAGTAGCTCAAAGTAACTTTGCAGTATTGCTTAAGTTTTGCTTTTAATACCAGGAAATAATTTGATATGTTTTGTAACTAGTTCCTTAATGCTGCTTGTCTTTCTGCACACAGAAGTGACCAAACTCAAAGAAACACATTCTCATCAGACCCTTGGAAACTAAACAGCTCTACTGCAGATTAATATAAAATACCTCTTTTATGTTGCTATGTCATGAGCTACCACTAAAGAGAACTGGCAATTTGAAGCAGCTTTGATATCTCCTGAGAAGCAATTCAGCATACATCAAAATAAATATAACATGCTAGTGCCTTAAAAACAGATTAAATAATTAATATTTTTAAAAATCAAACCTTCAGGTACAATATACACCTGATGATTCCAAACACATTGTTTCTCAAAACCGGATCAACATAGACTAGAGCCTCTGCCCCCAAAACACTGTAAAGTCTTTCACATTTGCAGCTTGAGGATTTGTACCCATCAGAGAGGCAGCTCTGCCATTCATATTTACAGAAACTGCACAAGCACCTTCAAATAGCTGATGGGTGTCAGGGTTTCATGAGGCAAAAGGGTGGAGTTGGGGGAAGAACTCAAGTGACAGCTTTCACAATGAAATCTCAATTTCTCACCTCAAATTCATAAAACTACTTTTTATCCTCTTGTTGATAAGAAAAAATATTTCTTCAAAGCCCCTTTCCCCCTGAACTGCCTCTGCATTCACCTGTGTATTAAATGCACAACTCTGAACAGAGATTTTTCCTCTGTGAATTACTGCACCAATATTGGTGAAAATTTGAGTATCTGTATTGCAAGGCATGAAGACAAAATCATTGTTACACTTGACTGGTGCGTTTCAAAAGCCTGGCCTGATTCATCACCACTAAGCAGAGGTAACTTTTCAGGTATCCACTGGATTTATAATTCACTGTTGACATCCACTGTCTGTGAACAGAACTTTAAAGCTATGCAACCCTTTTCCCCCCAAACTAAGTTATTTCTAAATTACCTAGCTTTTCCTGAGGACTGTTATTAGTGATTTCTAAATAAAAATTAATTTAAAAAAATGTTGCATAGATCTTAAGAGTAAAGCATAGAAAATTCAGTAAGAATCCATCTGGAGAGCATTCTGGACATTTTCTTATCAAAATGCAAGACCAAGATAAATTCATACTAAGAGACACGAGGAGAACAAAACAAAGATGTACTAACTATTAATGGAAATATCATGGCATTCTTCTTTAATTATATTCTCCATGCCTGTGCTTGATCTGTTTGCATCAGGTTCACACTGGGTTGTTGGGCTTGGTAGGAAACCAGCGAGCATGCACTTTCAATCCATCTACTTTTTTTAGTGCGTATTCTGCCAGCTTCCTGGTTTTCTCATGGATTTAATTACTAGTCTCTGTCAGCTGATATTAAAGTTGTAAAAATGAAGCAAATCTGCCAAATACTCCAGAGAACTACCATTACAATGCTGCCTGGCTTTCCCTAGCCAACCCCCAGACTAAGCACAGGGAAATCTACAGTAACGTCATCTGCTGGCAAAGAGGAAAACCACAAAGTTTGTAATTGAGAGTTAAATGTCACTGAATACTCCAAAGGTTGTTGAGAGGTCATCACCATCATCTTCCACAAGCCAGGAGGTGGAAGAAACCGGGTTCAGCCTGAAGCAGATGATTTTTCAAAGGCTCACTTGCATGAGGGGTGCTTTCCAGTTATTTCTGTGTGTGTGTAACTCAGCTCAGCAGAAGAAAAGGGGGGGTGTATACTTGGCTTTTCTAACACCAAAGCAGAAGTTCTAGTGCTTAATCCTGGGTAGCTTCATTCTACTTTGGAAATATATATACATTTTCTATATAAAAAGTTACAATTAACAACGAAAAACAAAAACACCAGTGTTACAAGTTATGCCAGAAGATGGCATTACAAAGAATTCTGATTACAGTCATTAATGGCATTAATCACTGAAATTGAAATGGTCTCTGAAAGGCATTAAAGCAGATGTGTTTTTCTGAAACAGGTGATCATTTCAAATTAGCAGGTCTTGCTGGAGGACAGCCAATAATCCCAGGGTGTTTGCATTACTACAAATGGGGCCTCTTGGCTTCATCACCAGCAAGCATCCTAGTTTCTAGCAAAACATTGTGTTGAAGGGCTGAGTTACATATCTCAAGCAGGACACTGGAGTGCATCAGATAACACTATACACTGATTTTAGTCATTTAAGCCAAAATGCAGTAATTAAGGAAACCAAAACTATATGCCCAAATAATTTTGTAAGGATTTCTTGAAGAGGACAAACCATACTGCTCTTTCAGAGGAACCTTCAGCTGACCAGATGAAAGAGAAATTTGGATTAATTTACTGTTGAGCACTTCTTTTCCAAGAGACAAATGGCACAGAGGCACTGAGTTCCCACTGATACTCGACCCTGATTCTCAGCAGGGCATATGGAAATCTCCCATGTGACTTCTTACACTGGGCTGCCAAAACACTCCTTTCAAGTTAATTTTCAGATGAGCACATGGTTCTTCTTCCATCCGTTACTAACAAAACCCCCCAGTGTAAAAAGAAAGAGACCATTTACAGACAGTTCACAGCCCGAGTTGGCCAGAAATGCTGCGATGTGCATCTCTGCTTTGGTCAAGCATGAAAAAAACAGTAGCCTCTGCCTAAAACATGCTATATGTTTATGCTTTATTAATTGCATTCCCTTCACAAGATAAGAGTGATTTCTCTGGAGAGCTCAAATCATGGTTCATTATTGCCAGCTATGTGAAACCCTGTTTGAGACACAGCAGTAATGACACTGCATTATTCAGAGATAACATCCTCAATAACATCTGTGCCCAATCACTCCAGTAAGCCATGAGGATGAAAAGTGGGCTGCAGAAATCCCAGACTCCGGGCACAAATGAGTAGGGATAGCTGAAAAGATCACACAGCATTTGCAATAATTCTTTTTCTTCCCGAAGAAATATGCAGCTCTTCCAGTTGAGCTAACTTCATTTACTTATACACATTATTCCCTTATACACAGCATGTCTTCAGCCTCACAATTTAACTACAGTAGGCCCTACATTAGATCAGCCTGGTTGCTACTTGCACTTGATTTACAGGTAACAGCTTCTCCCCTATGTACACATGGACTCTGCATCTTCTACCTCATCTGCTAGAATGAGTTGGGGGATGTCTTTACATCAGCAAATTGTTTCACCCAAGCAGCAGCCTCAAAAAGAAGGTTAATTTGCACAGTTCAAACATAATCACTTTAAAAAAGGAAAGGATGTATTACTTTAGTGATGTTTCTGGTCCATTGCACCATTGTTGGAAACTCTGTCAGTAAACAAATTACATTTAACACTTTGCCCTTCTGCTAAACAAATCTCCTAAGAGTATCTTGTTATGCATAATGCTTTCTTTCACGCCTTCATATCTGGCAGAAGAACACAACTCTCTCTAGAAATGCTTTCCTCAAAAAGATACTTTCCTCAAAAAATTTCTCTCTAAAAACAGAAAAAAAGTGCGGAATAACTAAAGCTTAATCCTGAAACTATCCTGTCAAGTGGCAATAGCAAAGAAAATTTTTTACCTATAGCAACAGCCACTTTTGGTACTTCAACCCACATAGAGGAAAAAAGACCAATCTTCAGAAAGTGCTGAGGATTCCCTGCCTAAAAAAATATATATAAATTAGATAAAGCAGTAGTCTCCACACTTGGGTGTATCAGTATTAGTGAGTATCTACACATTTCAGAACTAATAAATAGATCAAACTGTCAGGTTCACCTGAGGAAGAAGCTAAGCTCCAACATTACAGGCAATTTTCCTGTTAACTGACAGCAAGGACAACAGAAACAGATGTCTTTCTGGGAAGCCATCACTGCAACACTGTACTACTATAGTTTGAAGATGATTTTAAAGGACAGATGGAACTTGCAAAACATGCTGAAAGCTTTGTTGGCAAAACAATGATTCTTGTGAATTAAATTTACCACCAAGTTGAAGGCTTCCCTCCTCCCAGTAAGCCCTCCTCTCACAAGGAGGTTTCTTCAACAGTTACTGAATTTGTATACTTTTGGTGTGTCAAAATTATAGCAGTTAGTGAGAATTAGAACAGACAAAGTTGATTTTTTTTTTTTACTCCAGTGGACTTATACCTTCACTGCAGCCATGGCGATTTAAATAGGTTATCACATGTAGGGTTTTAGATCAGCAATCTCCAAAAAAATGTCGCTTAGATGCATGTTACATCAAGACGTTTACCAACAAGGTACCAACAGAAATCAAGGTATCCAAAATACCAGCAGAAATCCCTGGTGGCCCTTCTGCTTCCAGGATACCAAGTGCTTTTGGACATTCAGATTAGATGTGGACATTTAAAATGCAAACCCTGAGACTGGAAAACAAATGCCTGCTAATAAAACTTCCCAAGATGGCCATATTTTTTTCTAAAACAAATATACTGGGGAAACTCTCCTCCCCTTGGCTTTGCACAGCATGCCTTGATTTCAAATTAATAGTACTTGTCTGCAGCCACTGCTGGCATCACACAAAATACAAAACCAAAGTGATCCAAGGCAGGCATGGGGAGAAAAGGCAGAATCTCATGAGGAAGAATATTACACATAGGAAAAAAAGAATTATTAATATAGGATCTGAGTAAGAACAGATTTACAAGGAAGAAAAATTACTGAACTTCAGACTTTTCACTTTATGACAGGAAAATATTCCCATTATTTTGCTCCCCTCCTGACGCACTTTAATTTTGAGCAGGAAACCAGGTGGCACCACAGAAATCCGAGACCTTCGTACTTCATATTTTCCTTGGAAAATACATTACTTTAAAAAAAGAAAAATTGAAAAATGTTTCCCTTCTGATATGGTGGGTAATACCACATATATTCATTACATATCCATTCGGTTTTTCTGACAAGACACATTGACACAAGAGTAATCAAAACATACAGCAGTGTCCCTTAACCTCTTTGACACCAGCCCTCAGTTACATCTCAGAATGTTGTGAGCTAAAAATGATGAATGCCAGAACTCTGAATGCTGAACAGGATAACTAACACTAGCAGTGAAAAGCAAAGCACATCTGAATATGAATTGGTATTCTCAAATTAAATAGCTCTGATTTTGATAGCTAGTAAACATATTTGTAATCATTCAGATGCTAAAATATGTACTTCTGGTCCTTGGATGAATAAACATGAAAGCTGTGCCTGTTGATAAGTACTTCACCATTCATTTCTTTAGTTGAAATACAAATCATACTTTTAACTTTTTTTTTTTTTTAATTAAATGGGCTAGGACTCTTCCAGCAAGTCTATGTCATTGTAATACTACCACTGACTATGAACACCACAGGAAACCATTATATAAAATACCACCAGTATTCTAACAAAAGCCTTTCACAGAGAAAAACCCTCTTCAGAACATTTGCTACTTGAGTTGATAAATATATATATATATATATATACATTTAATGAAGACAGGCTCTCAATTCAGCAACTTGTTTATGTACAGATACCACACTTATCCACAAATAATTTTGTGGATTATATCCACAAATAATAATACCAGTTTAGTGGTTAGAAGCTTGAGGAGCTGGATAAAAACCTGACAAACCACCATAAACAAAATCAAAGAAAGAGGTAGTTCATTTTAAATTTTAGGGACACATTTTTGATGGTTAAAAGGCAAAGCAGGAAAAAGGAAGATGGCATGCAGCATCTTAAGCCTACAGGCAGTTGGAAGAAGGATCTCTTGGCATGAATCTGCCTTCCTCTGAGTCTGAGCTGGTAGAATTTTACCTCCTGCAAGTTTTGGAAGTGACAGAGCTGACAAGGGAGGCAAAATATAGCTATCCAAATACATATTTGGACACATTAATTTATCTAAGGAATAGAGCATAAAAATGCAACTGCTCTTGCAACTGCTCCAAAATATCCATGAAGGCAAGCAAGATCTCTCCATGTGGGCACCCATCTGTCCAGCAGCACTAAAAAAGCTGAGGGACCATCCAAGTTGCTCCCAGGATCAGACAATTACTTCATGACAGAGGAGCAGCTGAGCATGTAATGACAAAGACCTAAGAAGATGAGAAATGCTACTGTCCTCAAGAGTCAGGCATCTTACCCAAACAGTAAAAAGAAAAGCTCTGGAGAAGCCAATAATAAAGGGTAGCTTACAAACCAGCCAAATAATGCTCCCCTCTTTGCTCCCACAATAGCTTAAGTGCTTTACCCTCCCCCTGTAGGCAAATACTTAAATTATGGCAATTAAAATTGCCCCTTGGTATCTGACTCTGAATTCCTAAATCTGTGGAAGATGTGTGCACATTTAGTATCATGCAGTAATTATGGTACTAACAAGAGGTTTCTAAACAAATACATACAGTATGCAAAGCAGGAGTCAAGCTGTTAAAAATAAGTAAAATAAACCATCAAATTGACTTTAAACTGTTGAGATTAGGAAAAAAAAAATATCACTGGAACATTAGTTTATTCCCTTCATAAATCTTTTCTCTTTACCCTATGGTTCTGCAGCCTTTCATTTTCAATTCTATTACTTTTTCCCCATGAACAAGAAGTCCAGAAATTAGTTTCAAGAAATCAGATTAAAAAAAAAGGTGGCAGCAGAGATTGCCATGTAGATAAAAAAGTCCAAGAGCAAAGGCTGTCAAAGAAAACTAAATATCATGAGACTCGTTAAAAACAGAATAGGAAACAGTAACAACAATGTGTACATCTAATATTTAGTTGTAGCAATGACACCGATTTTGTGAAGGATGCTTAACTGTGAGCCTCCTCTTCCCCAACCCCCCAAGTATTAAACCAACAATCAATTCAGAATTGATTTCTCTTTAAAGTTCCTGGAGACAACAAAACACTGCTGCTTCTTGTTTCCCACATATTTCATTTGAAAAGTACATGAGCACAATTAGCTGAAAAGGGAAAAGCATTCCACAAATTTAAACTGACCCTGGTCTTCTGAAAACAGCCTCTCACTCCCAGTCCGTGCACGTCAACAGCACACCCAGAAGTCAGGAAAACTCACACCAGCCTCAGATTTGGTCCTGACAGGGCTTCTTCCTTCAGGGTAAGAGGCTCAATCAGAACCATTGCCTGGGTAAACAAGGGTGCTTTGCAAACTCGTTCTGCCTTCAAGTGGGATGATTAATACAAACATGAATGCAAAACTTAACAATCTAAATTAAAATTCAGGAGGAAGAGGTAAGATGTGACACCCTGTATTTTAAAGCATAATGTTATGCAGAGATGACTGCTTTTACCAACCAAGCAAGACAAGACATGAAGCTTAATAAATATTCAATAAAATAATAAAAAGGAAGAAATATAAATTTGATGAAGTTTGCAGGCAATTAGAGCAATTTATTTCACTATTAACATGACAGACCAAATGGAAATGAGCTATGGGGGAAAATCCAGTTGTACTGCCCAGCAGTCAGCCCAGTGTGTAATTAGTGAAATGGGTGGGGGGTACCCACAACTGATTCCTCTAGAAAGGCAACCATCCATCACTGGCCTGTCTCCTGCCACCAGTGTTGTGTTGTCAGAGTACTCACAGGGATGTGGGTGTCCCTGCCTGTACGTAACACTGCAAAGGAATTTCTTTCCACTATGTTACAAACATTCCCTACACAAGCTGGTTTATCCCTGCTTCTGCTGCACTGAAAATTCCAGCCTCAGCTATGGGTAGCAGAGTTTTTGGTAACAGCTCGCTTTGCTAAAAAAAAACAACAACAAAAAACCCACATACATATATAAAATGCATTAGACATTAGCAAGTCAATTTTTAAAATTTTTTTTATCTTATTCCAGACTGAAACTAAAAAGTTATGCCATTCTCCCCCCCACCCTCCTTTCCATGGACTCTCCCTAGGAAGCTAAGACTCTTTAGTAAAAACAAGGAAAAATACTCCAGGCTTAATACACCACATGTTGCTCTTCTATCTTCCAGGAGGCTCAGAACAGGAGGGAACACAGATACAGCAGAACATGAAGATTACTACCATTCTAAATCTGAACATGTATAGTCTAGTACTTCAAGACCAAATTCACAATTCAGTTATGTTAAGCAATGCCTTTCCTTACCCTTTCAATAGCAGGCACTGCTCTGAACAGATTTATCAAGTTGGTCTCAGTCACTGAGCTGCCCATCTTACAGACTCTCCAGCAACAGAGTTAGCAGTCAGTTGTGTCTGAGACTGTAGATGTGTTCAAGGTCAATAAAATGCTCCCTTTTGAAAATAGCTGCTTTTTCTGGCAGCATGTATAGATTTGCAAAACATTCGCTCTAAAAAATTCCTCCTTTTGGCTAATTTTCCCCAAACACTGCCTTTTTGCAAGAGGATTTAAAAATTATTAAAAAGCAACCACAACACCAAACCAAAACAAACCACACAACCACCAAAAACTTCAACTACGTGTGCTTGCAAGCTTACATCATGTATAAAACTATAATAGGCAAGTTTGGAAGGTCTGACTTTAAGAAGTTTTAAAAGGAATTCCCTTCCAGGAAATCAATACAGTACCTAGGATGCTGCAGCTGGTCACCTAAAAATTGCAGCTACATTTGAAAACCTACTCTGTCTTCCAGCACATCACATACAAGTTGGCTGTTGCTACTTAGAACTTCAGAGCTGGTCCATCCACTAATAGTCATCACCATGGGAACAAGGAAACAAGCACCAGTAAAAAGGAAAATATTTTCTTAATCCTTGAAGACCTACAGAGATGTTCCTACCTTCCTGCAGCTACATTTCAGCCATGAACTTACTGCTGAAGCAACTGGGACTTTGCAACACCAAAAGCAATGGTATTCTATCTAAAATTATGGACATTTTTATGGGTCAGAATTTCAGCTTGAATAAAGATAACCATCTTTGTTGCAATGACAGGAAACACACTTCACAGGTCAATCTCAAACTTTTTTTCAAAAGCAAAAAGAGGGCAGCTTTTATCTGGTAGCCCTTAAATTCACTGTGCAAATGTTCCCATTTATTTCACCATATGACTACAGATTTTCACTAAAGAAATGAAGGAAACAAAACCACTATCCCAATTAAATCTATGCATGTAACACATTCACCTATGCAGAAAAAGCTACAGCCAAGTCAATGCAGGGTCAATTAATTGTTACAGCAGACACAGTGCTGTACCACTGATTTACAGGATATTACATGGCTACATGGTTGACCTAATATGTGTATTGGTATCTACAGTGTCAAAGAACACCCAATCAAAAAGCAGGTGTATATTTTAACAGTGATGAGCTACCATAACAGTTTGTACTATCAGGTTAGAAAATATCCTGACTCTACTGAAATCAATGGGAAGTACGGAATGGTTTTCAGCATAGCCTGAAGTACAGCCCATCACATCCTGCAGAAGCCATCATACAAAAACCTCCATCATATCTCCTGAAAGCAGACCTAAGAAGGTCCACTTTAACTGAACCCACTAAAAGAGCAAGGAAAGGATTTGATGTACAAGCCAACTCAAGAAAGACATGACACCGCTCTTAGATGTAAAAGCACATGTGCCACTGAGGTAATAATTAAAGTAAAAGAGAGGGAGATGGCCATTCCAAGAGGAACACCTTGATTGCAACATGCAGACCGACTGCCTGCTTAGTCAGCATTTGGTTCCCTTGCCAGGGCATGGTAAAGCTGCCTCAATAACAAGGGGACTATAGCTATTAGTTTTTCATAGGGAGTACATCTCACCAAAGCACTCTGAGGAGGTAGTGATAAGGAGACATGAGAAATCAAAAAGAAAGCAGAACATCTTTAACCATAAAGATTTCTCAAGTTGGAAATGCAGAGCAGCTCATTAAGGCAGAGGTGACAGGGCACAGGTACCACTGAAGGCACAGTGACATTACAGGAAATGGAGACGACACAGTGCAGTGTAACACCCTGAGCCACTCTTAGTGGGAAGGTAACAAAATGCACTGCCTACAGTAAAACAACAGGCATGTGCTCTCTAGGGTCTAAACAAATTCTTTGGTTACCAAATAATTTAAAATACTGCAAGGGAGCAGCACAGCAAAACCTCCCACACCAGCCTTTTGGGTATCAACTGCATATGAGCATAACTCTTCAGAAATCTTATAAGCAGCCACCACCACACATACACACCACCCGCTACTAACCGTGTGATTGTTAACAACTATTTTAGTGCTTTTTTGATATGCTTTTATCCAAATGCCAACATGTTAGACAGCATTTATTACACAGTTTTGTCTGAAGCATCACATTTACAGTAGCATCTGTTGAGCCTGACTTGTGAGACCTGACACATTTAATTTTTTTCTGACAACCATCACATTAAAGATCTGATGATACTTCATTACAGAAGGTTTCTCCAAGGTTTCAGAGACATTATGGCTTCTGCTCTGCATGCACCCCATATTTCCTAGAGCCACAGAAGAGCCATGTGGAAACAATCGTTTTTTCTCCAGGCCTTTTGGGGTTTTTAAATTATTATTTTTTACTTTTTTTGTTTAATTTACTCCATATATGCTCTCCAGCATGGAATAAAAAAGCTTCTTTCCCCAGTGGATGTGTTTTGTTACTGGGCTCTAGCTTTGTCTGTTGTAAACTCAGTTCTTCAGAGGTGCTGCAACCCACAGCCTCTCTGTTTTCCTCAGGGCAGAAATGCCTCAAAAAGACCCCCAAAGCCTCCAAGAACCCTTTGGGGAACACCCATACAGGGCCACTGCAATGTTTCCCCCAGGAGGAGGAGGCTGCAGGATGACATTTCATTCAGCCCCTGGCCCAGCTGAGCCTTACTTACAGGGTACCCCATCCCTCAGGCAGCCAGGAAGCAGGACTGAGCATGGCCACCATTTGCTGAGCAGCCCTTTCACAGGAAAAAAAAAAAAAAAAAAAAAAAGCAGCAGAGAAGGAGATACAGAAAGCTCCACAAATGCTTCCAAAGCCAGTGGAGAGTTCTGGCCTGCCTTGATTTTATATAAATATTTCAGCAGTTACTGCTGGGGCAGCATCCACACCCCAGAAACACAAATGTGACCCATGAGCCAGCCACCACCAGAGGTTTCACCTCTGTCTCTCACAACTTTGAACTGAAAGCCCTTCCTGAGGAGAACCAGGAGTGCCTCTGAAGCAGCACATCTCCTCCCTCAGAGGATACCTCAGCCCATGTCACTGTCCCTCACAGCAGCCACCTCCCCATCAGCAGCCCCAGAAGAGCCAGGAGCATCTCTGAAGAGAAGCTTGGTGTAGCCAAAGCAATTTCACAGACAGCATGAGGGGAGGGAGTCGCAGAGACACTTCAGTGAGGAAAATCCATACAAGACCAAGGCTTGCGATTCAGCACCAGCAGCCGCTGTGCCAAGCAGTGGCAGCCAGACAGGGTGACTCCCATCCCCACAATGGCCCTGGAGCAGATCCTAGGAGCTGGAGACCACAGACTCCAATTTCCAGGCCTGCTATAATGATGACATTTACTCCCAAGAACAAATTCCCTGTTCATAAAGACAAATAAGATCTTGTTGGGAAAGAACAGGCATTACTTCTATAATAGGAAACCTTGCCTCAATAACCTGGAGTCCTAAAGGTGGTCAGCTGGTGTGTGACTGAGAGGGATTTTCAGAACAATTGAATGGATTTCATTCAATACCTTCAGCACAGGCCTGGAGAAGGGAGAAATCATGAAATCTGAGAGCCCGGAGATGAAACTAAGTAATTTAGGGTAGTCAAATGGCACAGCAATGGTGAAGAATGGCAGCAGAAAGTCAAACAGCCAAATGAATGGGCAAGAAGGAGGCAGCTAAGCCTCACTATATAAGTTTAAAAGATAATACATGTAGGGATGATAACCTAAACCATCTCTATGTGATGCTGAACTCATGGGAGTCCCTTCAGATCCTGGAGTCATCACTCATCAACTCCTTGTGCAGTGGCCTCAAAGAAAAAAAGAAACAACAAAATGCTGTGAATTATCTGGAGGGATCCAGTGAAAGGATCAGGTGTTGTTATGCCACTTCACAAATCCTTGGCACATCCCCATCTTGTATGGATTCCTGGACTCAGGAAGGCTGCAGTAGCCAGGCATGGGCAACTGATATGATAAAGGAGAGTGCAAGGGTTCAGACTGCCCACCTTGGGGAGGAGAAAGCTGAGCACAATTAGTTGGTTTAGGTTTAAGAAGAAATGGATGCAGTGAATAAGCTTAAGGAAGTGCAGTTTGACAAATGCTGCAGAACGTGAAATGGGCAAAATTAGATAGGAGATCAATTTAGAAGAAATAAAATAAAGAATTTCTTTGCACAGGTGTTGAACATCTGGGACTTGCAGCCACACAAGGGTAGCTGGGGAGACAGGGGAGCAGCAGAGTACTTCAAGAGGGTTCAGCTATACTCATGGACAACATGTCCACAGATACTGGGATGGCAGGCATAGACCTCACAACCCCAAAGCAACTTGGGGCATCAAGGGGGGATACAAACAGTACTCCCTTTTGCCATGCAGAGAGGCAGGAGAATGGGCTGTCTGGATCATAAGTCTGACCCAGCAGGCATGGCAACAGAAACAGAGTGCCATCCAGAAGGATCTCATAAGGTCCTTAAAAATGTTGAAAAAAAAATAAAATTAATTTTAAACACCTGCCTGTTAATCAAATCTTTGCAAAGCCCTGGAATATTCTCCTGCACTGATGTGCAAACAGTGCAATAATGTGTAAGGGCACTTTAAAAGTCTCTTGGGTCACTAGGTGGCAGGGGAGTGGAAGACAAGTGAAAGAAGAACAATGTACAAATCTGCCCAAGTCATTAGATCTTTCCAAATGTTCAGCTGAAATCTCTGGCCAGATCTTCAGTGCTCCGAGTGCTTTCCTCATCCTTAGTGTGTCAGTATAAATTATCATCAACATTAATTCTTTTGTTTCTTTCCTTTCCTAACAGATGTAGTAATCACACATTTGGACACTGGCAATATTTCTAATTGTATAATGGGGGCAGAGATAGAATTAATTAATGATCCAAGTTAGATAGAAACTCCAATTTAATTTCTTGCAGGTTTTTGAGGGGTTACTTATGGCTGGAGGTGTTCTTGCAGGCTTCCAGATCTGTCACAGGAACCAGCCATGCATGCCAATGAGAAAAAAGGCATTTTGGAAAGAGAACAGGCCGGATATTGAAGGATCCACTGTCACAAAAGCTACTTTCTTAGTGGCAACAGGGCTCAGATAGTAGCTGGAGTCAATGCAAAGCAGTACTGCCAGAAATTAAATTTCCATGTTGGGAGCATAGTAGAATGATTCCATTTGAGCTTCTTCATCTTACACACACACACACACACACACCCCTTGGTTTTCCTTGTCTGTTCATCCATCTGACTGCCTCCTGCATATCAAAAGACAGTTGCTTTCCACCAAGGAGAACAACACAAACAAATCACACATGCACAAAACCACAGAATATTGAATATAACCATAAGGACAATGAGAGTGACCAAGGCCACCCAAGCCTTCAGGCAATTGCATAAGTGAACTGGGAGGGATGAGGATTGGAGGCCCTAGGCCTGTGCAGAATGAGTATATAGCATATATTATATACTTTACCAGTACAGTGGAGAGTATACTGGTCCCAATGGGGAGACAGTCAAATAACACTCAGCTAATCTATCCAAGCACACTGCAGGCTTTTACAGGCAGCCACTGGCTGGAGGTATTGGCATCAGCCACAAAGGAGTCTGACACAAAAGAAAGGGAAGGAGAAAGAGCAAATATGAATGAAGCTTGTTCACAGAAGGATCACAACTCCCATTCTACTCTGGATGTTTTAAAACTCATTAACTTAATCCACTATAGATTGTATGTATGTAGGGTTAAATGTCTAGCAAAAATGACACTTTTCAGCTCTTAATGCAGTCTTAGATGGAGTAGTAAAGAGGCAGGAAAGTTCAATGACAATATTATGTTTCACAGGTTTTGGAATTAGTAACAAGATTTACATTTTCAGTGCCTGGTTATTTTGAGTGGTTTCAGACTGGGGTATGAAACTTACCTGAGATACACACACTTTTCTGAAAAAGGCTGTGTTCCATCTCTGAACCAAACTCACTACCAATTAAAAAAAAAAAAAAAGTCCCTGCTATATTTTTCATGTGTTTGCAAAAACAGCTACTTACACTTTCTAGAAGAGTAAGACACACACATACATAAAATACTGCAGCACAAATACAGGACTGCACATCTGCAATCAAATTGATCTGGTGTAAAAAGATAAGACTCTCTATGATCCATTGTCATCATCAGACTCATAGTTATTAATCCACCACCAACATGTAAACAGATATTGAGGCATCCCAAAAGCAACCCAAATGTCATTTCTCCACATGACCAACAGGACCCAGTGCCTCTACAGCCCACACCTGCAAGGTACAACCTTCAAACCTCTAAGAGGCACCAGCCCCAAACCCACTGCTGGCACAAGAGCAGGAAGCCTCTGGTGAAGCCAACCTCAACTCAGCATCCTAGAGCCAAACTGAGCTTGGTTCTGTACGTAGCCCCAGCACTGAGAAATAGAATTTAAACCTGCTAATACAGCATCAGTCATGAATCCTCATTAGTGACAAAGTGAATTAATTCTGAACACACAAACCAGCTGAACTCATCTTCTACAAGAGCTGCTAGATCCCATGAGGCATCTATGTATATTTTATTATACATTTTCTCTAGTTCAGGTCTTGAATTACTATTTTTGCTGTCATAATGATTTCTCAAACAAGCAAAAGCTGTTGACAAAAAGCGCTCACAGCCTTGCTCAGCAAACTACTGAGCTCAAATAACTCTTACCACACCTCAATTTTTGAGGCAAACACATGAAAAACCAAACCCACCTCTCTTCATGGAAATCAGCTGGCTGGACTTTCCTATGACAAACATCCAGGCTCCCAAAGTTGCCCTTTCACCAGATCCAATGATTGAATATTTGCAGCAAGCAAATACTTACTCCAATTCCCACTTCACACTCTCTTTCCTTTATCATTCGATTTCTCCTGCTTGGTGTACACCAGCTGCATGGTAACTCACACTGAAACCAGCTTGCAGGCAAATTTACCTTGGAGTCCCCAGCAATCATGAACAAGTACCTGCTCCATCACTCTCTCAGAATTGCACCAATGCTGCCCCCAGCATTTGAAAAAAGTGGTTTGTCATATTGCCTGCTTGGAATATGTAGTGTCAGATGACGGACTGGAACTGAATAACCAGTTTATCCTAACAAAAATAGGATAATAATTAAGTGTAATGAAGAAATTAAAGCCTATTTGGTTTATTTTTAAAAATACTCCCTAAAAATTCATTTTTTTATTCAGCATTGGCCTCTCTAAATAAGAATGGGATGTTTTTCTTTCTGGTTTGAAAGTGGGTGCTGATGTTTAACAGGTTATATAGCTTGGGCAATATTATTTTCCAAGCTACTAACAGCCTGAATATTCCTTTTTTTCCAACTGAGCATTCCAGAAATTCCTAGCTCTAACCTTATATACGGAGACAAAAATCTCCATGTCTTTGCATTAACGCTGACTTACAACTGCAGGGGACCTAGAGAGTCAAAAAAGTGCTAAAAATTAAGATCACCATGTCACCTGGCCACTAGTCAGGTGAGGGACAGTTTATTGCTTCTTTAGAATCTGCCCAGAATCCTTGCAAGGCACCGACAACTTTGATTGCTTTGGTTCTTTTTAAGTCATAATTTCTTTTATCCTACATATATACATAAAGTGCATGCTTACACACATATATGTAAAGGTCATCTTTTTATTGGCAGTATTAACAGAGCACAGCTAAGAGTCTTGTCCATACAAGATCTCACTGATTTTAGGTACTTGCCACACCAAGAAAGCGACTGATATAAAAAGTTGGTTGTCTTAGGTAGGGCAAACAAATGCAGGCAGAAAAGGCATCTTATACCCCATCAAAATGAAAAAAACAAATACACAAACATATCAAGCAAGACATGACTGAAAGCATCCGACCTCTAAGGAACAGCCTGTAAAACACAAGGCAGGAAAGGCTTTTAATACAAAACCAACAAATCTGAAATTGATCCAATTTTAAAACCACCTGAGTAGCCTCAGATAACTGAACAGGGTTAAGTTTTTGCACTCCCCTCTTGGCAGCACCATGAGGAAGAACACAGCTCCCAGCATTTATCTCCTTAAATCCTGAAAGATTTATCCCACTAAACCCCATTTAGCCAAAGCAAAAGAAGTGAATTTTTAAGAGTAATGAAAACCTCTTTCCAACCCTCACCCCACTGTGTCCTTCGGTTTTACTGCTGTATTTCTTTCCATCACACTTAATGCTTACTGTTAGAATACAGAAAGTCAACCATCAGCTAAATCAACATCTACCTGTCATTAGGGAGTTAGATGACATTCCCTGTCATACAGTATTAAGGGAAAATACATCTCAGAGGCCATCCTTCACCCCAGCAGTTGCCAAAGTCGGCAGATGGCTGGAAGGACGGTGGCTCAATTTGCTTTTGATCACTGATCTGAACTTGAAGAACAGCTATGCCTGGGCACTCCTGCACTTAGATGCAAGAGCTTTGAACAGAAGAGGCACTGGGTGATTTGACAACACTCATATCTCTCTAAAGCATGTGAAAAGATGGATTAAGACAAACCTCGTGCCAAGCTCTATAATGCACTTCTAATGACTTGCACTAGAAATCGATGCTTCTCCAATGTCCTGCCATTTCCTTGGACTCGCCAGTGGAGTGGAAAGCAGATATTCAATACTTGACACAGATTACTTCTGAATGCCAAAATATATTAACAAATATATTCTGCTGGTGCAGGGTACATATTCTGTTTCTGTTTGCATAAAAAGCACACCAGTGTGTTTAGGGGGAAAAAGCAGAAGAACATCAAGCTGAACATCGAATCAAACACCCAGCTGAATTTTATCATTCTATCATCTGACACAACCACAGATGACATCAAGGAATTCTTTGCTGGCCTGATTTATTTTGTTAGTCCCTTTATTTCAGCACATGTAATTAGTTTAGTCTTCAACCTCACCCTAACCCACCCTCCTCCCCCAGTTATGCCATTCCTATATGACATACTTCCTTAAGCTTCCAAGAACAAGACAGAGTCTTTTCTTCTACAGAATGCTGCTGCCAGCCCTTAGGACACAGATTATATACTCACTGAGGTCAATACATGGAAGGACGGAAGAAAAAGTTTTCTTTACCTACCATGATCTCTGAGTTTACAAATCCAGGATGTGCTAACCTTTAGTTCCTCCATTAATTTGGAGGCAGTGTCACGTGAGTTCATCACATAAAAATCAAAGCCAGTTTCTCCAAAAAGGATGCCAGCTCCAATTTCAACAGCAGGACTACATCAGAGAGCTGCTCCACACATGGATTTTGAGACCACTACTGCCAGTCTTAAAATGGTTATGCACCAGCCTGAGTCAAAAAAACCACATACACAAGTAGACAGATGTTGCACAAGCTTGCATGTTCTTTCAATCTGTGCAGAAACTGAATTAAACTATCCAAAGGATTAATTCCATCAAAGTTGTGACCAAGGAGTGGGCAAAGAGAGGGAAGCCACAGGGTACTACCATAAGCAGGGGGTTGGTGGTGCAAAGTCAGGTCAGCAGCCGGTGCAGAAGAGAGCAGCCAAGCAGCCCAGATGTCTCGTGCTGAAGGAGAAAAGCAACCACAGTGTAGGAGCAGAGCCAGCTGCCTCAGATGTCTCACACTGTTGGAGAGAGATGTCCCTAGGTTTCAGGACAATGGACCCTTCCCAAGCTGAGCCAGCAAGGGGTAGAGGGCACAAGGAAACAGGAGAGACATCAAGATCACTGTCACCTTCAAAGCCTTCTGCGGGGCAAGTGATGCTACTGTCAACCATAGATAGACTCCACTGGAAAACAAAACTATAAAAAACAAACAAAGAAACCCACAAAAAACCACAACAACCTGCAAGTCCTCCCACAAAACCATTTTGGGTAAACTGATAGCAATGGATCATATATACCAACAAAGAAGAGATGTGGAACACACCAAGAAAAAATGCCAGCATCATTGAAAGAGCATACAAGGAAAAACCCACTAGCAAAACCAGCAGCTTGGCTTTTGCAGCTCACCCTCTGCTTTACTACAATGCTACCTTCAATATCACTTAGGTGTTTTCATTCCATATCTATACACATACCTGAGCAGACAGATTTTCTACCATTCAATAAAACAAGGTAGAAAACAGAAAACATATATGCCAGGGATGTGTTTTGTATGTATAATAAATGTGATTTTTGCCAGGACATTTATGACTGGTGAAAGGGAAGCAATGCAGAAACTGAAATTAACTTCACTGATAGAAGCAGAAGAAAAGTGCCTCAATATTCACCCTCTCATCATTACATTACATTAACCCAACCCAAAAAATGGAAATGTGATAGCAAAGCTGTGCCTAGTTACATACAATGCACTGTCCTTGTTTTTATTTATTCATACCTGACAAACATTATCTGTCCTTAAATTTAAGCCTCTGGCCATGCTGGACACACTTCAGTGTACTGTAATACCTAGGTGGAAGCATTAGGCAACAGCATTAGATATAGAGGGATATATTTGCAATTGCACCCAGTTGAATTTGTCAATACTGGAGTTCAACTGGAGTTCAACTGGAGTTCAACTGGAGTTCAACTGGAGTTCAACTGGAGTTCAACTGGAGTTCAACTGGAGTTCAACTGGAGTTCAACTGGAGTTCAACTGGAGTTCAACTGGAGTTCAACTGGAGTTCAACTGGAGTTCAACTGGAGTTCAACTGGAGTTCAACTGGAGTTCAACTGGAGTTCAACTGGAGTTCAACTGGAGTTCAACTGGAGTTCAACTGGAGTTCCTAAGAGAGAGGTCTCCTATTCCACCATTTCGTAGGGGAAAAGCTCACCACTTTCAGCTCCACACCCCAACATCCCTGTTTGCTTCATTGCCATGCAAAATCCTGCACTATCAGCAAACAGACACCACAAGTTTCTATGTCACTGCAAACATGGGTCAAGATGAATGCACATCACAGCATAAGGAAAGCACCATAGAAGGATAAAGGCAAACATCAAGAAACTTGAAGCTTCTTTTGTGTTACAGGGCAAAGTGCTGTTATTCTTTATGCACAGACTCCTGAAGGCAGGACCCAAATTCTAACTTCTCCATCCTAGGATTTACAGACAGCATTTTCAAAAGAGAAATAGCAATGCTTTTATTAATATGCTTTAACTTTTGTTCAGCCCTGAAGTGGTCAGGTAGCAGCTGGACTAGATGATCGTTGTAGGTATCTTCCAGCTGAAATAGTGTGTTCTGTAGACCTCTGGTCAGTTCAAGGATCTAATTGCCCATGTTCCAGGTGCCACACAGAGAGTGGTAAAGAAAACTCTGTAATTTTTACTATAAAAATAACACTCTCTTCTGAAATAGTTTCCACAGATCAATATTAGCAGCAGAGGAAAGGAGGGGTCCTGAACAGGGCTTTGCACAGCCAGTTTCCTTTGGAAATCTGACAGCTGAAAGACCACTTCATCTGATTGTCAGGAAGCAAAAGTTCTGTATGAAATGCTCTAGCTCCAGGGTTTACTACACAAATCCTTTACTGCAACTACTTGTAAATAGTGAAAAGCTAACACCACTGTGACATGTAACTGTTGACATATACCAAATATTTATGGAAGCATCATGCTATCTTTTATGGGAAGAGGGTGGTGCAGGAATTCTGAAAAGGAAATCTTCCATTCATAACCAGTTCTGCATTCTTAGAGTACTTCAGCTCCACTGTGGGCAATATATCTTATGTCTTTTCTCTTATGTTGATTCTATTGCATCCTTGGGTTTCAATAAGTCCATCAAACAACAAAACACACATGAAAGGAAAATGGGCCCAAAAAGCATTTGGGATCTCGAGAGACACAGAGAATCCAAACAGGCAATCAAGAGAGACAGGTAATCCAGTCAACTTCAGTGGGAGTCGGCCACCCAGCTTTTATGAAAATGCAAAACTATGCCACTTCTCCTTGGTATGAGAGAAAAAAACCAAACTATCTAGAAATTTTAAAAAAGCGCTAACTCCATCTCCCTATCAGGGATCCCCGTTAATTATCTCACTTCACTGATTCTGTTATTTAAGCATCCAATTCACAAAAGACTGCAGTAGGTGAAACAACAGAAGAACAATAACAAAACAAAAAAAGGAAGAATCATTCCAGCTATGTGAAACACTGCAGGCCCATTGCACACCAACTGGAGGCCCAGAGCACAAGAGTTCTAATTAATAAGGTAGCACTGAAGGTCTAAGGACCATTCTCTAGACATATCTCACACAACAATGGCATCTCCTATATGGTCTGAACACACAGGTATTCCTTAGAGGCAACGTCCCTTGGATAAAAATGGCATTTTATATCAACATAAAACTTTTGAACTGAAACTAAATTACCTACTCAAAGCAGACTCTTACTGTTACTGTACCCCAGTGTTTGCCTGCATCTAGCAGAAGACAATCTAAACTTCATTTGAAGATTGGAATGCAACTTCTATTCCAATATGTGTAAATGTATAAATGTATACATGCATAAATTCTGCAGGCAGAAAGTGTAACCTTTCCTCTCTGCTCTCTTCACTTTCTCACAAAAAATAATGACAAGAAAGAGAGATTAGTAAACGTTTTAAAAAATAGATCTTTAAACACTTAGAAAAAGATAAGGACAACTCCTCAAAATCATAAAATTCAACCAAGTTGTACATGCAAACGCACATAAACACTTTAGGGGTTGTATCATACCCACGGCATGCAGTGTAACCATTAGGAAAAGCTTTATCAGATGAAAACAAGCTTGTTGTAAGAGATTGCCTTGCAGTTATCCTGCTGCCATTACCCTGGCCAAGCATTCATGCAGCTTTTCAAATTAATATGCTTAGTTTTCTGAGCAGGAGATTGGAATAGTGGAATTCTAGGGGGATCTCAATTACCAAGGAAAATGATTGCTTGAGCATTCAAGAATTTGGAACTCTAATTGTGAATTAGATTAGTATCTGCATTATGGAAGACACTTAGAAATGAACACAGACATAAAGCTATAGACACAAAAAGCCAAAAACCCTACTGAGAAATTAAAAAGCAGAGAAAAATCACCAAGGGAATTTGCTTGGGACTCATTCCTTGCCCCATTTTGTATTCCTTTGGTGTGGATGAACATCACCATGTTGCTGTGCAGTTGGCTTTTTAGCTGCTTGAGGACTGTGCTGTCTACTTGTAGATTACTGGTGGTTATACACCAGGAGTGGCACAAGCCTAACAAATGACAGTATCCTCCTTTGAATGACAGTACTACTGAATGACAGTATCCTTGCCTTTGAACTCTCCTGTGGCACAGAGATGAGCTTAAGTGGTGAAAAAGGAGGGCAAGAAGAAAAGGGTTGAAACCCAAGAAGTCTGGTATTTTACAGAGAGCAAAACAGGACCCTTTGTAAGGGAAAGAGATTTGAGGATTTTGTTCAATTTCTGTCTGAAGATGAGCAATCACCACGGGGGGGGGAGGGGTGGTGTGTGTGGAGATTATAGTATTGAGAAAAAAATTGAGAATTACAATGAACATGAAAGGATACAGTATCTATAGGTTGCACACTGAGTAAATATCTGCCTGAAATTACACACAAAGTGTACCTTGCAGATTGGCAGCAAAATGGTACAAAGCCTAGAGAAGGAGCTGGAAACAATGCTGAGGCTCAGACTGTGGCAGAGCAGAGAAGGCAATGTGGACAATTCAAGATTTGCAGGTACTTATATGCAGAATTTACAAATGAGAAATATCTGTGGCATCAAAAATAAACCAAAAACAAAGTAGAAAACTAACCAGGATACAAGAAACTGAACTGAGAAGTAGATTTGCAGAACAGAAGAGCAAACTTGAGTAACCAGACAACATTGCAAGGAAGAAGTGAAGCAGAAGCAGTTGGTGGTATCACAAGCAGGGTCTCTCCAGAGATGAAGAAAGCTGAGTGTTTGTGCCTGGTGAGAAAGCCATGGAAACTTTCTCTGTAAGGATGATTCCAAACGGAAGGAGGATGAGAGACAGGCATTCAGGGTAACCAAGGAGCCCACTTTCAGAGGCAGACTCAGAAACCGAACTTATTCAGACTCAGAAAACAAAGGTTAAGAGTGCACCGAGTTGTTTACTACACAGACGTTACCAGGGAGATAGAAAATATTTCCACAAAACAAACAGGAAAAACAAACGAAACTGAACTTGCTTATACAATGCTTGTACCAGAACAAACAAGAGTAATGTAGGCAAAGTAGCCTCAGGTTGGCAACAAGAGTTTCTTACCCTCCCAGGAATCCAAGAACCATCCTCCCAGAGCAGGAGCAAAAGGAAAAATGGCAACGTGGCACTCTAAGGAAGGGCTAGATAAATTTTACAGAAGGGATTACATGATACATTGAGGGGCTGGAGCATGTCCAGAGAAGGGCAACAAAGCTGCTGAAGGGTCTGGAGAAGAAGCCTTACCAGGAGCAGCTGAGGGAACTGGGGTTCTTTAGTCTGGAGAACAGGAGACTGAGGTGACCTTAGAGCTATCTTGCAACTACACGACCAGAGGCTGGAGGGCAGCAAGTGTTGGTCTGTTCTCCCAAGTATTAACTGATGGTACAGGAGGAAATGGTTTTGAGTTGTCCTAGAGGAGGTTTAGATTGGGTATTAGGAAAAACTTCTTTACTGAAAGGGTTGTCAGGCCCTGGCACAGGCTGCTGTGGGAAGTGGTGGATTCACCATCCCTGGAAGTATTTAAAAGCCATGTAGATGTAGTGCTGTGGGACACAGTTTAGTGGTTAATTTGGCAGTGCTGGGCTAATGGTTGGACTTGGTGATCTTAAATGTCTTTTCCAACCAAAAAAATTTTATGATTCTATACAACAGTTTGCAAGAAGTAAGGACTAAACTTAAAAGCACATTCTCTCCCAGTCAGGTGACATCTTGGATTTTTCCAAATATTAACACACTTTTACCACCCCAGCTCTGGTTTTCTTCAAACTAAAAGGCAAACACTGCCTCATAAAATAGAAACCCTCAACTTACTAGTTAAAACCTAGTTCATTCTCCTTAAAAATGCCTTCAGATGACCTTTTCTCTATCACCCTTCCCCATATGCAGCTAAGTACTTGGTTCAGTCACAGCTGATCAAAATGCAAATGCATTTCACTACTCACCACTCCCAGAGATATTTTCCACACTTAGCTTTGTAATACCAAGACAACTTCTCAGTAACTCACTCTACCAGCCTTTAAAACCCATCAGAGAGCTCCATTCTTTTTACACACCCATAAAACTTGAGTTGTGACCAACTACATTTTGTTTGCACTCTGCCTTGAGGTAGTTTGGCCAAGCCATTTCAACTATACAGCTTTCTGACAAAGAACTGGTGTTGTTCTTGTTTTGAAGGTTACTGCATTGCCTATCATTTCTTACTGAAAGAAAAAAATTATTTGAGCTTTGAAACTTCAAACCAAGTGCCAATGAGGGATCTCAGAAAGGTTTATGAAGGGGCCAGTTCAGAAAGAGAGAAAAACCTGTTCATGAAGTTACTTGACAGCAAGTTGTTTGTTTTGCCTTGCTGGGTTTTGTTTTCTATTTCATTGCTGGTAGACAGCAATGCTAGAGACCAGAAACAGGATTTCTTAAGTTCTGCTTCCTTTTCCACTGCTACACCTAGTTTTAGCACCCATGAATTACACTTCAGAACACAGGTGAGATTTTTTTTTTTTAACCATACCATAAAACAAATATACTCCATGACCATACCAAAACAACTCTTCTCTCTCTCTTCCCCATAGAGCAGTTTGCTCTACACCTGCTGAGAATTTACCTCCAATCCAGGCAAGTCTGATTTCCATTTCATCCTTCCCTGCAATTTTCTGTTGCTTCAAAGTCAGTGAAATCTGTCCATGCTTTCAGGAAACATCTCCCAGCCTGCTCCAACCTGAGAACTAAGGCCTCCTGCTGCAACTGGGCTGCCTTATGTGCTCTCCAACCCCACTAGCAACTAAAGAAATTGCCTCCAGCTGAGAGCAGGGCTTTGCCCTCTGCAGCTGTATTTGCATAGCAGCCCTGAAAGGCACATCACACACTGCTTCTCTGGCCTTTTTTGCAGAAGCTCAAGTGGCTGCAAAAGGTAGTGAGGCTTGGAGACTGCATCCCATTGACTACTTGGGATATCTCAGCAGCTCTCTGTCTGCTCAGCCCTGTTCTTGCTTGAAGTTCTATCCCTACAACAGCCACCCAGTGCCAAAGTATCAGGCAAACTCCACCCACACGTGGTGCTTTATAGACACCAATTCTGGACTGGTTTTTAGCAAGTTCATTGGACACATCCATGCAGATCTTAAATTCAAAATTAACAGATCTAGACCTTGCTAGCAGCATACCTAAGATGTACTGTTAAATATTCATTTTAGAGTGCTTTTCAGACAGACTTGACTCCCATAATCAACATGCTGCATTTTCCTCACATTAACTTTGTATTTCTTCATCAAAACACTGCAGTTTCCTCAGCCCAACTCCAGGAGGTTTGCATCAAATAAGGATTTGTGATAATCAGCTCTCAACTGAACAACAAAGGCAAAAACTGCAGTCACAAACTGCAGACTGACTGTCCATAGTATTTGTCATTATTAGAGCAGAAATGCAAGAAGGATCAAAGGACAGAGATGCCACAGCTATTGCACACAGGACAGCATCTTTCTTACATCTACAAGCAGCTTAAGATGCAGCACAGTGCTAGCACAGGCAAACCAGCTCCAACTTACTGATGTTATTTTAAATGATAATGCTATACACCATTTCACTTTTAATTATTTTACTGGAAAACATATAGCTCATGCTGTTGTCCTATGGTTGTGAGGGAAGGAGAACTATAAGCATTCTTGCAGCATCAGTTCCTGTCTGAAGGGATGCAGGACCAGATTCCAACACCTTCACTATCAGGGCACCTACATGGCTTATGCCTCACTCCTCTGCCTACAACAACAGTAAGCTTGTTAGTTCACATTTTAATTACTGGGAGATATTGCTGGGAGATATTTCTGTGCCTGTGGAAATATATCTTCTTTTTGTTCAAGAGCTACTACCAAGGGCTTCTACCAGGTTGTCATATGTAGACACAGCAAAAAAATCTGTAGCTTACTGAAACAGCAAAGCAAAAATACACTGACTTTAAATATATGAACTCAAATAAAACATAATGAATTTAGTGTTAAACCAAATGGAATTATATAATCTTAATTGCTGAACCAAAATGTCTGATACTGGACTGAAGGTAGTTTATGCATATTTACATGAGCAGTCCCAGACAACAACAGGAGACTTCAGAGAAGGTTTGCAGCAATGTCTAAGTCTAGCAGCTACTGAGAGGAAGTGCCCATGGCCACCACTGATCCAGAAAAGGGAATCACCAATAGTTTTTTAATGGGCATCCCCACTTACAGGCTTATCCATTTTTCCTGAAGGTGCTGAGCTGCTCTACTAGGGTCTCTCATTTATACTTCTCTCATCCAGGGAAACAAAGAACCAAGAATAAAACCAAGAATAAAAAGAAGGAGAAAGGCTTACAGTAGATGGATAACCAGGTGTATGACCTAGAAGCAATCCCACTGGAGCATTTTATATCTCAAGTCCAACACGGCTCTTTCTATTCAACATTCAATTTAAAAAAAATTATAAATGTGTCATTGCCTGGCTGGAGCATTAGGGAAACACAAAGAAACTCATGGGCAATAAAGCACCAGCTGCTTCCCTGTAGCTCAGTTTATCACAATTTAACAACAACTACTTTTTAGATAATTTATACTCTCTGTATATTAAGTCTCTCCAAGTAGATACCTGCTGGAGTGGAGATCTCTAGTCTTTGCACTCAGAAACATATCAAAGAAAAGCTGTTCATCAAACAGCAATAGATGTAAGTACATATACATATAAATCTGTTTATATAGGTGTTTACATACAAATATGTCTAAATGAATGTGTGTGTATATGTTTGGAAATACATATATATATATATACATACTGACTATGACGTGTATGGGATGGAATACTCTGGAATACTTGTCTGCTCCTCCCTAAAGGAGGGCTTCAGGTGTGACCTCTTTACTCCTTTTCTCCTTCTGGAGGGCAAAACATTCCTCAGAACTGAGCACTGGCCTTGGTTCTGCATCCCAGTCTCTAGCTGTAACTATAAACATTGAGTGTTATCAGTCCCAGAAGCAGACACTGTCTGAGAAACTTGCTGTTAATTTCAGCAAGTGCAGCTCCTTACAAGAGACTTAGCTGAAAGCAAAAGTACAAGACAGAAAATTACCTTTGTCCTGGCCCAAACCAGGATTTCAATGTGCATGTATTCTTCTATATATGTATGTAATTACATAAAATTTCACAGGTGGTAGCCAAAACCAAAAGTTTGTGGGCAAAAACCTTCCACGTACACCAGTGAGGAGTCCTCACTGGCATCAGTAAGAGCTAAGTTTGCAGATAAACTCCTTTCTCTTAAAATATCATAGCCTATATAAGCTAAGAAAGAGTCATGTACACCTGGAACAAGAAGTCTGGTAGACATGTACTGGGATTTAGGGAGAGGAACCAAAGACACAACATTATCCAGCTGACCATGCAGGAAAAAAGTGGGGGTAGAAAAGGGTGGGTCCTGAACCAAAGTCTCAGTTGAGTGCAGCAGTTAAGCTCAATTCCCACAAAGCTAAGTCAGGTTTGCAAACGTGTTCAAAGCTAAGCAAAAACTCAAGTGCATGGAGGTTTCCCTTGTCCCACTACAGCTGACAGAGCTTGAGAAACAACACACAAAAGTAATTGCAATCTGTGATGCCAGGAAACTTCTTCTTTCCAGCTTATAAACACTGTAAGCCCTCAAAGTAACCCAAAGATGAAACAAGACACAGGATTTAGTTCCAAAGTCATGGTTCATGACAGCACATCTCGGAAGTGATATTAAACTGTAAACCTTGGTGGCAAATGCAGTCTCTCACTATTAGAGATCAGGGTGAAGCCTATGACCATATTATCTTACACAACAGCTTCAGGGATTTAACACTTTCCTAAAAGCCTCTGGTATTCTGTCTCTGAGAGTTATAGGGCATACAGGGGATTTAATAGACTTAAATGTGATACAAGGTGGCAAAAAATCCTATATTCTGAATTCTTTTTAAATAAAAGAAAAATATCTAATAAATAACAGATCCTTGGCATCAGTCTTTGAGGAAGATGCAAACAATGCTAGGTTATTTCCCTAGAAATGGACTGATTTTACTAACCCATAGAGATCCACCTAACAGTACTCTTCTATATATATTCATTATTACTTTAGCCTACTAAATGAATGCCAACAAATAAATTTCAAAGCCAAGCTTATCAATCCTTCCAATTACAGCATTAACCAGCTTCCAAATTTTGATTAACTAGCAGAGGATTCAGGAATCTTCTAAGAGTATGTGGCTTTCAAAAAGCTGAAAGAAAAACAATCAGAAAGAACTGAGAATGGCTGGCTCTGCAGCTAGCTGCTTGCTTCTCTGCATTTTTCAGTCCTCCTACTCTAACAAATTTAACTAGCAACCTTTATAAATTGGCCAATAAATTACTGTAACAGGAGAATATACTTCCTGTCTAAATAAATGATAGCTGAAAAGTTCCTAATGGGCCTTATACGTGGGAAGAGGCTGGCATTGTTGAACACACTGCATGTTTTTTTCATATAAAAACAGAAGCTTGATTCACTCAGCCTCCTTATCTGCACCTGTCCTTGCTGCAGCTTGGCAGCTTTTCCACAGTGGTTTGCCATACGTTATCTGCTCTCAAAAACCAGAGGTCAAGGCTGCCTACAGTGTCAAGAGGAAGTGGTTGTTGCTGCATCTCAGCATCCCTCTCCTGACCAGGGATCACATCTCCTGGCCTTCCTCAAGCATCAGGAGCCACCTGTCTCACTCCACATGTCTGTGCCTTTTGGCTCCAGGCTTTGGCACCCTGCGATGGCAAATTGCCCAGGGGATCTTCTTGGTGGGAGTAACAGGCAACACCCAGACCCTGGAGTCCCCACAGCCATGGCTTGGCTCATCTTACTCCCTCAGTAATGCAACCTCTGAATCTATATTCTGAGGGTTTGAGGATTTTCTACTTACACAATTGTGTTACAATTACCTACTGCTTCTGCATCTTAGAAAAAAAGCCAGTGAAGAAATATGCCCCCCCCCCAAAATAATGGGAATCTATACAGTTGTTTTAACTTCCCCAAATCTCTTGAGATTAAGTGGAAATTAATCTTGCAACTGCTTTCACACGAGTTACCTAATTCTGAAAGGATTAAGTTCCACCTAGCTAAGTGAAGTCTTTGATGAATCTGAGAGACAATTAGCTGCCTTTATATTATTGGCAGACCAGATACTGCTCTAATTATACTCAACTTTGCACAACCATGGCCCCTTAAAAAGCTCTGCCTTTTAAACATCATTAGTATCACTCATGTCATGTGCTGATGCAGGGAAGTATCACAGAATAAGCAACATTAATGCAATGCAACAGCTACACTTAAAATACACATTTATTGTCAGATTAGCCCTGCTCCCCAGTTGAGTAGCATACGCTCTGATCTACTACAGCACTTGTAGACAGTGAAAATACCAAAGGAGCCCAACTGAAGCATGTCTTGGGGCAGTGACTTTTAGACTTACAGCAGGCACACACATTGAAGACTTTGCTTGAAAAAAAGTCAGATGCATTTGTGTGGCTGATGTAATGTATGGCTCCTTTGATTACATCACTTATCCCACATTCACTCTAGGCACTGGACTAAAACTCCCCGTTTTCAACTAAGCAAGTAAGATTTAGCAGACTCTGCAGAGTGCATGCACAGTTGCAGTAATGAAAACCTACAATTTTGAAGCCTCCTACCAGGCACAGATGTCTCCCTCAGGAGGTTTGCAAAAACATCTTCATCAAGGTATCTCAAAAAGCATCTGCAATTAGGAGAAGGGATGAAAAGAATTATTACACCCCTCCTATTAATGCCAGCTGGAGCCAGCTTAATCTCCATGGTCTTCAAGAGCTACTCCCACAATTCTTACTAAGCTTATATATTTCTGTGTCTTATAGAACGTGTGTTTGTTTGCAAGTGACAGTAATTCTGGCTTTCTCTGCATGCAGACATCACAAAACACAGGACGTATTCACTCAGGCAGGGATGGTATCTCATCTCCTTGTCTCACCTCCAAGTTACCTTGCATATGACCACCGACCTCCAGACTGAAACCATCGTGTCCTAGTGCCAAGCACTCTCAGCACCTCATTTTGGCTCTGGGTAGGTTTGAAAGCAGCAGGCCACTGTACCCCAAGCTCTTTTATTGCTCAACATATCGCCTGGCATCAACAGCCTCTCTGCTCAAACTTGTTCTCAAGCCTTCAAAAATGCTTCATTATCTTTTCTGAAATAGAAATTGTTACAGTAATACAGCTGTTCACCCAGTCATCAAGCTGTGTCAACCTCTGAAGGTACATAGCCAGTGATGGTACATAGCCAATGCCTGCAGCACGGTGTTTGCTAATACAGCACGTAACACACACCATGACCTAAGCTGGGCTGAGAAGTTTACTTTTGAGAAAAAAGGAAATTGTGGCTCACACAACTCCACTTCTCCTCAACACCTTTGATCCTGTTCTCCACTTTTCCCCCCCAGCCTGATCTATTTTGTTCCCGAAATGCTTCTCCTCTGACTTTCCACTCCCTTTGGTCCTTACCAAGCCCTTGGCACAGTCATGAGATAACTGTACTCCTTTGAGGCAGGCTGCTAGAAAAAGATCACAAAATACGTTTTGGAAGGAAGAAATCCCTGCATCATCACTTTATCATCACTTAGCGAAGTACAGTAACGACCATGAACCACTGGGGAAGGAGAATAAATACCTGGCAGTTTCCCTAATACAACAGGAAACTTGTATTTTTTTAGGTGTAAAGTTAAATAATTTGTAAAAAACCTGGGATTTCTGCATGAAGTCCTATTTTGGAATCTAACAAACTAGAAATGCTGGTGTGCCCTCAGAAGAAACAAAAATTAACCCCAACCTTAAAGAATGTCAGTGTTACCTGTTGAACCCAAACCTAAGTCCTGATACTCAATCATTTATACAGGCTCCAGATGGGACACTGTTGGGTGCTCATCACCCACCAGGCTGGCAGGGCACAACACTGAGCACATCTGTCCCTTGCAGCTGCCCAAGAGAAGGACCTCTGTTCCACTGGGAATTCATGAGTGGAAGCACTGCTTCAAAAGGTCTGGCTTCAGAAAACAGGTGTTTCTGTACAAAAAACCCAACCAGTGTTTGAGCAAAAAAAGCAGAGGGTAGAAGTGCTTGAATAATAAAAATGGGTTTCCTCACTTGCTGCCCTAGTCAGCACTGCCCATGCTACATCCCCTCACATCAACCTTTCCTTTCCTCTTCAGAATTTTCCTGAAAACCAAATATGTTTATAATAAGACACTCAAATTTCATGCTCTTTCATTAGTAGCCAGGAACTGAAAACAATTAAAATTACAGAGCCATGAGTAATACTTAAAAGCTCTAAAAAGTTATTTTATTTTCCACTGAAAGTGATGGGTGAGTTTCAAATCAAACAGGAGGATATTACAACTCCTCCAGCTACTCTGCAAAATGATGTCATTCTCCAAACTGCTTCCCAAAATTTGCTATTTAACCAGTCAATCCCATCTGAAAATGGATGTCTGTGACAAAAGGAAACAAAGCAACTGGCTTGATAGCATTTAGATAGGAAAAAACCAACCAACCAAACAAAACAGAACAAAAAAAAACAGAACAAAACCTTTCAGACATGGTTTCTTGACCCAGCAATCCAATTTCAGTCATTAGAAACTGCTTGTACTGGGCTCTGCCTGAAGGATGGCATGACTAAAAGAGGAAGTGACCAGCATTAGAACAACAAATACACCTGGTGTGAAAGCAGTGAACTTTAAAAGCCTTTCAGAAATTCAGTGTTATTTAGTCAATCATATACCATGGAGCTGCCCCCAGAGCTCTGTGTCATTTTGATAAATTAACTTGAAAGAGTTGGAGCATAATACAGTCAAACCCAGACCCCAGACTACAGCAATCATGCCTGAATGCAGCATAAAATACTTCTCACCATAAAAGTCACGCTTGCTACTGTTTAGTGTTTAAGATAATTTTGAACCTGATCAAGGTCACCAGTTGCATAATGTGTTTGGGCTTCACTGTTTTTCTGTGAGTTAGGCTGCTCAGAAGAGGAGTGACACTAAAAACACCAACCTCTGGGGAATACCTGCCTCACCCACACACACTGCTTAAGATTCAGTATCCTTGCAAGGTAGAGCTTGCAAAAAAAACCAAACCAAACCCAAAAAAAAAACCACCAACCCCCCCCCGGAACCAAAATAAATAATATTTTTTTCAGAGAGAATTCATGAAAAATATGTCATTTTGTTCCCTGGAATTTCTCCACAGACTAAAGTAATGCAGCACAACACATGAGAGGACAAGATGTGCTGCAGACAGCATGGTGCTGATTTAACAAGGGGACAGAAGGAAGATTGATGAGAGGAGAGCAATGCCTGAAGTACACAAACCTGTGGTGGTGGGAAGCACCCTGTTTCTCACCAGCAACCAGTGAGTCCAGAACTTTTGGGAAGACCACAGCTCCACAAGCCCTCCAAGCCCTCGCTGGGGCACCATGCCCTTAATTCTCAGTAAATGCACCACTTTCCCTATTTTTGGCCCAGCATCAGAACTGGGCTGGATTTTGAGAATCAGTTTAGCACAACTAGCCAGTGCCTATCAACCTACAATGTAAGTTTTCATGTCTGAGCTGGGTTTTAGACTTCAAAGCAGCACTGCATTGCAAACAGGGACATGTCACCATTCTTCATAGAGGCTGAAGCAGAGCAGGTGTGTGTTCATGCTGCTGTGCACTGGGCTTGTCTGCTGGGAAGCCAGCCCTGGAGGTTTCCCAGCCCCAGGTACAGGCATCTCTACCTTTCTGGGAGTATTGTCCTGTTTTTTCTGACTATTTCTATATCAAAATCAGTAATTAAAGCATGGTAGTCAGTAACCAGAGCCTTCCCAGCCAGCAGTTTCTCTTTCCATCAGCAGCAGGGCAATGGATGGCCACTGGATGGAGGAACAGCCCCCAGTTCCTCAGCCATTTCTGCAGGCATGTTCCCACCCTCAGGGGCCAGGAGCTTCCAGGAGCTGCTGAAGGAGACAGTAATGCTCATCAGCCTTTGCAAAAACATAACCTCAGGGGAGAGGAAAAACAAGCATTATTTTCACAGGGAGCAAACGCTGTGACTCAGTTTTATTTCACAGGAATCCTGGCTAATTCTGTGCTGTAGGAATGTAAAAAGTACAGGAAGGTTTTCCTTACATTTCTAAAGGAATCTAGCATTTGATCTGCCAATTTCTTCCTCACCTAGGTTATACCTCAGGCACTGAAATGCCTTTAGAGAAAGTGTCCTCAGTCTACAATTTACCTCTTCCAACACCAGGATTAATACTTGAGCACTTTGGGCTAACTGCAAACCACCTAATATTTCCATTGTTTTCTATTTTCTTTTGACTGTAAGAGCTGTATTCATAAAATATTTTCTTTAACTAAATACACAACCAGAAAAGAAAGAAAAGCTATGATTCCTGAAAAGCAACACGCGTGTCCAATTGCTTTTCCACCTCCTACATTTCTGTATTCCGCGTGTCAAATCACCTAGGAAATGAGCGTGATACATCTTCTGAGGTTTCCTGATGGTTTGGAGGATACAAATAAAGAACTGTATGGGATTATTTACTTGAAAATTACTAGCCTTGAGAGATGCCATTAGTTTCTGTATAGAGAGGGTGCTTTGCCCAGTTCAGATTTTTGGAACCACTCTTGGTCACAACTGGGGCTGCCTGAAATATCTGACACAGCATGAACACATCCAGCAGCCTCTTGAATTTTTATTTAACTTTGCTAAATGCACTAGTAAGAGCAGAGGAAAAAAAATTAAAAAGAAAAAACAAAAGTGAAATTAATCTGCCCAGAGTTACAAAAGCTCCCTTCTTGCACACTTTTAACACAACAAAAAAACCCATACTCAGGTTTCTGTTTGCCTGCCCTTCAGCTGGGGTTTTGATAAACAAATGCCCAAGAAGTGGCCCATTTTCCCCAAAGGGAAGGATCCCAACCCCAGGCACCCCTGCACAATCCCCAGCTGTGGGTGCTGGTATCCAGCCCCTTCCCTGTGAATCTGGCATCTGTGCCAGCCAAATCAATGGGGGTTTATGCACAGACAGAGCCCGTGTCAGGCCAAACACAGAGCTGCTGAGGGGGCTCAATGCTGCACTTCAATCCTAAAAGGTTTTTGCTTACTATTGAACGCCAAGTAGATTAAATAAAACCTTGGTTAAGATGGAAGGGGGGTGCTACACAAATATATCCATTACCCTGAGCATCCTCGTGCTTCGACAAGAGATGCTTGTCTGCTTTCCCTGGGAGATCAGAGCTATACCATGTGTGTTGTTCCAGGTTTTACCACAATTAGAGAAAACTGTTTTGCAAAGACAGCATAATCAGCGTGTTATGCCCAATATTACAGACCTGAATATGTGGTTATATTAAAGAAAGGGTAGTGCTGTATAGCATATCACAATGAGCTTATTGTTCTTGCCATTGAGTGGGGACCTCGTTTTAATTCTGCTACTGATGAAATAACCAAAGGGCCATATCCATAGGAAATCACAAGAATTAATTAACCAGAATACAAGGACCCTCATATCCTAATTTCAAGCAGGGATTTCACTTTGAACTCAAGGACATCCGTCCTTAGTCCCATACCTCGATGTCTCTGCAAAAAACTACCCTATTTTGGGATTACACGCAGAGAAAGAGGCAGTGATGCTCAACACACATATTGCTGTGCGTGAACTCACCTACTGAACTCATGATTATTTATTATTATGCATCCCTTTCCAAAGCACGTTTGTTCAAGGTTTTCCACCTACTCCTTGTAGTTAATAGGTTTTATCTTTCCTACCTGCCTGGTGGATTAGGCACAAACTTTTCTGTGAGACAGAAGCCAAGTAACCATGACTATATTTAAAAACAGGTACACAGCCTTCAGACTTTTCTACCAATCTTGAAAAGCTGCTCTGGTTTATAACTTTTAAATGTCATTGCACTTTACCTCTCAAGTCTAATATAACTTACAGAAACATCCTCAATTTCACCTAAGAATAGTTTTAAAAACATTTCTAAGGCAGGTGTCTCAGCCAGTTTCCCTGGTCAAGCAAAAGGAGTTTTTGCAAATATTTTTAAATATCATTCTTGGCTTTGCTTCTAAAAATCACATTCCCCCGTGTGATAATTATTGCCCCAAGATTCCTCAGTGTTGAAGATGGTGAGGAGAGCAGCAGCGATGGCCACATTTCCTCAGCAGAATGCAAACCAAACTTTTCCTGTTCCTCAAACCAGAGGTGAAGTCTTTGGAGGAAAAAGGAAAAAAAATACTCATACACATGAAAAGAGGAATGAGATGGAAAAACGCTGCGAACTGTGGTGCTGGAGCTACCCACAGAATGAGGTCCATGACTCAGGATTTTAAGCTTATGTTTGTCTTAAATTATTGAGTAGAAAAATACTATCTTTAACAGGTTTTATGAATCCCAGCCACATCATTCACCCATAGATTTTGGATTCTGAACAGTTCACAGCTCTAAACCTATTTAAAGGCAACAAGATCCTTCTATTTGTGCAACAGCTTTAAAAAGCCAACATTTGTTTGAGCTTACAAACATACTTAAGTCTGTTCTTCAAACAGCAGTTAATGAAAACAGCGCTTGTCAATTAAACTGGCATATATTAACATTTATTAATTTCCTCTCACTTCTTCTGTTTAATCTCATGAGTGACAAATAGGCCAAGAAGACATCAGCCAGCTCCTGACACCACACCTCAGTGGAAGCCCAGGAGGTGCTGGCAAGCATCTGCCTTCTGCTGGTGTCACTGAGGAGTGTTTTTTGTAACAAGGCTGAGCAAAGTCACCAAGTCAGAGGTGACTTTGTGTCCCCTGACAGCAGTGTGCCATACATATGAGCTCAGGGTAGGACACAGCTCTGAAGAAACTGTGGCAGGTTCAGACTGGCAGCAGTGATCACCCACAGCAGTGGGGCACAGGCACCCATGGCTGTAGCTCATTGCTCTTCCACCATCAAATAACCCTCTGGCTGTTGGCAAATTCCTCTTTCTTCAGCAATTCAGCCAGCATCAGTTTCTGTGGACGCAGCATTTCCCCCAGCAAGAAATCTGACCTATGCCATGGTTGCACACACCGTTTCTTTTAAGTTCAGAATAAACACAAGCAAAACAAAAAGCAGAGAAAGAAATGCACGGATTTTGACATCTTCGAGTAATCAAAATAGCCTCTCCGTAGTGCAGCCTGAATCTAGGAATAGGAAATAGAAATAGGAACTGCCAAGCTCAGGAAAGGAGTGCATCCTGTCCCATGCCTGGCAGGGGGTACCACCCTACACTGCTCATTAAGTCCACAAGGCAGCAAAGAAAAGCCCAGACTGACTGACCCATGTTGTCCTGAAATCCAGAAGACTGGACAACACACTTGGAAAACCAGAAGTGGCAAAGAAGGAGGTGCCATGATGCTCCTGGTAGAGGATCAAGTGTTACAGCAAAAGCCCTCCAGATCCACAATTTGTTCTTTATTCTTACTCCATCAGATTATGGGAACGTGACAAAGTCAGAATGTGTGATAGAAAAACAATCAGAAAATCCAGGCTGTAAGGTGCTTTAGATCAGGACTTGGGCACTAACATGCGAGTGGAAAGTTTGCATTTCCCTGTTTTTAGTGCAGGGTTTGAAAGCTGGCTCCAGCATTGCCTCTGGTTCACTGCTGTTTACACAACAAAGATGCTGCAGCACACAGTGTCAGAAACACTTTCACAGCAGCGAGTGACCAAAAGGAAAGGTGTTTCAGGACCAGAATAAAATAACAGATTTACTGTATGATGATACTTTCCTGAAGTGGAAAAAAGAACTGAAGAGTTTTTTCCTTTTTTTCTCCTTAAGTCAAGAAATATGGAAACCCTCTATCAAAATAAGTAGCCTTGCTCTCCAGACAGCACCCAAAATTGCACTCACTGAAAAACGTACACTAGTAGATGACCAGAATATATCTTGTCCTCCAGGAAAGGAGAGTGCCAGAGAGTTTTAAGGTCCTGTTGAGAGTCATGAGATGATGTTTTCCCATTGCACTAAACTACCAGGAGAACTGTAAACCTGATGTATAGAATGAAGGCTTCCAGACATCAAAAGTAGTGCAATGTAAACTTAAATATTTGATTCCTAGGAGCAGACAAATAACAAAGGAACATACCTACGAATGCAGAGCAAACTCATAACCACATCCATTTAGAGTTCTGCCCCCAAGCTTCTGTATTTCAATATATAAAACAGAAAGATAATCTTCATATGGCTTTGCCTTCAGAACCAACAAAAAAACGTCAGAGCCAAATGAATGCATTTTATACCCACTCAGTATGTTGCTTCCCATCTCATACTGCAGAGTTCCTTTCAGTTTCCCATGCTGGACATGGTACTTCCCTGTCCAGCTCAATCAAGGAGGTTGCTGGCCTATACCCATAAAGCCTCCCTAACCATTATACCAAGAGGGAGGATTTTGGCCAACTGCAGTGACTGCCCACCATACAAATTGGGAAACCCAAATTATTAATGATAATAAAGAAGCAACATGAAGTAAGGGGGAGCAGAGCTTTGTTCCCAATTATATCAACAGACATTTTATCACTGACCATGGTGGGATCAGGATGTGGGTCATTGTAATTAAATTCTTTTCTCCTTCTTGAAGTTTGGGCTACAATATATTAATTTAGTGTTTGTCTGACAGGACATTCTGGCTGCAATTTGTTTAATGAGGAGAATCAGGAAGAAACAAATGAGGCAGGACAGCAGCAGAAGATTCATGGTGGCTTGAAAAGAGAAGATGAAAGCAAGGATGTTATTATCTTCCTACATGTCTGTTAGAAGAACTGCAAACTTGAGCATAAAGGCTTCACAAAGCTGACAGAGCTGTAAAATGGGAAGCAGTTTACTTTTCCCAAACAAAATCAAATCAGGTGGTTTTAGTATAGAGGTTTCCTCAGTATTTCAGAAAGTAGCAATGAGCAGAGAGGACAGCAAGCAGTAAAAGGCTATCCAGAGTGACAGACAGCATACAAGACCTCCTCCTCCCTCCTCTGACACTCCTATATGAATTTTAAGGCAGACTATGCCCAGCTCAGTCCTGGGAACTAAATGCTTGTGACCAAACAGAGAACCTTAACAAGGATTTGGAGCACATCATCCAGTGGAGTTTCAGCTCAAGAAAACTCAGCCCAGGCACCCCGAGGTCACTCCTCAGCATAAGCCTTCTCAGCACAGTAAGTGGGGACAGTACAGAAATCCACTGCAAAAATGCACTCTAGATGTGACCTGGAATAGTAACATGAAAAAACTTCTCCCTAGAAAAAAAGGAGGAGGCATAACTGCTGGGTGTTGCTCGAGGCTGACCTGTCCCAAGGCCAAATGAAGCTGCAGCAAATTGGCTGTCATTTTTAATTATTATGAAGAACGCCTTACCCACAGTCACGTAAACAGGGCCAGGCTGGGAAGATGATGCTCAGTAGTCATGCAACAGATTATGTGGTCTCTGTACAAGCAATCACAGTAATTTAGCAGCTTGAACACTGCAGTGGCAAGTACTTTTCACTTTGGAGGAGTCCACAAAATACCAAAATTTGTTCTTTTATACTGCAGTGTTGAGCTGCGGTTATAATAACATCAGTCAGAGCCTCTGCACCAACTCCTTTCACCCTCAGATAATGTGCACTGCGTGTTGTATAAGAAATGGATGTACTATACAGCTCTTTGATTTATTCAGGTAATCTCAATTCAAGCTGATTGCAAACTACTGAAATGGCAAGTACTGGACACACATTCAAATTTAACTATCTACAGTGACACAGTGATAAATTTAGACTGGCTCCAGGACTAGTGTTTGTCTCTATACAACACTTCATAGCACAGGTCTATGCCACTGAAAACCTCCGGCAGTCCTTAAATTGCTGCTGTGTCACTTCTTCCCAAATTTAGCCTTCTGAAGAGCACTGAAAAATCCTACAGAAATGAGAGAAAGCCCTGCTAACACTGTCTGGACACGCACAGCCATTGTTGCTGGCTTCACTCCCTGGTACCTTGTCTGCACCACTCTGAACCATCCCTACCATTTTTCTTTTAACATAAACACACTAAGAAAAAGCAACTAAACCAAGAAAAGGCCATTTAATGCTAGAAAGCCAATACCTAGCCAGTCTAGATGGCTTGCAAGGCTGCCCATTTTATTAAATGGGGCTTGTGTAGTGCCAGGGGCTCAGACTGCTCCTTGCTTGGGGATCTGCAAAGAGCTGCTGCTTCTTCCCCTCCCAGCACCACTGGGGCTGGAAATTCCTTCTATGTGCCATCAACGGGCTCAAAATGCCCCAAAGCTTCCAAATTCTTCTCCAGTGGATCACCCTTTACTCCAAGTTTTTTTCAAATGATGTGGAGAGCTTGGGGGCACTGTCTGAATCCTCCTCTGCATCAGATAGCTGACTTTTCCAAGTAGTTTTGGAGGGCAGTATACCAAATTTCCACCCCTCTGTGACTTGGATATAAACACCAGGAAAAAGTCATTTATCTTTAGACACTTGTGCCCCAGGCAAAATGTTTTCCCTGTGCAGCACACAGAGCTATCAGAACACCCTGTAAACAAATTCTCTCCATTACAAGGGCAACTAACCCCACTAAAAAAACCACAAGACAACATGAAACCTACACCTTCCATCTCTTGCACGTTTCCACACACTGCTCTCCATATTTAAGCAGCAAACAAATTAGTTCCTCACACGAAGGGTTCAATGTGGGAGGACACTAATAGAGCATTTACTCAGTACACGGCCCGTGCAACCAAGATATATAAGAAAAGTTTCCATTTCTCAGGTTTGCTCCTCTTGAGACCCAGCACTACACAGCAGCCAAGCATATGCCACCAGGGAACACAAGGATAGTATTTAGCTGTGTTAGGAAGACAAACACCAATGTCTCTGCTTGCTCCTGCCCCACTCAGCCTGGTGCTCCTGCATTGGCCTGAGCAGCTCTCTCATGTACAAAATCACGAGTGTATAGGAGGCAATTAACAACTTTATGGAGGTTTCCACTCCATATCAACTCAAGAACAGCAGACAATTTTAAAACATTCTCTACAAAGTGTTTTGGGTGAGGATAGTTGGTTGGATGTTCAGGGTTATTGGTCATTTTGCCTCTCATACCAGAAGTTCATGGCAGAGCTTAACTATAAAGATTCTGGATGTGATCTTGCACTCCTGCACACTGCTGTTACAGGGAACCCACGTGTTAGTGCAATGCCTGTGCACCAACTATATGCAACCAGACAAACAAAAATTACAATAACATAAAATACAGTAAGTAAAGAAATATCTATTTTCTTATGTTGCTTTGAAAATGTATTTTCATTAGCAGAGGAAAATCTTCCGTAGAGCAGAGGAAAAGTTCCCGTAGTAAAGTATAAATGTTGAGGACAATTTTTACCTATTTCCAAATAACAGTCCTTATTCTGGCACTATCATCTCACCCAGCTTTTTCTTGCGCCTGGTAGATCATTTGACTCCATGGTGATTTCTCACGAAGAGGTCTGTAGTAACACTGCCACAGGACACTTGGTGGGAGATGCAGCTGGTAAAGGACCAGGACCAACACACATTCATGCTTTTATCTGATGTATTTTGCTTGTGGTCAGTAAAGAAAATGAATGAGCAATTGCCCTGTGCTGTTCCTCCACAAGCAGCCCTTTGGGATAGTCTGCCCTGCCAGGATTTTTCAAACATGTTTTCCTGCCCAAAATAACCCAGGTCTACAATGAAGCAGGAATATCCTTGGACTGACAATTCCCCCAAGACTTTCTGGAAAAGTATGGACCTACCACTAGGGCTGAACACTACGTACCTCTAGTAATGCTAAAAAGCAACAATCACCTCAGAGTACATCTTCAAAATGATCACTCAGATGATAAGTTACAGAAGGAAAAGAATCCCACCCTAAGTATTGCAGCTGCCAAACAAGAGAAATCAAAGCTCCAACCCATCATGCAGCAGGACCATGATACTGGCACAGCCAAGCCCTGAGGATGAGACCCTACAGGAACATCCTCCCAAATGCTACTCTGGCTTTCTTCTGGAGCAAAGGAAACACCTTTTTTCCCTGGCATTAGATAATGGCAGTGCCTGGGCTTTGCTCATGGGAAAAGACACCTTCAGGAGATGATAGCTCAAGGTTACCACTATCTCCACCATGGTCCTTTGCTGGAAGGACTGCAAAGGCCTTTCTGGAGCTCTCCAAGTGGACTACTCATATTTTGTTGTTTGCAAGGAGTAGTAGGTAAGCCAAGCCAAGCTAACTGGTTTCCACCTAGCTGCTCCTGTGAGCAATTTGTCTTCAGCAACTAAATATAAATACTTCGCAGAGATTTGCCAACAGTTGGCTTTTTGGTCTCCACAATTATTAAAACACTAAAAATGAAAAGCCAATCAATTAGGAAGAAAAATGCTCTTTAAACAATCACTTAGGGAGAAAAACAGTCTGTAAATTTTGAGCAAGGCAAAGCTAGGTGCCCTGAAAGATGCTGCACTGCCAGTTTTGAGGGACTGCCTGGATCTACTGCAAAACTACAAAACCTACTTTCTGCTCATTAGGAACATGGGAGTAGGTCCCTGTTATTCTGCATTTACTTAATTATATTATTTACCAACCAGATGTCTTTGTAGGCTGTGAATTCTTCCATGCAGAATATATTCTTGATAATCAAGGGAAAAAAATTTGCAACTCCAGCTGTGACTCAAGGAACTCAATTTGTTTGCATAGGTTGTTTCTTATTAAATATCTCCTAACTAAATAAATCTCCAAATCAATATAGCAGTATTTTTCTTTTCACTGCTTATGTGGGTTCCTCAGCAAAAGTAGGATTTGGGTGGCAAACGATGGTCCAGGATTTCAGTGCTGTACCAAGAGGATGCTACTGCAATGACACTAACAGCTGCTGTGGGGAAGAAAGCTGCTAAGTGTAATCAAACACTACGACCAAATACTGAAATTTTAAGTCAACTGAATATTGATCACATTTTTTAATGCTATCATTAAACCACTTGAAGATATTGTAATACCATCCCCTCAGCTCCTAGAAAGCACCTACTGCCAGGGAGGTGATGTGCAGCAGTGATTACCTACATGACAGCACATAACAGGTTCATACAGATGATTGCTTGCTTATCCCCTCTCCGCAGGAGCAAGGAGCTGCTGAGCACAGCAGGCAAAGAGCCCCTCTTATGCTAAGTGCTAATTTGGGTAATAGATACAGGCCGTGGAGGCTAAGAAAGCAGCTTCTATCTGATGCCCTCTGGGAGTTTGTGCATGAGCTGACTTTTTGGATGCTCTCACTGCATTATTACTTTCAGAACAAATTGTCTTATTTTTACCCAGAGGTCAGACCCTGATGGCCTTAGGTCAGTTTCTTTAATACTTACTCCACAGTTCCCAGGTTAAAAAATCAATATAAGTCCTAGGATCCAGCCTTGGACACAACCAAAATGAACAGTTCTGGTCTCCTGCCCAGGACAGTTGGAGCAAAAGCACTCTGCCTAAACCAAGCACTGCAAATGCAGCACGGTTTTGTGCAGGGATCAGCCCATTCCATGGGCAGAAGAAGGGACCAGAGAGCAAGATCTCCTTCAGACCTGAGCTATGAGCAGCAGCCAGATGAGTCTCAGGAGGTCCTTATTCGCCCACAGGAATGGGTGATCAGAAATGACATCAGACAGAAACGAACTTTGAATGAGCTGGGAAGAGAGAAGGAGCCTGGCTGGAGAGCTGACAAAAGGGAAAGACAGCAGAGGAGACAACATCAATCACATGAACACAGTAAGCCCTTCTGCTGCATCTTTTGGAGCACCTCGCTCCCAAACTGCTGGAGCTGCACCTCATCATCCCGAGCCCAGTGGCAGCTCTCTGCAGCTGCTTTGCTGGGGCCTCCTATCTCAGGAGTCCTAATTACTAAAGCAGGCGATAATACACCTCGTGTAACATAATTTACTGCACAATTTCACAGCACTTCTAGAAAAACTCGTCCAGGTGTCAACTATGATTACCAACCACAATCTCCGTGTCTGTCTTTTTAGCTGAATGCTGTTTTGTGCTATTTCAACTGTAATGTAGCACAGGAGAAATCCGTTGTTTTGCTATTTTTTCTTTTAAATCCCCACAGATACTATCAGCACTACCCTTCCCTATCATTTCATAAACCAACACACAGGGGGGGTTATGTTGATTAAATTACATTCCATAATTATGCCCCCTTTTTTTTCAGCACAGAAGGGAAAAAATAATACAACCTACAATTGTCAGGCAATTCTCCCTCTTACCTAGAGGTCTGCTCAAGCTATGTACCTGCACCCAGCAGCGAGGACAAGCGTTAACAAGCCAAAGAAATAACACACACCAAACCTCTGAACATGGATTTCCCGGGTTCCTGTTTGCTCCCACAACCCTATTCCCCACTACCCAGCAACTGAGCAAAAAGGAGCCGAAAGCACTGCTTTAATTATCACCATTAGTCTCCCAGACAAGGCACTTAAGAGCTTTAGCTGCTGTAAACACTCCCTTGATAGCAGATAAGGAATCTGCTGAAAGAAGGTTTTGTGTGCAGAAACTTCAGAGGTTGTTGCCAGAGTCTGGGGAACACCCAGCTCCAAAACTGGCACAGAAGGTGGCAAAAAAAGCATGTGAAAAATACCGGCTGCCTTCGCCCTGCTGTGATGACTCTGAAGTCAACGAAGCTCCACCCGGCTGATGTTTAGAGCAGGTACCCTCAGTACCCTCATCCATCTCCCTGCATTTCTAGGAATTCTCCCCTGGTCCCCAGCGGCTCATGGTGAGGGAGCTGCCCAGCCACAGGTTGTTCCTTCAAATGTAACAACCCTCAATGGAATTTTTTTTTTTCTTTTGTGTGAATGTCTTCCTTGCCGGATTTAGAAACTTCATCTATGTGAGTGGTGTTTAAATGAACTTGGGCATAAAGCTGCCTGCAGGATAAATAAGTGATTGATACAAGCCATGAGTTGTGACTACTCCTATTAGAGATTATTTTGGTACCAGCCATTCAGTGCAGGCAGTCAAGGCAGCTTTCCTGAAAAAGGTGTCTGGACCTTGTGTTTTTCTACATTTAGGGCCAATTTGTGCTTTTGGCAAAAGCAAAGCAGCAGAGCCCAACTCATCTTTCTGCCTTCTTACAGCTCTTCACTCTGGGAGAGCTGTGATGGCTTTCCTGGGGTGAGATTGGGAAGAAGCACCCACTGCAGGTGTCCCACTCAAAAGCCATTTTCTTGGAGAGACCTGGATGGGTAAATCTACACACCTCTCTATATGTGGCTGATGCAAATAGCCATTCAACTACAAGATGGAAAAAAATGTCTGAACACCATTTTAGATGTAGCAGTGTCCCATCTTTATTTGGTTTGGAGTGACAAGAGGACCACAGCACAAATGCAAGAGCAAGCCAAGAGGTAGAAGAAACCCATCTCGACTTCTTTGCACCTGTGTTTTAGTAATAAATTTATTAACTCCCTGCTTAAAAAGTTAAAAAGAGAAATAATCACGCATCAACACCAGGGACTCTTTATGTAGATACAAATGTGTTTTTAAGCAGTTTCTATGTGCCAGCCACGAAGCATCTTTTTACTAGGTGAAAGCCAGAGTGAAGAACTTCAAAATATTTCCTGTCTTCCACCAGCTTTTAAGCACTGCAATTTTTATGCTGGTAAATCCTGCACAAAAGCTGGGTGATCATATGTATGTTTTGAACCCTCCTGAAACAGGGTGACATGTCTCTGCATGCCCATACACAGCATGTTTCAGTAAAGTGGCAGTAACAGCTTAGAGGGTAACTCTGAGTCTTTTATTTTCCAGGCAAGCAGGTGAAGATGAATGATGACAAAGGGTTTATGCTGCTGCCGAACTTCCCAGCGACCCATTTTTAATCACTAGAGCATCACTAGAACTTCACATTTAATATAGAAAAATGGATGAAACAGTTAAAATCCGTGGAACCAGACTATAAACAAAAGGAGACAGAGAAATATCACAGAGCATCTTGAAGGAGAGCTGAGAAAGCAGCACCTGCATCTTTCCATATCCTCAGCTGTGCCCCAAGGCCATCCCCAGAACCGCTGTTTCTGCCCTTCTCCCAGGTACTGACTCTCAGTGGGTTTTGCCCAGGATTTTTTACAAATGCACAAAATGATCTTTTGCAGGTGTTTGCAACTAAAGCTCCTAGTTTTATTTGTAAAAAAAGAACAACATGCATTTCTGTCTCAAACCTCTCATCTCCTGCTACGATCGCAGCCTCAGTCAGCACCCTCACAGGCTAGGGCAGACTGAGTTTATGCAGGGAGAGTGGAAGAAGCATCCTCAGAGAAGAACTAAAAAGCCTGATGAACAAATACAGTCTCCCTTGGGATTTCTATTTTGTTTTTCCCTTAAAAAAGAAGAAAATACAAGAACCAACAAACCCAATTAATTTTTTTTTTTTCATCAAAGCCAGCTGAATCAGCTCCTCTAGCACTAGTGCATCACCTCAATTTATTACAGCAAATATGCTGTAGCAGTTTAACAGGGGGGCAGAAGCATTCTGTGGCTTCTTCCAGAGTGGAAACGGGGCCAAGACAACAAATGCAAGGCTGGAAGCAGGCCATAAAACCAGGGACACAGCAGTCTAGGAAGGCATGGAGAGGTGACTTCTCCTGGGGCAGCTCAGCAGCTGTCAGCCTGGTGTCACACTTACAAACATGACACTCAACTTTTCAACACACCACCTCACTTACCCCTTACCTTGCCCACCCCAAAAATCAGATGTGACACCAAACACACACTGCAAAAGGCTTCCCAGGACCCATGAGTCACTGTGGCAGATGCATGGGACCTACAAGTGGCTGCAACAAAGGATGTAAATATTTTCACTTATTTTATAGGCACAGGTTGACTGCACAAAATTGACCCCAAAATTAACAGCCTTATTATTATACCCTTTCACCACCCTCAGTTTCATAATCTCTGATTAGTTGGCAAAGCAAAAAATCATACAAGTGTGCTGGGAAAAAATCTCTTTAGATTGCTTCCAGCTCCTACAGAAGGGCTCCCAAACAAAAAGACATTTTCTATTTTCCTTCAGCCTGAGATCCTGTGAGCAGTCAGGAAATTTCTTTACTTTCTGCTGCTGTTCTTACTTTGCTTAAAAAGTGTCCAAGCACTTCAAGGGGACAGGTCCATGGGCAAAGGTTGCTCCAAAAATCTACCATCAGGAGCTCAGTTCCAGTCTCCTGCCCTACAGCTCTGTCTGGGGCACCAGCACGCTGCAGGTACACAACTTTCCAACAAACCTTTGAGAAAAGCAATTATTTCTCCCTGAAGTAAAACACCACCTTCCTCCACTTTTCTCTGATAATTTGATGCTGCATCATCACATGAAAGTGTCTCAATGTTTTATAGAGCAGCATAAAAATTTATGAATGGGGAAAAAAAGAGAAAAAACCTTGGTGGCAGAGAAAGACCTCCAGTTAAATAAGCCTGGTTTAATATTTTCATGGTTCACTACCACATCACATCACCTTTTTTTGTTGTTTACACAGACCAAAGAAACCTTTCATGACCTAAGAACTACTGCAAAGTAAAGAGCTCACCTCTTTCACAAGTGCCTTGACAAGCCATTGCTGCTTGGGGTGAGTAAGGCTGCTGGTGTCATTTGCAGGAGTAATTTAATTGATTTTGTAAAGGTTAGGACAAAATTAAGATTAAACTTTCAGATTCTCAAGACTTTCTTTTCTTTTTTTTTTTTTTTTTTTTTTAAAAAAAAAAAAGGTACTTTGAAAAAATTATTGCTGCAATAAAGGAAAGGACACATACATGTCAGTAATAGAAAACAAATTTATATTCCTGCTGTGGCAAATGGTCCATGCTGTGCTGTGCCCCTGGTCAGAAGGGACACCCTGGCCTGGGTCTCACTTAATGGCAACTTCTCATCCTCTCTTGCCAGGCCAGGTTTCCACCTGGAGATTTGATATTCGCCTTCATGCCTTGTTCTTAATCAAATCGGGTACTTTTACAGCCAAATTACTGCAGCTGTATCACAGATATGACATCTCACTTCAAGGGCATAAGCCAAGCATGAAATGAGGGACATTAGAAACTTTCCTTGAGAGCAAATTATGATGTCCTAATGGTGCTGCTCATGTTTCTGGCTCAGAGGATGCCTTTGCAAGGTGCTGTTGATCTTCTCCCAGGCATCTGCATCCTACCTGGTACATGGGACTTGGACTTTCTATATTGTCCCTTTCCCTGGGGAAAGTAGCTACACAGAAAGCCTTTCAGCCCTGAGCACCCAAACCCAAACCCCTGCACACCTTTCCCTGTGCAGGAAAGCAAGTGGGGTTCACCATAGGGATCATTGCACAGGACATGTCCTGTAAACAGGACTCTTTACATCTAGCAGCTCAGAGCATGCTATGGCCCACAGAGGCTGTGGTTCTCCAGCCACAAACACGTCATGGAAGCCCCAAGAGCTTCACTGCTGCCTTCATCCACAAGAGGATGAAGTTTCAGGTTCATTTCTGGCCCTCAGAGAACCTGATTTCCATTCTGAGGAGTGTGCTGTGATTTGGGAGGGCTCCCCCCTCAGGCTACTACCGTAGCAATGTACCATTGTTCTTTGTTATAGCCACTTTTTAGGGTCATGAAGCCACCCAAAGCTTGCACCAGCAGCTGGTCACTGGCCTACATGGCCCACTGCAGTTTGGACTTGCTGCAAAGAACTTTCAGTTGCTGTTTCTTAGGAAGCTTTTCCAAGATCAGAGCAAAAAGAAGAGTCCCCTTCCATAGCACTAACTTAATTAAATCTACCTTTAAACCTTCACACTCTGGCAAGTTCCAGACAAGTAAGATCCTACTCCATTCACACCTAAAACAATTGGTTCAGCTGAGAAGGCAAAGATTGAGGTGTACAAGATGAAGTTATGGGCCATCATTTTTAGTGGCATTTCTGTGTAGCTACTTTCAAATTATCCATTATCCTAAGTTTTCTGTTTCTCTCAGCTTGAAGATAATTAAAAAATTACTTGATTACACATACTTCCCATCGGTGGCAACAGTATTGAAGGAAAAAAAAAAAGCTTTTCCTTGTTACCATCTAGTGCTCAATTTTCTGATTTGATTTTTTTCATGCATTTAATACAGCTTGTTAAGTAGCAATATAATCAAGAACAGAAAGCATGGAGACCAGTTCTACAGTGATTATATCATCTCTAAAGAAATCAGCAATATAAGAGACAGAAAAAAATCAGATCCTGCTGGAAATCCATTCAGTTTAAAAAGTACAGACTTGCTAGAAAGAACACTGATTAAATCAGCTGAGGCACTGTATAAAATAATTGGTTTGGGGGAAGGGGCTGGTTAATTATTATGCTATAAACACAGTTATTGCAAATCTAAGCATTTGCAGAGATTACAGTCGGGTGTTTTCTGGTGATGAATCCACAGGATTTCTGTCTGGAACAACAAGTAAAGATACAAACACACTGTATGTAACACAGAATAAATTTAAAAGGAAGCAAACCTCAAATCCAGTGCTAACAACTCCCAACATTTATTGCCTTAAGATCACAGAACCACCAAACAGTTTGGGTTAGAAACGTCATCCAGTTCCACCTCCCCTGCATGGGCAGGGGACACCTCCCACAAAATCAGGTTCCTCCAAGCCCCATCCAACCTGGCCTTCAACACTTCCAAAGATGCAGCAGTCACAGCTCCTCCGGGCAACGTGGGCCAATGTCTGACCATCCTCCAACTCTGATAATACTAAGTGAAGAATTTCCTCCTAATCTCTTACCTAAATCAGTTTAAAGCAATCACCCCTTGTGTCCTCTCGCTCCATGCCCTTGTAAAAAATCCCTCACAAGTTCTCCTGTAGCCCCACCAGGTACTGGAAGGTGCTCTAAGGTCTCTCTAGAGCTGAACAAGCCCAGATTTCTCAGCCCTTTGTGCATATTTGTGATCCACCTCTGGACTTGGTCCAACAGCTCCGTGATCTTCCTCTTTTGGGGGCTACAGAACTGGACACACAGCACTTCAGGAGGGTCTCCTGAAAGGGGAGTAGGGGAGGAGAATCACCTCCTCCCTCTCTACCTGTTGGTAACATTGCTTTTGATTCAGCTCAGGGTACAACTGGCTGGATGGAATGCTTACAGAAAACAAACTCTTGCTGCATGCATGCCCTGCCCCAGGACACGGAGTCTGGGCTATCCTGGAGCAGGGTGGCAGAGATTCCTATCTCCAACACTTCCTCCCTGCAGAGAGGAACTGCCCCTGTGGGGTGAGGACAGTGGGATTTCTTCTTCCTGATGAAGCTCCTCAGGATCCATGAGTAAGGAACCACACCTCAGACTCAGAATCTCAGACTTGTTTTAGGTGGGAAAGGACCTTAAAGATTTCCTCCACCCACAGAACTGTTCTAAATTAACAATAGTTGGAGTATGTCTTCATTATAGCAGAGAGTGCAAGTGACAATAGCATTATTTCTATAAAAATATTACTTTCTTAGGGTTTTTAAATTAGACATTCTGAAGTCAGGCAAATAAATACTTCATATGTAAAGAGCTCCTCAATATTGCAAAATTCAGACTCTTACAACCCATTTTTTGTATTACCTTTTATAATATTGCTTCGATTTTTTTATTATAAACATGTCCTACACATAAACCAGACGAGAATGGCTGTGGTTGGAAGGAACCTTAAAGATCATCCAGCTCCAGCCCCCCTGCATGGGCAGGGACACCTCTCATCAGGTTGCTCAAGGCCCCCATCCAACCTGGCCTTGAACATTTCCAGGGAGGGGGCAGCCACAATTTCCATGGGCAACCTGTGCCAGTGTCTCACCATCCTCACAGGAAAGAGGAGGGGGAGGGAGAGGGTCACAGGTTCAAAGGTACTATGCTATGAAATTGTTACTCCAGTTTGGTGACTGCTGCCTTCTTTCCCCCTCCTTGTTATATTTTGTAATTACCCCTTCAGTCATTTCACAGCAAGATGTGTCACAGGCTGCCAAAGAAATCCTTTGGAGAACATAAGGACGTTGCATGACTTTCGATTCTTAAAGAGAATATCTAGTACATATTGCAGATTTTAACTCTTGTGTCCTAGCATCAGGCAGCCACCAACAATGACCCTATGCAAAACTCTGCCCTCTGCTTGCTTTCTGCACCCTCCACTTCCCCTTCCCTGCTGGGGTGGCTGTAGGAACCTGGAGGAGAAGGACATCTCAGGATGCCCATGGTGGACAGGTCATAGGGCCCACCCTGCTCACTCCTGCCAGATGCTGCCCAGCCCTTCGAGGGGGTTCAGATCCCTGTTATCAACAGAGGGACATCTCTTCAGGAACTGCAGATGTAAAAGCCATTAAAAAATATAATCGCAATATTCATTTCCGCCTCGAGTCAATTTTCAAGGTGGTAATGGAAACAAATATGACTTGATTGGGAAACATCTGGCAGGCAAATCCAAGAAGGGATGCTCAGAAAATGCAATGACTGCAAAGACGTGGTCCATTCTGCTGCAGAGGCAAAGGCACACACCAGCACCACCCAGCCACGCTCCTGTGCATCACCTGCCCAGAGAGCAAGCCTTACTTTCCCTATCCAAATTCAACCCAAGAAGGAGACAAAGTCAACCAACATGACACAGGACTATCCCAGACCAAGCTCTCCAAGAGACATGCATGACCTTGGTAAGTACCCCTGATGGCAGGAGAAGCAAGCCTTCCCACAAGAGGATTTCCAGCATATTGTGTTTATCACCACTGCACTCACTCTCTCTTCCCAATCTCTTTCTGACACTGAAATACAACCTAGTGCCCTGGAAAAAACTTCCTAGCACAGAGCTGACAGGCAACAAAAAGTTTACTCAAAGCTCTTCTCATTTGAAGCAGAGACACAGAACAAATCACAGTTTATGTGTGTTTCTGCTGTAAAAAACTCAATTTCTTCAAACGATAATGAAAAGTGTGGTACTGTGAAACACTTTTCACCTTAAAAAAAAATCTACTCAGTAACCTCTTTTTGCATCACTAGGTGAGAAAGCACACCTCAAGTGAGAAAGCATGGGGTATCCACCTAAAACCTGGAAGAGAGGAACTCCTAAACTGTTTCAGAAAAAAAAAATGCTTTTTCACTGTATCTTTGCATTTGTCCTGCTATGTCAGAACATAAATAAATCTCACCAAAGCATCCTGTGATGATGCTCAGCTCTCCTTGGGGTAAATTATTTAAAAGAACACATTCTTTATATGAAAAATTAAAATTTAAAAAAAAAATACCTCAATGATAGGAAAGTCACATAATAGCTGTTATTACAGAGCAGAAAGATTAAAAAAAAGCTGCATTAGTGCACCAGAATTTCCCCCCTTGTAAGAATTACCCTCCAAGGACTTCACATTACCAAATAAACAGTGCTAAACAGACCAGGGTGAATAGAGAGGACCTCAGACCAGGCCACAATAAATGAAGATCACTCCTACTACATTCAGATCTCCATAATAAAAAGGATTGCTGGAAAGAAAAGTCCTGATGCCTTTTTTTTTAACAAAAGGCCAATTTGTGATTAGTACATTGCAGGAAAGGTTGAAGAACATTTTGTCCAATAAATATTCTGGACTCTGGAGTATTTTATTACCCAGGTTACTGAAAGCTTGGATGAATCAATATTCTTTGTGTGTCCACTTCATGGTTCAAAGCTGCTGTCTGCTGATTTCATGGCTGCACACGCATCTGTCAAGAACTCAGAAAACCGTATGGGGAAAATTTTACAAAAAGTTTTAAGTTTTCCATCAGTTTGTCTTTTCTTCTACCCCTGCCCCTCATTTCTCCATTTTCTTCACCATCTTGAACAGCCCAACAGCACTCTCTCCATGGATGTAACAGCTTTCATGTTTCTAACAGTTTGCTTCATTATAAAACAGCATCTTGAGCATCTCTCTTGTATCAGGCAGCAAAATCTATTTACTCTGAAGTGGCAATTGCCTGAAAGTTACCAAGAGTGCCAGGAAGTCCTACAAAGTGCTCCTCTGGCATTAATAGCCACAAAAAGGTCTTCATTGGCAGCTTCCTTTGAATCACCAAGATCTATTGCACCTAACTGATACTTGATTTGGTCTGGAGCGTCACCTCAAAGCCCTCAGTAGCCTTGTTGCAAGCTACCTTCCCCAGATTAAAAACTGTTGAGACACAGTTCATACAGGCATGGAAATTTAAAGTAAAAAATTACTGCACCCAACGTAAGCAGCACAGAAAATGTGAACTTTTGGGATTCCCTGCTATCTAAAAGCAGAAAGAAAATATTGTGGATGACACGAGATGGTAAGATTAAGACATCTGCAGTGGTAAAAAAATGGGCAATTAAATGTGCTTTATCCTTCCAAAATAACCTACTGGGATCTGTGGAAATGTCATATTGGAATTCAGCTAAGCATTGATGACAGCAAAACCTGTCATTTTTTATTAATGATAGGTTTTATTAATGACAAGAATGAGTTAATCAATCCAGTGTCATTCACCAGGAAGAAATGAACACGGAAACACAAACAGCTCTCCTCAACAACAGCCTCTTACAATGCAAGTCTGGTGGCAAAGTCCATGTTAGTTGACCATCCCTTGAAAAGAGCTCCCTTTTCCTGGTCCTGAATTACCTGGCAAAACTCCTGCCAAGCTCCCCATCTTGAAAATTCTGACCATTATGAACTTTCATGATAAAAGTATTGATAATCAAGAGCTTCTGACCTTCCCGTTTCCTTGGGTAAAGTGTGAACCTCAGACTCAGCCTTTCACACAAGCTGGAATTAATTGTATTAAACACCAAACCAAACAAACCAACAAAAAACAAACATCACAAAAAACCAAAAACAAAACCAAAAAACAACAACAAAAAAAACCAACAAAAAACCCCCCACACAAAAACCACCAAAAAACCCAAAAACTAACCAAAACAAAGCAGAAAAGAAAACACACTGCTTTCATTGGCTTTCCTTAGCAAAGCACAGCAGCTAATGATAGTGCTTACAATCCACTAAAAAGATCAGCAGTTCATCACCTCAGGTTGTTAGAAAAGCCCAATACTGATCCCTGGGATATTACAGCAGAGACTGGAGTTAGCAGTACAGGACTTCTGTCTTCAGCTGATTTTTAATTGCACAAATAGACACTATAAATGGTTCAATCCCTGAGCGTACCCTTGGGGAGCTACATTGGAGCTGGTGATGGGTCTTCACTTACTCACAATACCAATGCACAGCATGGGCTCAACCCAGTGACCATCATTGCACAGCTTGGCTGCCATTAAAGATGACAATTGGTTATGATGGGGCATTAAAAAAAAACAAACCTAACAGATTTTTGTCAGGAAACTGCCAAGCACAACAACATAATGATAATGCTCATGATCTGCTTTCTTAGGAGTCATTTTGTCTCGGACACATCTCCAGGTCTGCCTTCAAAAGAGTTACCAAGTGATCAGTAGGACCCAAAAAAACTTGAGATGTCCATACTGGCCCCATCTGGGGCCAAGGTTGGACCAGATGACCACCTGCAGTTCAACCCAACCTCAGTTGGCTATCTCATTGATGCAAGACCAGAGGGAAGGAAGGATGGAGGTGATCCCTGCTCAAAGACACATACACAGCCCAGGAAGAAGACACAACTGAAATAGCTACAGCTGGTATACTCAGGCTGCTCTCTGCATCAGCACTTGTGCCAACTGCATCCTCAAACAAGTGCTGTTTTGACATCTTAAAATGAGGGAGATGGTTCTTTCTGAAGGATTTCAAACTCTACCCATTGACTCAAAACCTATCTTGTTCACTTTCTACATCTACCAATCTCAACAATCTGCCTAGGCCTTGGAAATAAAGGAGAAAATGAAGGTAGTGTGATATGATTTTTTTTTTAATATTAAATTTATGTCACATTGTTGTTTTATTTATCATTCATTACAAATTCCAATGCAAATATTTGGCTAAAGTGCCATAATGTCGGGAAAGGGCACCTTTTTTGTGGTTTCACTTTAAACAAACTGAGACCAGAAATAATACATCACACTTAGTCCAGGAATTAATCCACCCTGGGGCACCCACAACATACAGTTAACTCCCAAACCCTGTGGACCTAGGTAAGGATTGGAGGGCAAGAAATTCTCCCAAGTAGGGAAGATTCCTTAAAAAAAGTGGCACACATCATTACAATTTGGTGAACACCTTCACATGTTCGTGCATGGAATAGAACAAAAGAATTAATTCATGAGAATATCCTATGAAATGGCTTCATGTCTAAGAAGGAAAAAAACACATTCAGGTCAATATATATATATGTATATATATTTTGTTTGTTTGTTTGTTTTTTATTTTTTGTTTTAATTTTTTTTCTTCCCTACTACTTAATTCCCTCAAATACATCATCCCAATATTAGGACAGGTGGTTTGCTGGGAATATCAGGCTCAAATAAAGAGGCAATGCCTGTTCAGACTATTGCTGAAAGCCATTTTCTGGACTACAGAGGCTCAAAAGTGAGCTGAGACAGCTTGCTTTCTGTTTTGAGAGATCAACACTGCCAGCAAAATATGTGACATTGTTATCTTCAGCCTACAGAGGCCTCCAGTGACACAGAGTACCAAGCTGAAACGGAACTAATTATCCTTTGTCCCCTGGGGAAAAGTATCCTTTGGTTTTTAAGCTCCTGTAAGTTAGATTTACTTTAATTATGATGATTATCGCTCTCTGTGTGCTTTAGCTTTGTTAAAGGTGATGTAAAGAAAGAACAGGCATGACTTGAAAAACAGATAACTCCTAAAAAGTCTGGTGGTTTGCTTGCAGGTCCAATTGCACTGTGTAGAGTAATCATAGAATCCTAGAATCCTTTGGGTTGGAAGGGGACCTTAGAGACCATGTAGTTTCAGTGCCCCTACCATGGGCAGGGATATTTCCCACTAGGTTGCTCCAAGCCCCATCCAACCTGGCTTTCAGCAATTCCAGGGAATACAGCTTCTCTGGGCAACCTCAGCCAGTGTTTCACCACCCTCATAAGTAAAGAATTTCTTCCTACTGTCTAACCTACCTCTCCCCTCTTTCACTTTAAAGCTATTACCCCTTGTCCTATCACTCCATGCCCTTGTAAAAAGTCCCTCCCCAGCTCTCCTGTAGCCCCACCAGCTACTGGAAGGTACTCTAAGCTCTCCCCAGAGCCTTCTTTCCAGGCTGAACAAACCCAACTTTCTCAGCCTGTCTTCACAGCACAAGTGTTCCGTTTCTCTGATCATCTTTGTGGCCCTCCTGTGGGCTTGCTCCAACAGGTCCATGCAAAAGGCAAACATGTATTTTTTTTTTTCCTTATAAAAAGAAATTAAAACTTCTACAAACACCACTATTTTATGCCAAAGCAGTTGTCACAGCTTGAAAAATCCTAGGGCTGTGTCAGATGATATTTAAGGACATTTCTACTATTAAGAATTTGAAGAAATTACTAGGAAATCACTTGATATCACTCACTCATGCTAAATCCTTATTCATAAACATCTAAATGGACGTGTCCCTCCATCAGCAGGCTAAAGCAGACTCAGACAGCATTAGTGAGAGATGACCACAGCTGGGAGATTTCACTTGCGTGTTCTAAGACTGCAAGGGCAAATTTATGGTCAGTTCAGAAGAGCAGAAGCTGAAACCACCTGGGCTGAATGTGGCCCTAAGAGCTGCCTTCGAATCGCTTCTGCACATCAATGGGGTTGTGCGGGTGAAACTTTGCTGATGGGAGGAGGAAAGGGCAGCAGGAGAAGCTAGCAGGGAGCTTCAGCTATTTTTTAAAGCCTCTCTCAGGTGCTCCACCTCCATCTGACAGGCATGGCCCAGAGGAGTTTACACCACCTGTAACCATGGCAAAAGACTGAGAAGGAATCATCCCAGTTTTGCTCCCGACTATCAATTCCCAATTTCTTTTTCCACACAGAATTGTACAAACAAACAAATCCCCTACTCTCCTGCTTCAACAAAATCAGTTTCAGATGTTGAGGCAACACTCTGCTACCAAACACTAAACATAAAGAGATTAAAACTCCAATGACCTCATGAAGAAAGCTCCCACAAATGTAACACAACCAGGGTTTCTGAAACATGACTGGATTTCTGTGGTGTGCAGAATGGATTACACCAGCCTTGCTAATTTGGGCAAGCCCTGAATAGCAGTGAAGCCGACTGAGAGGCAGTGCCTTTTATTATTCCCCCATCCCTGCTTCCTTAGTATGCGGCCGAGCGCGCGTGGCAGAAAGCATGGGCCCTTTCTTTGGGCTTCCGTGCTGGGCAGGGCTGTTGTGGCAATTTCAGCAGCATCCCTCCCCCAGCCAAGGCTGCCTGCATTCAAAGGGACATGCAGGTGTCCTCCCTCCCCGCCAGCAAGGGTGGCAGCTGGACCCGCACTGGCCTGGTCCCCGACTGGGCATCCTCATCCCCACAGGGGCCGCACAGCCCCTAAAACTGCATCCGCCACTTCAGGATGCTCAGGAGAGCCCTGGCACCAGCTGCGTGCTCATGGAGGGGAAAAACCTGTATAATACTGCATCTGCCTTCCAGTTAATGCTCTCGGTGCCAGAGGCTGATTTTAGCTGTCTCAGGGGTAGAAATACTTAGTTAACACAATCCCTTCAGTGGGTTCTCTGCTAAATTCAGTTCTCACATCATGTCGGCTATTACTGACTTACACGTGGTTTTCTCAGAATAGACTGAAAAGCCACAAATATTTGGACTCCTCTTGCTTATTATCTATTCCAAATGAATTTTATTTTCATAAGCACTGTAGCTGGTGGAACAAACTAATTCCTATTTCCCAGGTGCTCTCTTCTAACCTGGTAGAGTCCTACGTATGGTCAAAGTCAAGGATGAACGTGTGATCAGGTACACACATGCTCAGGCTGTGCCAGTTCCCCTCTGTAGATCTCTGCTAAGAAGATAAAGCATTTATGGTAATAAATGTTGGGTAATGGCCCAACAGCCCAAGTATCTCCTGTAGAAACTGTACAGAGCATTAACATTGTGCCAATGTATTTGCTTAAAGAAAGTAATGCCTTCTTTAATATATATTATATACCTGCATATATACATATAAAAATATCCTTCTGGCTGTATGAATATTACTCTCATTTTTAAACAAAAGCGAAAAAGGATTATTTGCTTTTGCCTACGATTTGGGGGTTTCGTTTTTTTTCTTACAGAATGACAGATGATCCTGTCTTTTCAAACTGACAGAGCAAAAGAGATTATAGTGATAATCAGGTTACCTTAGATAGAAAGAAACGAGAGATTCAGAGATACTCTTCTGCCTAACAATTCCCAGACTTAATATTTTCATCTGCTGGGTGAGCACTCTCTGTAAGATTTGTTTGAATGTATCGTTTTCCCACTAAAGCATTTTCCGGCTTCTTAGAGTTTCTCTAAGGATTTTCAGCTAAAAATAGGTTATAGTTTCAATGTGCATTCCTAACAGAAATTGGAGAAGATACATCACAGTAATTTAGTTTACCTTATAATAAAAGAAAATGAGGAATATTCCACCTACCTGAACTGGAATTTAAAAAACAAAACAAAACAAAGCCACCTCATAAAATCCAAACAACAAAACAAAACACTAAAAGGTAATAATACAATGTATGTCCATTCCCCACAAGACTACAACCAACCACTGCAATTATTTCCTAGAGATAAAGCCAGCAGCAGGGAGTTGCATTCCTGGGGCTCACACACACACACACAAACACACACACACGGACCTTTGAGCCAAGCAAGAGGGAAACCCTGAAACCTCACATGAACACCCTGAATAATCCACCTGCAGTCCCACAGCCACAGTCACCATTCAGTTTTCCCTCTCCAATGCTGCAGGTGATGACCTCCAAGTTCAAGCCACCAAGCTACACCCCAATGGACTACTTTTCCCATGTATTTAATGTTCAGCATAAAAAACAACCACTGGTACCCCAAGTTCCTCTCTTATATGCATTTCAGGATAAGAAGGAGACAGTACCAGAGCAGCACTTGTGGGATTGGGTTAAGTCCCAGGACACAAAGCAGGCTAAAATAAATGAACGTACCCCCCTGCAGCCCACGACTCTTTCTGACAAAATGCTTTCACAGACCCCAAAGAAAATGTAAAGCAGTGAGACAAGCCTAGTTTTCATTTCCTTTTTCCAGGCTCAGCAACTCACATCTGGATTTAACACCAAACCAGCATCAGTTTCAGCCTAGGAAGTATCTGGGTCTTAAAGATTATTTTCTTCATCATCTCAGCCACAATCCTCAGTAGTTAACAACAAGAGTCCTTGGCTCTCGCTCACTTAAAAATACAATTAGGCAACACAGGAGTCCTCTATTTGCACCTTCAGCTGTGATAATCTGCAAAACTTCAGGTGCTTTCCCAAGGAACACAGACCTGCTGAGGCTTGCTTAGCTACACAGTACCTTTGACTTTGATAGGGACTCACCCTTACATCCATCCACTTACAGGATTGGGGGACATAATAAAGCACTGCAAATTCAGGATCCAAGTTAAATTTGGATCTCAAAAGTACATTTGCTCTGCAACAGCAAAATTCACAAAGAGAAAATGCTTTCCCAAAATAACACCAGCTTGGTTTAACACTTGAGTAGTGTTTATCAGTGATACATATATAAATCTTACTATTGTTCCGGTGATTTTAAAAATTGGATCAATTAACAGAAATATTTTATGCATTCAAATTACTACCATCTAAAAATGGATACATGAAAAATAATTTAATGGTGGATAAGTATCAAGTTAGAAACCTTTACGCAAAAAATCTTACGGCAAAATACCCAGGTAGAGCCCTTCTACATTAAAACACACATGGGTAAACCTCAGAGCATCTCTCCTTCGCCTCTTAGCAGCTCCCAGGAAAAAAGCTTTCCCATGTAGGCACAGGGAGAGCCATGGAAATGGGATAAGGAGAGGTGCAGCTCAGAGCTGGATGAAAGCTTCATCTTCGGTTAACCTTTTATTTTCCTTTTTTTCTCTAAAATATACTACAGGCTCATCAGCTTTCTTTTTTTTGTTCCCCTTTTACTGAATTCATAAGCGTGTTATTTGTATGCATAAAGGCTGCAGGACTGTCAGCATTAGAAATATAACTTCAAGCAGCTATCTTAGTTCACACAATCCCTTCAGTGGGTTCTCTGCTAAATTCAGTTCTCACATCATATAGGCTATTACTGACTTACACATAGTTTTCTCAGAATAGACGGAAAGGCCACAAATACTTGGACTCCTCTTGCTTATTATCTATTTCATTTTAAATGTGGTAAAAGCTGCCAAAACTTATGTTAATCTTAAATTTAAAAAAATCTTGCAGTCGATAGAATACTGAAGGAGGGAACTTGTTAACTTGTGTCAGTATTGTTCCCTGCTCCACTGTATGCACAAACTACCTGCTTTATTTCTTTTTAAGTATGCTCTTAATGTGCTTTTCTATCACACTTTTTTTTTTTTTTCCCCCACTAGGACTGGCAGAGAAAATAATGCTGAGGATACTTATTTTCCAAAATACTCTAATGAAGTCAGTGGAGACTCCAGAAGCTCGATACCATAAATAGACAAAGAAACAGAACATATCAATCAAACCAACTCTGCCTGAATTGCATCTATAACAAAAATAAAGAAAGAAACAACAACCCATTCAGCAGGGGAACAGCAGAGGTTGTACTGACTTGCTAAAGAGAAGCTGTGGACATATTTTGAGCTCTAAGGCAGCAGTAATTGTTTCTAAATAAAGCTTAAAGTCCATCTGCATGGTCAGCCTGTTCCTGAAAGAATTCATATTGCTACTACAAACAACAGGTGGGATTTTCATCATCATTTCTCCTCTGATTTTTTTTGCTTGGAATAAAAATGCCAATACCCACCAGTTTTCAAAAAGAAATAGGAAGTGTGCACACTGGTACTCTTCTATTGGCCAATGAAGTACTTCTGTATTTATATTGTACTTCATTCCTTTGTTACTGACCTTTTGGATGGCATTAAATGAGTCTGAAGTTTAACTACAGTTGTGACACAACCCTACAAAAGTTTCCAATGCCCCAAAGTCCCCTCCAAGCCATGCTTCACTCAGTTAGAGGAACACTGTGAAGACCCCACAGGGACCATCCTGGGCATCACTGCACTGCTAGGGAAGCCAGATGCCTGCTGCTAGAGCAAAGCTTTCACGATACTTGCAGATGAAACATCCACAATTGTCTCTCTAAACAAAGCTGGTTTAGTTTTTGGCAGACACAATATTAATTACTGCTAGGACTGTGGTCCTTCCTTCCCTCCTTGATGCTCTCCTTCCTGATCAACACTAGGATTGGGCAGCCATGTGCTGGCTGAGGCAGAAAAAGCTCTCCCTTCTCTAGTAGCAATTATAATTCTCCTTGTTACAATAAAATCCTTTCTGTGATTAAATTTCAATCTGAGCAGGCTCATTTTCTCATTTGCAGAGATTTTATTAGTTTGTGGGAATGTCTGCTTTTCCTCCTCTGAATTTATTCTTGAATTACTCTTTTCTTCTTTTTTCTTTTTCTTCTCCAAAATCCCTCTCTTTCAGATGACATTTGCCAACATTAGCTTGATTTAAGACCTTTTATCCAACCCATTGCCTTTTACTTAACTATATTGCTTCCAAGACCACTGGGATCTCCAGGTATTAATCAGCAGCATTCATGCTGAAGCTGGCTTTAGGCAAAGAGTCACCATTTCTTTGGGGAACAGTGCACCATCAGCTGAAATGCTTTACTCTGGCAAATTAACTCTAAAAGCTAACCCTCACCATGCCCATTAACACCCTCCTTAAAACTCCCATTCTCTAGCACCACGGACCAACTGCACAGCTGAAATTTTTCATACCCCATACCCAGCCTTATCTGATTTAGGCTGACCTCCTCTATCTACCTACTCTTGGCCAAGGGAAGGAGGGCCCACAGTCAATGTTCAACACTGTGTCTTGGAGCAACAGGACAAAGCCATTTGGCTTGGCCAAAGGGGTCAACGGCACAGTCCCACATCCACCAGAGGTCCCAAAGCAGGACTGTCTTGGTTGGATGCAACCCCGAAGTCAGCAAGATATGAAAACCCATACACACTTAGCTAGGAAGGGCCCCACACTACTGATGTCTGCTAAATTTTACCATAATGTTACAAGCTCAACCGGGCCACTCAGCTTGGCATCAAAGAGTCAGGAACAGGGATCAGCACTGGGGAGTGAGCACAAGGCAGATGGCACAGCAGCTCAACACACACAAAAAAAACTCAAGAACCACAAAAAATCCCACAAAAACCAAACAAAAACACACACAAAAAACCCCCAAAAAAGAAAAAAAAAAAAAAAAAAAAAAACAAACAAAAAAACAAACAACAACAAAACCAACAGAAACCAAAACCAAACAAAAGCCACCTTGCATTCTCTGCAACACAACACAACATCCATTCATCAGGAAGCAGAACCCAGAGCTTTTGCCTTTACCAAGGTCTCTGCCTGCTCTGCCACACTGCATCTGAAGCCACTGCTTACATTAGAACAGCTGCTACACTCCTATATACCCTAACTCCCATCCAGAATCTGCAAAAACATCAAAGGTTTACCTTTCCATTGCTCAGAGCTCAAACCCGTACTCAGTCACTGGGGCTGCTTAAATCAAGGGAGTTTAAATGCATTTTGCAGAACTGACTCAACTCTGCCACCCTGTACACCTCAGAGTGCATCCAGCCATTTACTGATACACTATTAAAGTACTGCACCATCACTTTTTCCAAACACGTGGGACTTTTCTAGTTCCTTCTGCTTGACTTCGGGTGAATCTGGGAGATAAAATGGGAAAAATGCAGATTGGCATCAGCCTCACTTAAATCCAAAGATTTACCCCTACAAGTTGCCAGTTTAATCTCCATTTTTCATAAAACCCAGCCATGGGGGGCTGTGTAAGCCTACCCTAGTATTGAGGTGTCCAGATACACCCCAGAAGATTTCCAAGGTTTTCAAGGATGCATTAGACTCCAAAAGATGGCCCCTGATTGCAAAAAACCTGCATGAAAAGCGTTAACACTTTGTTCTGAAAGTACATGAGGTATCTTGCATTGTTTTCATGTTTTCTCTTGTTTTTTATTATTTAGATAATATATATTATTTATTTAATTTTTATTTGTTATTTATATTTATTATTTAACTATTTATTATTATTAGATTTATTAGATCTGAGGCCACATTCCCAGTCAGAATAAATCAGTGGCAGCACACACATCTTTACAGGATGCAAGAACCTGAGGTCACGTTTCCAAAGGCATCAGGATACCAGCAGATCCCCAACCAGGATTTCCAAAAGGCTTGAGTGTGTCTGGTGCCTGACCCCACCAGCTTTTATCGAAATGGACCACTGGTCTACAAGGTGAAATCAGTGTGGAGTAAGTCAGAGTGTGAATTTAACAGGCATTTGTAATTTCCCACAAATTCCCTTTGTGAACAGATTTTATCTGTTCTTTTTCATGGCTAAAGTCAAGCCAGAGCTCTTCATTCAAAGGTAGGGGAAAGCTGGGTCTCTGTTATTATACACTTCAGCTCCAGTTTCTGGCATATTTTTATTACTTTAGGAATGCAGATTTAAAAATCCTCTCCTGATTCCTTCAAAATCTAATCCAGTGCATAACTATTCATCAAGTAATGCAACCCAGGCCTGTTACCTGTAGGAGCACCTTTTCAAAACACCATTAGCCAGCTTTGAACTTAACAGCGCTGTTGAAGTTTTCCTTTTTGCAGTTATTATAACATAAGGCTCAAAGCAGATCTCAGCAAATACAGCTACTTGAAAAATATCAGCTGTACAGGCCAAATACCCAACCATACACATACACTCACCCACACACAATTAAAATCCAATGCCTAGATGATCATTTCAGTTTTAATTAGATTTTACCAGGACTATGAGTCAAGTCAAGGCTGCACGCTGAGATGTTGATTTAAAGCTGTAGCTAATGTGTTTCATTGCCAGATTTGCTCATAGTCAAACCTAATTATCCCTCTTATGCTTACATGATTTTTTAAACAACAAAAAAAAGCATTAAAAAGGCAAGTGTGTAGAAAGCAGATTGGAGTGCTAGTGTCTGTCGGTACGTACACATCCGTGTATTTATCAACTATTTAAAACCTTCAGTCATACAGGAATAAAAAACCCCAGGCAATTAACAAATGAAGGAAGTGTAATATAGTTAAACAAACATCTAATTTCCAAGCCCCATCAGGAAACATTTACCACAACAAGAAGAACCTATTACTAACCACAGTGACATTGTGGAAAGTTTGATTATTTGTATGTGCGGGCTAAGAAATGCTGAGTAATTTTTTGCAATCATGTCTTGGAAAGTAAGGAGGAATAAAAGACAATTTTCTGTGATTTTCTACATGGAAAATCAACTAGTATTTTGTGGGGGGTTTGTTGGTTTGTTTTGTGGTTTTTTTAATGCATCTCCCTATTAACATTTCTTTCCTAATTTTATCTCTGGGAAAACGAAGAATGAAAAATGTTCACTAAAAAGAGCAAGAGTAAATCTGAAACTTGGTACATTTTCAGTTAAAATTTCAAGAGAATTCAAATGAAAGAACAGTCAGCAAAAAAAAATAGCAACACCTACTTAGTCCGTTTGAAGTAAAGCTTTGCTCTTTTTCCTAAGAAAGGGTCTTACTATGGCTTGAAGAAGCCTTCAATATTGCTCTTCCCTCTTCCTTGAGCAAGGACGCAAGGTCTTTCCTTCTTGTTTTCATCTCTCCAATCTTTTCATTGCCTCTGCCATCAATAGATGCTCAAGGTCTGTCATCCACTTTCTCTTCAACTAGAAAGCCCCCTATGATCCATTGGGCTTCTAAGGAGGTGACCAGAAACTTATCTTCCATGAACTAAACCAAAAATAGCATGCATGCAGTCAGCCAATATTATTTTTTTCCCCTCCTGTCAAAATAGATTTCATTTTGCTTCCATTTTGATTTAAAAGGAAAACAGTCTGGAGGGAAAAAAAAAAAACACCCTTCCCCACCAGGAAATGTCAATTTTATTTGAAAAAAAAGAATTAAAACATCCCAAACCCCAAATGTTGAGATCTTGACACAGGGCTGCAATGATTCTTTGGTTTCTTCTCGAGGAGAATCCCTAAACATGGGCAGGGCCATCAGGAAGGAATGGCCTGTGTAAGCAAGGGATACCATGATTGGCAATTTTGAGCCAAAAAGTGTTCAAATTAAGTCTTTCTTGTGACCACTGGAGTTGCTGGCCAGCTCTCCCACAAAACTGAAACACTTTCCCCGATGTTTTTGTAGAAATGCAGTGGAGGTCTCCATGCTGCTGGAAGCACCTGTAATGGCTGTGAAGCTGGAGCACTCAATGGCAGAAAGCCCAATGTAAGTGGTGTTTTTCAGAGAAAAAAACCAAACCAACCCAGAAAGAGATGTTTCATGTTTTCTGAACATAATGCTGCATTGCTAAATATACAGATGGAGTTTCACTACTTGCTTGCAGCCAGGATGTCTTCTATTTATAACTTTTGCTTACTGGTACTTACTCCCTCACCACATACAGGGAAACTATTCCTTCCTAATTCTTTCTGTTGAAGGAGACACCATCTCAGCTAATTCCATGGAGCCCACTGCACAGCCCAGGAACATCAACCCCAACGTAGGTGGATCCACAGAAGGATCTCCTCAAGCAAGGAGACAAATGCAGATGAGCTGACTGCTCACTCCCTAACTCAACAGGGATGAACAGGTCACTTTAATACTGCTTAAGTACCGGTTTGCTGTCAGTAGATAAGTAAACCACTTTCTCAACATTATTAATGGAATAGCAAAGTCTAGACTGCCCAGAAGCTCACAATGCCTCACATACGCAGCATTAAAAGATATCCAGTAAATATGACATTAGGGGATTATGTAAAACGTTGTTGGAAGGTTATAGGAAAAAAAAAGGAGAAAGATGGCTTTACTATTTTAAGTGCCACCACATATAACAACTTCAGGCTTTGGATAGAAAAAGGACCCAGCACACACTCCTCCTATCAATTACCTTTGGATTTACAGTCATCTCTTAAAAGAACTTTCATGAGCAATACCCTAAAGCAGTTCCAGATTTTTTTACTTTTTTAACCTTGTTTAAAAAAAAAAAAAAAAGAATAATAAAAAAGGGTGTAGGAAAGCACTCAAAAACTATCAGTGTTTTGCTAAAACAAACTCCTACATTGTTTCAGGTCAGCCATGCTATTTTTCAGACCCAACACCAGAACTGAGCCCAGCCCCATTGCCAGAGCACCCCTCATGTTAATGAACATGTGAGTACCCTGCTTGGACACACATGGTGCAGCCCATCTGGCTTCAGGGCACGTCCAGAAAATTATTTCTACTTCTTTCCTCTAGGGGTTAAGCCTGCTCTATGGTCTCAGCAGATTTTGGGATATCATGAGCATGCTTGCTCATACCTGCACACTGCAGACTGCACGTTGTACTTTATCTCTGCTGTGGCTGCTGATTTTGCTATCACTTGCCTTAAGGGAACAGATGGGCTTGCTTATTTTGCGTGTGCACTTCCAAGCAAATCAGTCAAGAGTGGCCTGTGAATACAGCAAAGAGAGACCCCTCTTGGAGAGCCTTTCCTTGGGCATCCAACAAAAGAGAAAATGAAGAGCTAATATTGGATGAGACCCAAGAGCTATTCATATGAATAACTGCTAATGGGAAAAAAATTATCCTGAGAGACAGAGGTGGAGGTAAATTGTGACAATGGCTAATAAATCCCAAGGCCATCAGGGCTGGGGATTATTTAAAAATCCAGCATGCTTGTGGCATAAGATGGACACCATCACCTACTGAAATTCTGAAGGATTTTGTTCAACCTGCTTATAAATTAAAGCTGCAGATGAAGACAAAGCTTTCTGCTTTTCCAGTATCAAACAAAAGGTCCTTTCAGCAACACCTGGCCAGGATTTGTGCATCTGTCTCACTCTCCTAGTACTTTCTTGGTCAAACTGAATCCCACAATCACTTCAGCTTTCAATCTGCAACAGGAAGGTCGGAAACCATGAAGAGAGGCCAAGGCTTTTGTTTGCAGCCCCAAATAGGATTGCATTAGTTAAGCCTTAGCTGCTGTTCTCAATTTTCTTCATTCACACTACAAACTGGCAGCCAATTTGGTTGAAAGAAGTTTGGCAAGTACTCTTGGACCTTCATCCTCCACCATTTCTTTCTCCTCTTTCTCTCCAGTTAAACCAAGTATTTTCCTTTGCTATTAATGACAGACAGTAAAGCATCTCACCAGTGCCTAAGCAGAGTAAACAAATGTGTGCCTGTTCAGGTGTGTCTTGCTCCAAACCCTGAGGATCTGATAGCAATTAATGCCTACAGAAAGATATGTATGAAAAATGCTTAAACAAGTAAGTATCACAGAACACATCATCATCCAGCATGCAAAGAATAAGTGACAACGTGCACAGGATTATGTATCTACTGAACTAAACAAAGCAGGAATCCAGAAGAATAACAAGAGGTCACAATGATTTGGACTGCAAATCCAAAAAAAAAAAAAATCCAAAAACCTTCAGCTCTCTATGTGCACAGTGGATTTTCTCTACTGATCAAGTTGAAATTACACCTGTAGATTTTTAATGGTATGGTTTCCATGGTGCAGTATTATCAGTACTACTTAAAAGGACTATAAGGACCAAGACATAAGGACTTCAAAAGGAGCCTTGACACACCACTTTTCATGTAGCACAGCCAACAGGACCTTTTCTAATACTGATCAGGATAAATCTGAACTCCACCATCCCAGATCTCCTGAACCAGGGAAGAAAGCACTGCTCTGAAGCTGTACTGCAGGTATTCATGACACCCTCACCTTGCAGTCAGAGGTGCCTTTGTGCTACCAGATAGCAGCTCTGTATCACAGCCACCACGGCAGAGAGCTCAGGCAAAGCTTATCAAGGTCTCTAGAGACGAATACATTCTGTTCAACTGTGGAAGCACAATTTAAAAGCTACAGTGTGAAAATACACAGGTAAGATCCCCTTCCAGGCACGTTCCAGTGGAGCAGACCCTTCCCCACAAAGAGAAAGGTTATCAGCCTCCTGCTTACTATGACCCCACAGTTTTTACAGCACAAAAGCCCTACAGCATCAGTGGTGTGTCTTGACCAAGGCCACACAACCACTCTTGCTCCAGACGTCAGGTCTCACAGCAGAGGAAGCACTCAAAGGCAATTAATTTCTGTGATGATAGGGGACCTACAAGAATGCTGGTAAGGAACTTTTTAGGATGTAAGATACTGATAGGACTAGGGGGAATGGATTCAAATTAAAGGAGGGTAGATTTAGATTAGATGTTAGGAAGAAGTTCTTCACCATGAGGGTGGTGAGATACTGGAACAGTACCTGAAGTATTTCAAATATTTATTTGTCCAGCCAGAGCGGCGGTGGAAGCCCCATCCCTGGAGGTTAAGTCCAGGCTGTATGGGTCTCTGAGCAACCTGATCTAGTTGAAGGTGTCCCTGCACATGGCAGGGGGGTTGGAATCAGATGATCTTAAAGGTCCCTTCCAACCCTGAAAATTCTATGATTATATGATAAAGAGCATTTTTTCCCCAGCAGATCACACTTTCCTCTGGATAGATTCACTCTATGTCATACACTGGCAAGCATGCCTTGCAGTGACTTGCAAGATGCAAGAGGAATGGATGTGTCATGTCTTCGACTGCATCACCAGCAAGCACTTATTATTAATATTTGGTTTTTATGAGTAAAGCAGAACCTGACATAAACACTTAACTTGTGTAGGTGGCCATCTCATGGAAATCAGCATCATGAAAGGTTCATGCACACAGACACCTTCATGTGTTGGGAATCTAAAATTGCTTTCCCAAAATGAGTAACCACGAAAGGCAAGTGGCATGAATTGCAATCAGAACCTTAAATTATTATTCACACCATTCAAAAACTGCCTCGAGTTGCATTAATGAAACTCAAGTCTGCCTGCATCGTTTCACACATTCCCAATGTTTTATTTATTCTTCTTTCGCATTAACAGAAAAAGATACTGGGTTACCCCTGGGTCCAGGCTGCCAATAAACGTCAGGACTAGAAGTTGTGTTGTTTGCTCAGCCCAGTAATGAGAGGTTTGTAACAGAACCACTCAACACTGGCACTATTTATTGACTTCATAAAACAATCAGTTTCCTATACTCACTATTGTTAACTGATCTCATGAAAGTCAAGCTTAAAAGAAAGAGAATAGCAAGGTTTATTAGCATAGCAAGGTCTCCCACTGGCAGCAGGCTGTGGGACTGTCAGTCAATTATTTCCAGGCATAACCCCTAGAGCTCAGAAATATTTTTGTGCCCAGAACTGATGGGGAAGGTAAGCTGAAACATGTTGCTCTCTGCTGTCCTTTCCCAGAGGTCATGCAGCACTTGCTCTCCCAGGCAAGGATGCACCAACACCTGCTGGACCTGGAAATTTTAAAATCTGATCTGGTTTATTCAATTTGAAAAACTGTTTTCAGAATCAGGTGTGGATTGCAGATAACATGAAGCTCAGACCTAATGTAAAAATTGCGCAGTATCAGTGGGAGTCAGGAAAGTGTCTCCTCCTCCATTTACAAAGAATAGATTTTAAAAACATTCAGATGTCCAAGGGTGCAAAACCTAGTGCAAGATCATTACCCTGCTTCTGAAAACCACGTGAAGTACCTTTAGGCAGCTAAGGCAGACTTCTAATAACTCATAACACTTCTTTCTGACAAGGGGTTGGACTTCACGAGATGCAATTAAGGGCATTATTAAAAAGACCTAGGAGAATCTTGATCCTTATCCAGATGTCTCCAAAACACAAATATTTGGCCAAGTCTTAATTTATGTCCAACACTTCCTGCTACCTAAGTAGATACTGATGACACAATCATTGTATTTCATGTTTTATAATAGCAGAGACTCACCGGTTATCCTGCACAGGTTTATTTTACCTGTGGCAGAATTTTAACATGCCAGAAGTGCTTAGCAGCCTACTAGGATTTTTAAAAATTTTTCTCAACACATATTATATCCACTGCTAAACCCACCTTCACCAAAACAGGAGAACTTCAATGAACTATGTAATTTTCAGCTAAAAAGCCACAATGGGTAAAATTCCAAGATAACTGTTTCTGCTTTTTCTTTTCCAGATTGTCAAAGAATGTCTGTTCAGTGAGAACAGAGCAGCTTTGTTTCAACCTTGTCATTTTATTTAAACATGTGTATTAATTGTATTACATTTCTATTTATTTTACTCACTACTTTTCTGTTTATACATACCCAGTGATTATTTCAAAACAAGCTTAGTCCTAGCTATTCTGTACATTTTAAAATATTGCATTTTCTTTCCAACTTTTAAGCCTTGGTTCATGTCTAAAGACATGTCACAGAGCAGAAACAACATGCCTCTGCCAGGCCTAGCTCCTATGTTTTATTTGCTCCATTTTCTGAAATAAATACAACCAACTTGCCACTTGAGTCAGGAAAAACTAGCCCTGTGCTGCATTTGGCAAGAACTGAAGTTGTAGGCTACTAGGAGGAGGAAATAAGTAAGGAAAACCAACAAAAAAGGGTCTAAAGATCTAAGTGCACTTCAAATGAGTGCACTGTGCTCCTTCCCTTCCCTACCCCAAAAGCTGGACATGAAGTTTCTGTTGAAGGAGGAGGCAAGTTAATGCACAAATGACTTAATGTCTTTAGAGATTAAACTTCACATGGGCTAAATTCTGCTGAAATAAATAAAGGCATAGGAAGGGGACAGGGCCAATATTGGGACCTCCTTGAGGAAAACCAATGGACAAATCAGGGAAGAGAGTCCCAGAAAAGTCTGTAGAAAGCACAGTACCTTGAGAAACAGTGGGTCACTTTCAAACATTGCCAGCTGGGAGAAGAAACTTTCCTCACATGACCCACATCATCCAAAATTTGTGCCTCTACTCTTAACAAACTCAGGTGGGCTTCACTGTAGTCACCACCTTGCCCATGCCAGCACAGATATCCCAAAGCATGCAGGTGGCTTGGTCTTGGGAGAGAGTTGTTCTCGCTCACAGGCAGAGCCTTCCTGATGGCCTTAACATCAGAGCCATAGTTTTAGACTATGAAATAAAATACATCTCATTTGAAACAAGCAATCTGAGTTAACCTGATCAGACCGAACCATGGCAGCTCATTGTTGTACCACTCAAGCTAAAAAGCCAGACTGTACTTCACCACACTTTCCACTGACACTTTCCCAGGACCGTCCACACCATCAGGCAGCATCACCAGTGGGTTTGCTCATCTTAACCACAGTTTTTACCAGGGAATCTATGCTCAGTTTGGAAAACACAAGAGGTGCATGCTGCAACCCACCAAAACCTAGATAGAGGGACTTTGTAGCCTTTAAAAAGCCAGAAAAAACATCATTCTGATTTCAAGGAGACACAGGCTTCTGACCCTCGAGGGACAGATATCTTAGCATTCAAAATCTGACATATACAGAAGTATTTTTCTTGAAGAGTGGGAGGGTCAACTATTCTACAAGTTCCTGAATCTTGTACTATAAAAACAGATTCCCACAGTTTCTCTTTAACCACCAAAGCAAATGCTGTGTACAAAGGGAAAAACAATGAACATAATATCAACCACAGTACTGGCATTAAAATAAAAACAAACCACCTCAGAGATGAGCTGATGTGCTGAGGCACCTTCCTGGCTATTCTTAAAGATGTCAAGTGTAATTTAGATTCTTCTTTCTCCACCATGGGTAATTTGGACATGAGAAATTTTCCTCAGTAAAAAAAAATTTAAACCACATGGCTTAAAACTCTCCACATATAAACACTAAGAGGATGTGTAAACTGCATCATAAATCTGGTGCTCTCAAAACTCCAGCACTGCAGCCAGCCAGACATGGTGTATATCCTGGATCAAGACAGCAATGTCAAATTAACCTAATTATTTTTCTTGGAACAAAAGTCCTGAGGAGTTTCGGTTAAGCAATGTTGATACATTTCACTTCCCTTTGACAACTAATTGGCCCAGTGCTGCCTGGGAGAGAGGGAAGACTTCCAAAAAAACCCTGCCCAATTCTAAAAGTTTTGTTTCTTTTACTTTCATCATAATACCAAAGAATTTGAACAGCACATACAGGGAGACACTTTTACCTTATTAAACAAAGATGAGGCTCAACACATGCTGAGCTCTTTTTTCTATTCCCCTTCTTTTTTTTTTTTTTTATCATGTTGTACAGACATCATGGCAGTAACCAGGAATTAGGAGGACCAACCTGGACAACAGAGGTTATACACACACGTACAAGCAATCTGGTGCAACAGGAGGAGCAGATCAGTAAGTCAAAACCATGTAACACAGCAACTGTGTAAAATTCTAGAGGGAGGGCTCAGGGTGGTCCATGAACCCATCACCCTGGCTCTATGTATGGACTGCAGGTGCCTGCAGGGCTGGTTCAGACTCTTCAGTCTCTCAGGGAATGCATTTGAATACACCTAAAGTGGAGCACTGGACTTTGTTTCCTGAAAAGTCCATTTAGGATACCCACTCAAAGGACACACCAGTGATCCAAACCCACCTGCTTTAAATGAGGGTTTTGGAAGGATCTGCACTGAAACTGTGCTGCTGCTCTGAAGCAAATGTTCTCCTATGCACTGCTGGAATATGAACTATGGGAAGGTATAAGAGCATAATGTTTTCCAAAAGTTATGGCATAGAAGAAAAAAAAGCCTGCTAATGGAGTACATCAAGGGGACAGATTTATAGCTGCACATCAGCTTGCAAAATCATTGGAAACTTAAATGCATTTACAAAACTGAAAGAGTCAAAATAATCCTTTAGATTGAGAGGGTATCTTTGCTTTCTTGCTTTATTAAAAACATCTTTCAGCAGCTGATTCTTTCTCTCAGATTTGATTTTTGGCTTTTCCATCCTCTAGAGAAAAAAAATTCCCTCTGGGTACAAACAGACCTGCAAGGGGCAGCTGACACGTGAACCTGAGTCTTCACCATAGTTATTTGCTTTTCTGCTCCCCATAAAGCCCATCCAAAGGATACAACTGATGCATTTGATTAATTTGTCTTCTGTCAATAGAGCCTTGGTTTCCCAGGGGGGTTGTCAATTTATGAAGACCTTAAATCATGGCAAGAAATATAATTGACAACTGAATATGAAGGTTTTGCTTGTGTTTACCCAAAGACAAGACAACATTCTTTGGTGCTCAGATCTGTCTTGACACCTCCCAGGGAGCTGATGTCAATTTTAGTCTTGAGTGTGATTTTCAGCCTGAAGAGCTGGGTGGGTTGCCCAAGTCAGGAGAAATTATTAACAAGCAACAGTTTTCTATCTGGGGAAAAAAAAACCCAAACAAAAAACAAACTACAAAAAAAACAAACCAAAACCAGGCCAACTTAAGAAAAAAGCAGCTAATGGTACCCTTAAAAGTAACACGAAGTGGTAACTTCCAGGATGGGATAAAGAGAAGAACGAACATCCAGCTCCTATCTAGGTAATAAGAGAAGATGCAAGGGGAAAAATGCCAACAGTATCTGTGAAATTCAGTTCCACGTAGAACGCGTTGAGAGTTTTCCCCAAGCCACCAGCAGCCAAGTTTGCTAATGATATCTGCTCACATAAAATGTCAGCAACATGACTCCCTTTCTTAAGGGGATGTTTTGTAAAACTTCACAAGTGACAGGTTCGCAATCATGCTCCTGAAAGGTCATAAAACCCTGTATTCTCATTTTCTGCTGCTCTAGCCCAGAGCTGTGATTTAGAGCCCGCACTTTGGCAGCGTGATTGCTGCTGAACCAAGGAAGAATCTCCCCGCATACCAGTACTGTGGCTCCAATTTGGCAGGCTAAAAGGCTCCTAAAATGGTGAAGTGCTGCCATAACTTTATATGACTTCACTCCAAAATCCTCAGCTATTTCTACAATAAAGTGCTTAAAGAAATTTCAGGGCTTCAATTACAGTATTTAAAAGGAAATGTACTGCTGGAGACTTTGCAGTGCTTGTACTCGGATTCTCCTGCAAATCTGCACTCAAATGCATGCAAATCAGTTCCTGCAGAGTGAAGTTACTAGGAATCAGGGCAGCATTTTTTACTTCATTTTCCAATACTTTATATGGCTTGGAAGTGAGAAGCGTATTGAATACATTTACACTGATGCCGGGGGTGCAGGGTTTTTATGTCTGTGTGGCCATCCTGCTGCAGGTAAACTTTCCCAATGCTTGGCCAATTCTGCCACATGCCTGTTTTGTTCCCCTATAGAAAAACTGAGTTTGAAAAAAAAGGCAAGAAAAACAGCCCAATCCTTTGTTGATAGAGATTATCTAAATCCCTACAAGGAACGTAGAGCTACTTGACTGTGACAAAAATTTCCATTGAGCTTTTCATTCTCCTCACAAAACAGGCAAAAATTAGTTCTGTTTATGTTGAAAATGCTTAGTTACTAGAAAGGGAGCCTAAAAGCCCTAAACCAAAAGCCCTGGAAGATCTGACAGGGGGGAGGGCAAAAAAAAAAGTGTTGGGGAAGGGTTTCAACAGATTTTCAATCATTTAAACGCAGTAATTTCTTTCAAATGTTTCGGGTTTTAACCTATAGCCTCTGAGATGTGGTTGGCACTCTTAATATCACGTGTTACATTAACAAATACAACCCCACGGAATGATAGGAAAACACCTGCAGAATCCAATATGCAATTGGCCTTAAAATACCCCACTAAACCTATTGTCATGCAGTTTTCCAGCACTGGGAAAGCACAAACTTGTGTCCAAAGGCAAAAGGCCCAACAACTCACCCTGGCATTAGCCCCTGAACTTAAATTGCATAGTTTGGATAAGTGTGACTCCAAAATGATGTGTGGAGAAAACTGTTCTCTGGCAATATTTGCCAGTTTCCTTAACACACAAGATAAAAATCAATATACTGGCATCCTGGACGTCACTGACTCCAAACCAGAAATGCTAAGCTGGGTCTGTTTCAGGCTCTTTAGATTTATGCAGTGCTCAGAATAGTCTCAGTAAGATTTTATTGAATATTATTCTTTTCCTGCAGGGAAAGCAAGGCTGTAGGAGAAAAATACAGCATTGTTTGAGCTTACAGAGAAATTAAAAGAACTTGTAATTCTCATATGATAATGTCAAAGGAACATACTCAGAGACATAGAGAGCTGCTGATCACTCTGGGAGCTCCACATCTGTGGCTTAAAGGTTATCTATACTCATAGTCATTTCAACTGCACCTCCCTGTCTCCTTTCTTTTATAGTTCAGAAAAGGCAGATGCAGGAGTTGTAAATGGCTGTTTGCTGGCACGCCATAAGCCTGCTCCATGCACACAGAATTATAGAATAGTTTTGGTTGGAAAAAACATTTAAGATCAAGCCCAAATCCCATGGCACAGCATCCAGCCTCACCACGCTTCCCCCTCCTATAGTGTTAACATCCAACCAGCCCCTGGAAACATCACAGCAAGCTTGACAATTATGACTAATCACTGTGACAATTTAAAGATTATTAAACCTGATTTAATCTCTTCTTGAATACCTGACAAGACTGAAAACAATATTCTCATTCCTAATGTCTGCAGAAGAATTACAATTGTGAAGACTAATAATTTCTATTAAGCACATTTTTTTTAAGCTGTTCCTGCAGAACTCCAATAAACACGCACAGAAACACAAAGCCTCTAAAAACCTCCACGAGGTTCCCCTCTTGCTAGTGCCTGACCATTCATTGAAGTCAAGGTATTTTTGCAGATTTACCTGCTGCAGATGATGGTAGGGAAAATGTACATTCTTACTGCCAGGCTGCTCCTGAGAAGTGAGCTGACAGAAGGTGGAAGAATACATTATATATGTGGACTGCGTTTTCCTGTTGAGATGCAGATGTTTTCCACTCTTTTATTGCACATTACCCACCATATAACCTGCACACCTCAAAAACAGAGAGTAAGAGGTTGTTTGAAACTTATCTTTAAATTATTTATAATCCAGTACCTTTCACAAGGTACTGCAGCTGAGAGTTTTTCCTAGAAAAGCTGAAAGAAGTTTAGTAGTAACTATGGGAAAGCTTTTTGTTGCAGAGTTGAGACATCGATGAAGGTGAAGTGAAAACTGTTGCAGTAAATAAATCCTAGGTGAGATACCTTAGCACATCCTCATGCTGTAAGTTAGCACCTTCTCTGCATGACAGTCTGTACCTGCTCATGTTCTCATTTTGATATCTTTTTTTATTAAACGGTGCAATTTGCTTTTTGTTCTTTGATGCAATAGTTAATTTATCTCTCTTCACCATACTGCCTACAACAGAGAGTGCTGTGCAAATGTTCCTAGAACCAAATTTTCATCTGCTTTTTTTCTACTAAAACCAAAATATTAATGGAAAAATATTTCTTAGAAAAATTAATCAACTGTCCCAGCTCCTCCTTCCTATCAGGTCTTGTATTTATTCAGTAATTTGTTTCACGGAACGCATTTACTTCCCTGTCTCTGTTTTAGATCTCAAATTTATGGTGCAAGGCAGCCTTTGCAGGCTGGATATTTACCTAATTAGCTGTAGTTCATGGTACCTTTTTTATATAAAGCCCTTTCCCGGTTCTGGTGCTTCCCCATCAACATCCTACAAATCCACCTATTCCAAGAGGTGATAAAACACAGAATGTTTAGGTTGGAAGAGGCCTCCCAGATCATCTAGTCCAACCTTTGGATAACAACATGATCAAGTACTAAACCATGTCCTTTAGGACCAGGTCCAAATGCCTTTTAAAAGAGAACTTCACCCAGCATTTTATCACCTTACCAGAACAACCCTGGTGCCCTAACCACCAAACCTCAGCCTTCATCACAAACTACACCACAAAGACCAGGTTTACCCAGCCTCATTCAGTCAGACACTTTTCAGCTCAGAGATGACAGCTCCTCAGCTGTTACCATCCAAAATCAAAATGCAAGTCAAAAAAGACAGTGTTATGCACTTCTCTACCTTGAGTCTTCTGTAAGCTCTACAAATGACCACATATTCTGTGCTTAACAAAATAAGACATGCTCCTGCATTTGTGCAGCCAAACAGCATTTCCGCATGTCTTTAAAAGCACACTCCTGTGTCATTATACTACAGGAGGAATGTTCATTGATATTTCACTCTCTCAGATGTACTCTATTGGTTTTTTTTAATAACAAAGTGTCTTTATTCCCCTCACAATAATATTCAGATTGAGAGTTATTGTCTTCTGTTCCCACTAATGGTTATGAAGCCAAATGGAGAAGAAAAAGCAGCTCTGCATGGCACGTTACAGTAATTGTAATACTTGTCCTGCAATACCTGTTTGCTCTGTATTATTTCTCTTCTAGGTAATTTTCGTTTCAAAATTGAATGTACCCACATTCAGAATACTCATATGTAATTTCTAGATTTTTACATTTAAAGTATGTAACAAATATTAACTCGCAGTAAAGGCAGCCCTGGGATCTTTGGGAAACAAAATGTACTAGGAAGTCACAGCAACAACCTGCCTGCCTCTTTTGTAACTTACCAATCTCCATCTTCTGCCAAGCAGTAGGTCTGCTCATCACCTCTGGTTCAACAGCAAGTTGCATGCTTGGTTTGTTATCTGGGGGACCCATTTTGTCACTGGTTGCTTCTTTATTTCATGTGGAATGGACTGCTGCTAAATAATCATAAATTCTCCAGCACCACTTGCCACTTTGCTGAGACATGAGCAGTTTCCTGCCCAGGAGATCTCCCACAACCAACCATGTGGTGTCCCAAGCACAAAGTGCTGCAAAACTCCTACTCACAGCTAGCCTGGAATGAGTGCCACATCCTGGATCTTTCCTTGTTTGATTACTGCTAGTGTTGGGATCCCTGTCGTGGTTTGTTACCAGCTCATCCTTTTCTCACCTCTTCCGTATAATAGAGTGCAATGAATTCCTAAGCACCACATCTACATGGATTTAAACACCTCCAGGGATGATGATTCAACAGACCTCTCTGGGCAGCCTGTTCCAGTTACAACGCTTCCAGTAAACAACTTTTTTTTCCTAATATCCACTCTAAACCCCCCCTGACACAACCTGAGAGCATTTACTCTGGTTCTATCACTTATTACTAGAGAGAAGAGACCAACCCCCACCTCTCTCCAACCTCCTATCAGGTAACTGTAGAGAGCAAGGTATCCCCTCAGCTTCCTATTCTCCAGACTAAATACCTCCAGTTTGCTCAGTTGCTCCCCATGAAAACTTGTGCTCCAGACCTACACCTGGTTCATTGCTCCAGCACCTCAACCTCCTTCCCGTAGTGAGGGGCCCAAAACTGAACCCAGGATTTGGGGTGAAGCCTCACTGGTGGCCAGTACAGAGGGACAACCACTTGCTTAGTCCTGCTGGCCACACTACTACTAATACAAGCCAAGAGGCTGTTGGCCTTCTTGTCCACATGTCAAGGTGGTCAAGAAGAGGAATTGTTGGATGGACAACAGGCAGCTGACACTGAGCTCTCTGAAGCATCTATTCAACAATCTCTATAATGACAACCTCAGCTCAGAAATAAGCACCACAAGCCACCTGGCCACTACCAACTTCAGGTCCTGCAAAGGGCATTAGCCAGCTATCATTCAATACTTTGCTTTCAAAATTTTTTTTTTTTTAAAAAAAAAAAGGGTATTTGTTTGACACCAAACTCTTGATGACTACCAAACACAGCAGGAGGATCTCAGCTGCTCCTGATATGGCTGTCACTAATACAAATAAGTAATGGAAGCTGTTCAGATACTCAATAGATAGGAATCACTGACATTCCAGGGAAGTCAAGAGGCCAGCACCCCTGTTCATATTAAAAATATATATACTACCAGATTGCCCTGTTGACTTCTATCTGCTAGTGATCTAGAACAGTATTTTCTGACTAGTCCCCTGTCACGGTATAACACTGGCCCAGCAATTCAACCGAGTAAGAGACGCTCTCTATTAATCTCTCTCTCCTCCCTGATAAAGAAAGGAGTGTCCTGCCCAAACCAGGACATCCCCCAAAGTCATTCTTTTTTTTCAGCCTCAAATTCCTCACACTCTTGGTGCCCACTGGGACCTTGTAACTCACCCTGCTTCTACACTTCTTATATCCATGATTCATCTGCCTTTGTTTGCCTTTGCTCCCTTTGTCCAGTTCCCCAACAATTCAGAGTAGTACCCAAGATAAACACAATGCTTTTCCATTAACCAGTTTGGGTAAGCACTGTCCTGACTAAAATTTTTTTTTTTTTAAAGCAATGGTCTAGCCAGACCAATTGATATGGAAATGAGTGTAATTACCAGCATAAACAATGTTATTTTCCATACAAGTCAGACTGCTAAATCACCAGTGGTCTACTACATTACCATCCAAATAGGAAAAGGTAGCTAATGGGCCATTTGCTACAAAGCAGGTTACTTGCATCTTCATTTGTAAATGAAAAATGCTGACAGCTGGATAGAACAGATACCACCATTGATCATATTGTCAATACCAGGACCCCCCCCCACAGAAAACCCAGGTATCAAACACCCACATAAGTTTCTCAGCTCTGAACCCAGTCAGCTTCAGAACAAAGCTCCAAAACTTATTGAAGATACACCAAGTATGTCACCCAGTCCACCTGCAGCTCAACATCGGGGTTTTCTCAGCTAAGTTTCCTGTATCACAAGAAAGCACTTAAACTACATTACAAAAGCTGTACATTTGCCTTCCCAAATGGTAATATATGTGCTAATGGGCCAATGTTTCCCAGTGAAGCAGTGGGGAAGCACCCAACCAGCAATGGCAATCCCCTAAGGTTTTGTATAAACCCAACACTGCTCCACCTCCCCTTCTCCATCCCAATCCCTACCCATGGGATATGATATACATATATATGATATGATATCCCCATATGATGGGCACAGCTGATGGGCTGAAAGCACCGGGGGCAGCAACTGCCCATGCTGACCTTGTACCAGGGAAAACACTGAGGATGGAGCCCTTGTTCAAGCAGGAATCCAGTTCAGTTTTAACAGGTAAGTTGTAAAAGGTAATGCTTCCTGGTGGGAGGTATTCAAGGGCAAAGCAGAATTAAGGAGTTATCCCTTATCCCTCCCTACCTGGAGCTGCTTGCTCGCAACAACTAAGACCAAAAAAAAAACAAAAACTCACCACCCTCATGGTGAAGAACTTCTTCCTAACACCTAATCTAAATCTACCCTCCTCTAGTTTGAATCCATTCCCCCTAAACCTATCACTACCTGACATCCTAAAAAGTCCCTCACTGGCTTTCTTGTAGGCCCCCTACAGATACTGGAAGGCTGCCATAGGGTCTCCTCAGAGTCTTCTCCTCTCCAGATTGAGTAACCCCAACTTGCTCAGTCTGTCTTCATAGGAGAGATGCTCCAGCCCTCTGATCATCCTTGTGGCCCTTCTCTGGACACACTCCAGTATGTCCATGTCTTTTTGCTGAAGACATGTCCCCTCCAGCAAGGAGAAATGGCAATGAGGGCAACAAGAATGGTGAGACAATCATAAATTCCCCAACTGCTGCCCAGCATGAGTGATGACAGCACTGTGTTCTGCCTCAATAGCACTCTGCCATTAGCTGTGTTTATACTTAATGTATCCTTGCAAAGATGCTGCTTTGTTCTTTGGGTTCTTTTAGTCTTAGGACTTTCTCCTCCAGTGTCCTGGTTTTCCCCTTGTCCTCCCCATATATACTCTTGACTTATTAAAAAAAAAAAAAAAATAATAATTTGGAAGGGGGTCAAGCCACTCTTAAATGCACATGCATTAGAGCTCCAAAAAAGCCACTTAATTACACTGAAGAGATGAGCTAAACAGAAGCTGCGAGACTCCAAAACTGACCATTCAAGATGGACTAATAAGCTCCTCTATATACATTATTTCTCGCTCAAAATAAAACTGAGAAGCTTTAATAATCAGATTTTATTTTGTGAAAATAAGCCTATCAGTGATGGCATTTATAAAGCAGTATGTATGTGACACTCTGGCAGCCTGGCTTGCCTTGGCAACCCCAGGCCTCGCCTCCATCATCCCATGGGAAATGGGATCTTTCCTCTCCTGAGGGACACACATACAGCAGCATGCTCTGGGGGAAGATGCTCCAGAGACTCACCAATTCCTTCCCAGAGGGAAAGTTGCTGAATCTGTGAGAGAACTAAAACTACCTATATTATTTCACAATGTATTTTTCCTACGAGAAGTTTTTCCTCATTCTTTACTGACTTCAAAAATCATCCATCGTTTTTCAGTAAGGATGAATGAGACAGTCAAATCACAACATCCTGGCATTTGTAATGACTAATGGATATAAACAGCATTTTAAAATCTGTCAAAATAATTTACAACGACTCTCAAAGTTTCCTTTCAGTATATACAGTTCCCAAGTTAAATGGTTTTACAATTGCAAATCATCTTTTGGGAACAGTCTAAAGGATGAGGGTATTCATCAATGGGTTTATTAATATGGGTAGAAAGAATAATGGATGCAATATCTGGTAAGGGGACATCGCATTATGACAGATGCTTTAACTACTTTGCAATCTTAAAAAAAAAAAAAAAAGAGAAAGAGAGAAAGAAACTGTATTGTATCCCAGGGAGGCTCTTATCATTTGACTGCTGCTCTCTCTTTAGGCACTTCCAGCACCTGATTAATTAATAATTGTTGCTTGGGTTATGCTGCTCTGCAACTTCTGTTTCCTGGCTGTGAATCATAATCTGGCACTAAAAATTTAATAGGTGCATTGCAGCGCTAACTGAAATGCACCCCGCTGAGTGTTAAATAACTTATTTTTTGTAAATATAACCCTTTTCATTTTTTTTTAACATGAAAGCAGCATTATACTTCGATAACTCTACCTGTCACCAATAGCAACAATTATCACTTGTGTTGCTTCATTGAGAGATTACCTGACAGAATCCAATTAGGGATTTTATTTTTTTTTTTCTTTTCCCCTGGTTGCTTTTCTAAAGCCATCACCGCACTGTGCTCAGCTGCATTTTCCTGCTGTGCAACTGAGTTCATTAAACACAAGTGGTCGGCTGGGGGGTGTTTTTTTGGTGCCATTTATAAAGGCTGAGCCCTGGGAGGCTGGCGGCAGTGGCACTGCAGATCCAGCCAGACAAGAAAGCTTCAAAGCTTTTCCCCAAAAGAACCGTATGAGAAATTAGTTTCTGGGACAAACAACAACAGAGAGAGGGAGACCTGCTGTATCGCCACTACAAGTAAATAACACCAGCAGCAATAAAAGCAAAGCATCAGTCCTTCTGACACCAACCCCCCCAGCAACTCCAGTGATCTGAGTAACAGGATGAACATCTTATTTCAGTACCAGAAGCTGCCCTGGCCAAATTCTTCAGAAAGACACACTGAGAGTCAGACTAAGACACGATGAATGCAGGAGTGCCAGCTCGCATCATTAGATGCAGACATCACAGATGGGTTTAAGTTAGATGGGACTTTAAAGATCCTCCAGTTCCAACCCCCCTGCATAGGCAGGGACACCTCCCACTAGGCCAGGTTGCTCCAAGCCCCATCCAACCTGGCCATCAACACTTCCAGGGATAGGGCAGCCACAGCTTGTCTGGTCAGCCTGGGCCAGTGTCTCACCGTCCTCACAGCAAATTTCTTCCTTCTATCTAACCTAAATCTCCCTTCCAGTTTAAAGCCATTACCCCTTGTCCTCCATAAACTTGTAAAATGTCCCTCCACAGCTTTCCTGTAGCACCTCCAGGTGCTGTAAGGTCACTTTAAGGTATACCCAGAGCCTTCTTCAGGCTGGAAAACTCTACAACCACCACCAGCCACTGGGCACAGTCATGGTCCCTGCCAAGAGGTTCAGCATTGGTGGCAGGAGAAGCAGCTATTTGTATCACTGAGTAAATGCCACAAAGCTCCACAAGAAGGGGTGAGCACTGGGAAGGACCTTACCAGAGAGGGTTTCTAAAGGCCATCTCAGCAGGGCTGAGCTCTCTGTAGCCAGGCCACTGACAAGCATGAATCACCATGTCCTGCAACTTGAAAAATTTGCTTTCTCAATTTACATCCTATTTTTCTCACATGTGCTAATTAATTTCTGCATAAAACAACAGTGACAGGAGGTTTAAGCAGCTGCCCCATGAAGGATGATTTTCAATTATGACCTCATGGAAGCAGATGAAAGAGAAGCATGTGGCTGCACTCCCCAAGGGTTAGTGATGCCCCCACCACCTCTACCAGCAGACCTTACAGCAGCTAAAAGAGCAGGAAAAAAATGTTTGGTTTGGTTCAGGGTTTTTTTTTTTGGTGTGTGATTTTTTTTTTAATTCATTAATTCTTGTAGAAGAACAACTTCAAAGCCCTGCAGATCACAGATACTGCTCATCTCTAGGAAACCGGGTTCATGAGGAGGAAAAAACCAACCAACCAAAAAAAAAAAAACAACCAAAAAAACCCCAAACACCTACTCAAATAACCAGAATACCAAGTTCTTCAGTAACTTCAACTCCACTCACTGGCACAGATACCATTTGCCACGGCTCTTCTGGGCAGAGCTGAACACTTACAGTGCAGGCTTTTGGCATCACCAAGAATTCCTATGCCAGGAGGTCTGAAAAACAGCACCTTCTTAGAGCACTCAGGATCACAAATCTTTGCCTTTGCCTTGCTATCGCTTTCATAGAAAGAGAATAGGAAAGAGCAATAAAGCTTTTAGTAGAATTAATTAAAATTTAATTACTCACAATATACAATCTGCTCCTTCTCTATCCCTAAAAATAACACCAATGAGAGGACAGACATTCTGAACTACCCACTAAATAAAATTTTAAAATGTTTTGGCTTTCCCTTGCTTTCGTATGTCAGCCAGAAAATAAAATGGTGTTGTCATGCCTGCATCTTCACCAGCAAAAACTGGACAAAGCCATTAATCATGACAGATTTATTCAGCATATTTTGCCTTTTCTATTATGTGTGAATAATCCACAAATCATAAGGAGACCAACTATGGTGACCACTGCAATGATTAAAAGCTTTGGAAGAAAAGCAACCTTTGTGCTTCAAAGTATGCACTGACCCTAGTTAAGAACTTAGAAGAACTGAGTCAAATCTGCAGCAAGTTTAAGCAAAAATGCTTCCAGGAGAAAGGCTTCCCCAAGCAATCAGCACTGCCCCTTGCCAGAGATGGCCCACAGACCACAACTTCTGAGCTCTCTGCACATACCTGAAAGCCTCTTATTTCATAAAATCATTAAGAAAATGGAAAATCAAGTCCAAACATTAACCCAATACCACCATGCCCACAAAACCATGTTCTAAAATGCTACATCCATGTTTTATAACACCCCCAGGGACAAAGACTCCACCACTTCCCTGGACAGCCTATTCCAATACCTGACCACTTTTTCAATCAAGAATTTTTTCCTAATATCCAATCTAAACATTCCCTGACAGCACTTGAGGCCATTTCCTCTCTTCCTATATAATTTATTATTTGTTGTTTAATATACTAGGTTTTCCTGCCTCCAAAGCAGCACTCTGGTTCTTAGGGTGGTACACAGTAGTAAGTTAGCAAGCCTGGGAGGTATCACAGAAGTTTCTAGACAGGCTTTTGCACAGGATTTCACAAATTGCACGTGCATAGAGCCACACCTATGTGTATGAATGCATCCATACACAACCACTACTTGTATACACACATGTAAGCATGGAATCATTTTGGAATGTTGGAAGCCCATCCATTCATCAGGGCCCTTCTCAGCCCAGGCAATTCCCCACCTCAGCTTTGGCACAGACCAGACTGCTACACAACAGGGACAGCCTGCATGAGGCACTAGAGATGCCTTGTCTGCAGGTCACAAGTTAAGGGTGAATTTTGGGTAATTGCCATTTTTTTAAGCCTGAAGAGTGTGGTAGGATGGAATCAACTACTCAACAAAAATGCCTCTCACTGCATTTTGGAGACAAGCAAATTGGTGAAAAGGTGAACTCTCATCATCCCCAGGAACATTTTTCTGACTTACAGCCAAAAAAATACAGTCTGTGATGCTTGAAAATCTCCTAGAACACATAATTCAAAGAATAGTATGAAGCCAGAAAAGTCTCTGATTTGTGGAGTGCTTTACAAATCAGTGAGAAAGCAAGTAGCGAGCACATGAAAAAAGACACAGCTAAAATGAACTTATGACAAATGTTAAAGATCAGTGTAACAATTAAGGACCAAAGCAAAAGCAGGATAAAAAAGGGACTACAATTAAAAGTCCTGTTTCCTACTCAGACAATTCCATTAATGCTGCAAACACTGATATGCCCCTTGCAAAGAATTAAGAGAAATACCATCTTTATCAGGAAAGGCAAAACCTCCTTTCTGCAGGCATATCAGCAGCACAGGAATTTGGGTTCTGTTTTCAAGAGGACATGAGCTCAACTCCCAAATGTTTCCTGAACACAGCCAGGTATCTCCTCAAATCCTCACTGGAGCTTTTCACAAGAAGTATCTCAAAGCACATTTCACAAAGAAAACAGATGAGGAAACTGAGGCACTCCTGCTTTACATGAGTATAAAGCCAAGATATCAAACCTGTTTCAACGTTCTGCAGCTTGTGTGTGCTCTGCTCTCTATCCTGGGACAACCAAGCACCCCAAATCAAAATTTCAGAAAAGGAGGAACTGTTCATTACAGTTTTTAAGTCACAAACTGGCTGGCCTCTTTAGCAGTGCTGGAGTATTTTTCTTTTCTGTTATATTTGCTGCACTGTTTATTAACTCCCATTTACATCCTGCTAAGCCCAGTGGAGAAGCTTTGCAGTTTCTGTTGTGCTACACTGATCCTCCTCCTGCTTTTTAGTAGCCTATGGCCACTGAGGTTATAGCCTCTCTTTCACTTCTGCATCTAGCTTTATTACCTTAATGTTTTTTTAATACCAAAATCTATGACACTTCTCTCTGCAGGCAACTCTTCTGTCCAAATTCCAGTTTATCCCCACCTTTTTTCCGTGTAACTACTCTAGATATCCACAAGGTACCAGCACAAAGCCTGTGACATCACCAGAGGGTTGAGATGCAAGGAGGAGAAATCAATGCTTGTGCTCAGATTTTCATTTGTTACTTAATAGCAACTTATTGGTAAAAAAAAAATAAAAAATAAAAAAACATTAGCCCTATTTGTTAACTGTTAACTATTACTAGCTATTGCTAAACTTTAATAGTAACAGAGATCTTTTCTTTTACCTCAGCTACATATCTTGTCACGAAAAATAAAAAATCCCCTCAGTTTTCCTCTTAGTTTCTGCCCAAATTGCTCAGGACAGCCCTTACTGCTGTGTCAGGTACCTGGTTTTGCCACAGACCAGATGACCCTTCTTGGACAAACCCAACCTCTCCATGAAAATGAGAAGGACCACAGGATGATCAGTTCAAAGCATTTTGACAAGGGAAAGCTTCCTAGTAAATTTTGAAATTGAAGTTCTGAGTTTCATCAGGAACTCAAATCAGTTTTGCTTTAAATGCTACTGAGTGCTCTGAGGTTTTTGCAAACACACTTCCATTTCCATGGTTAGCCCCAAACCATGGTCATCTGAGAAGTCCTTTATGGCAGGGTGCCACCCATCTGCCACAGACCTGGAGACAGCAGCAGCTGGGTGATGTGTTTGACACCAACATTAAATATGAAGGAGCACTCTTTAGAGATGGTTTTGTTTGTGCTGCTCATCACACAACAGGATACATCACTTTTATTTAAATTTCTGCAATAAAACCTCAACACTTTCCACCTGTGTTCATGCATTAATTTCTCTCTCTTCCATCATTTGCATTTGATAAGCCCATTTCTTGTTCAATTACAATTACTCTCTTGAAAATCCATTCTATTTATCATCTTACCCATGATTTTGATATGCCTCCTGAGAAGCTGCCTCATACAAAGTTCCACTCATCTTAATGGGCTTGCCAACACTTCCAAAGCCATACACTGAATATAAATACCAAAACTCAGTGGTTATAGCTAAGGAAGGGACAAAATGCCTTCCCACAGGAATACCTCCAAGGCCTTCCACAACTTTTTTTCTGTGTCCTTTCCCATAAAAGAAGGCTGAAGACAAAAAATTTAACCCCTGTTAAAGAAGTGATAATGATGAAACTTCAAAGTAGAAAAAAACCTGAACCCATTCTTGTCTACAAAATGTCAAAGGTGGAAAGATGCTGTCCTTTTAATTTCCTTTCCTCTCTCTTCCAATGATTGGGATATTATCACTGAGAGCTACTTTTTAACAGAAGTATCACAGTAAAGCAAACAGTGCAGATTTGATCTTCAGATAATGTAAGCCAGAGCAGCTCCATCAAAGTGAAACCTATTTATACCAGTTGTGGTCTTTGTAATGTAATTTCAAAGCATTCTTGTCATCTGCTACTGGCTTTATGAGGGGCAGAAGGAAGAAAATTTACCAAAAGCAAAAGGAAAAATATTGTACTAGAAATATTTTAAGTGATGATTGCAGAATCAATATGATAATGATGGAGACTAAATGACTATGAATCATTTTGATAAGTCTTCCTGGTCCACAGGACTATCCCAAAAATAGCATACAAGCAACAACAAAAACATTAAAATAACTCATCCGAGTCCTGCAGCTACTAAACCTGTGCAGAGGACATGCTGCTGTCCCCAGTGCCACATCACCAGGATGCCAAGGGACATACCAGCCTTTGCAAGCCCCCAGTGCCTGTCCTGAATCCCTGGGATGGAGCCGGGTTTCTAGGGCTGGGCAAGCTGCAGCTGCCCCAGAGGGAGAATGGGACAAGGGAGACATTGTTCCCTCAGCATTGCCTGGGTTGCTGGAGTTCACATCGCTTTTTTCCCAAAAACTTGTTTATAGGAGGCAGTTACCATCATTCATTTTTACATTAAAAACAATTAATAGTAGTAATACCATGGAAAGGGAGTGAGGGAGAGCACCCAAGAATGACATGGGCACAAAGGTATGCAGGGAATGAGGAGGAGGAGGGAAGCAGCCCAGCTGCCCAAGGCCCATAAATCATCCTGGCTGGCTGATGACCTTTTGTGTGCTGCCCACTGCTAAAGGTTTCTGACGTGCAGAGTTCTCCTCTCCACTTTGCGAGGACAACGGGGGCTGAGGAATTTTTAAAACAGGGCCTGTAAGCAAGTCACCATGAATTAAGCTGTTTGGAAAAGAAGGAGATAAAAGGTATGAAAACTTTACATAAGCAAGGAGGCAGGCCAAAAATCTCCTGAAGGGATGAGTGTCTGGGGGCAACTGCTTATAGCAGTTGGGATGCTCATGCCAGGACCTGGAGAGGGCAACACCTCTTGGCCAGCTGGATACCATTTTGAAAAAAAAAAAAACAAAAAACCAAAACCAAAACCATACAAAAGCAAAACAAAAACACAAACAAACACCAAAAAAAAAAAAAAAAACCCAAAAAAACGAAACAACCAGAAAACAAGCAATGGGGGAAATTTGTTGTCACTTTATAGGACAGTATTTCTGACCAGAAAGAGCTCAGACTTTCTTCTACTTATCATCACCTGTTTTGAAGAATATGAAACTCTCAGACCACTGGACCATGAAGGTATTTGTTCTCTTTCTCTGCATCAATAATCAAGCAGCATCGGTACCAAATAAATAACTCCAAAAAGAGAAACTAAGATCTCTTGTATAAACTATCTATAATATAGTGTGCACATGTATGTAGAGACAGTTCAAGTCATAGTACATATATACAGTTATAGTCTAAAAGGTCACATTTTCATTTCAGAACAGAACATGAGGTTCCAGGTTGCTTAATTTTTTTTTTTTTATTTTTTTTTTTTTTTCAGAGGGGAAGTTTTCTGCAGAGACTTAGAATTGCCTGATTACTTCTTCTATGAAAAAGAAGCTAAGCTTCTCAATGGGAAGGGCTGGTGGAGCTTGTGTGAGAAGTGTCATAGATTTTGGTATTAAAAAAACATTAAGGTAATAAAGCTAGATGCAGAAGTGAAAGAGAGGCTATAACCTCAGTGGCCATAGGCTACTAAAAAGCAGGAGGAGGATCAGTGTAGCACAACAGAAGCTGCAAACAGAGGGGAAAATTTTCTGTTGGGACATTATTTTTAAAAGCGATGGGACCATCAAAACATTACATTGTAATTGTCACACCACAAGTCTTTTGCCTGCCACAAATCAGGAATTGTAAATAAACTCCCAAGGCAACAGATAGCCTAGTGCATGCTTTAATCTATCAAATATGTTAATTGTTAGTACAATCTAAGAACAAATTAATCAGTCTTAGCAGCAAGGTGCATCTTTTTATAACAAATGTTTTGGCTTTTGAAATATGGCTAATAAGATGCCACAAATTTAAGAGTCTTACAGCATCCCCTTTAAGAGGATAATTGCTCACATCAAAGGCCTTGATCCTGAAAAGGCTGCTGAGAACAATGTTCATCAGCTGCTCCCTACCAGGTCAGAGCAGACCACCTTTGGGGGTGAAGTGCTGAGAAGGACATCACAGACTAGGAAAAAAACATGATGGGATGGCAATTCATCAATATATATGATCTACCAGAAAAGTTAGTCATAGAAGGCAAGTTCTGACCCAGAAATATCCACCTGATTATTCAAGAGTTTTTAAACAATTTTGACTTAATAAATTTGAACAATGTAGGTTCAAAGCACATAGGTTTTTACCTGTGTGTATAGTTCCTCTTCCTTCTCACATCTCCTTAACCTCTTGCTGTCCAGACCTAATCAAGTATCAAAGCCTTTTGCTGAGCACAGTTCTCTCCTTCCCCAGTGCTCAGCTCTGCCCAGCTGCCCCCAACTCTCTACACCAGCTGCTCCCTGTCCATCTTTTCCTCAAAGAGGTGGCCACGACCTCACAAGTTTCTGCCTCAGGGTTTCTCCCCAGAGTTCTACCTGCATTATCTACCTGAAGACTGACTAGCCTTTCCTGGTCACTCCCTGTGACTTCCCTCAGACAGGAATTTGTTTAAAAAACAAAAAACTTCATCCTGGGAAGTCCTCCTCTTGGGTGAATGGTGAAGAACTCAACTGTGGCTCTAGGGCAGCAGAATGTAATAAATGCCAACAGCAGGGTTCAAGTCCTTCCTAGATAGTATCTTCATAGTCTGCAGTGATTTCAAATAAGGTAGTGAGAAACCTGAAGAAAACTGAGGAGACAACACGTTACAGAATACTGATGCAAAAAGATATAGATCCTGATAGACTTGGGGCCTTTCCCAAAGAAAGAGAATTTACTGCTTGATGGTCAAATTATGATTGGCTAATGGTAACTGCACCATCTCAGTTGATATGGTACTCAATTGCATAAGCCAGGGGTGTGACACCAGACAAAGGCTGACTCCCCCAGAGCACAACATGAATTTGTAAAGAGTTCAGAGATCCCATCTTCTGGCCACTTCTATCACTGAAGCTGGTGAAGAGCACAGACACTTGCTGCCTCTCCATTATTTCTTAAGAAGTTGACCTGAGGGCCACCAAGACCTAGGCAAGCCTCAGGCTGTGTTCTCAATAAAGCCCTGAGTATCTGTGAAATCTGGAAGGAGGTAAAAGCAAGTGCTTTTGCTCCTGATTTACCATGTCCAGCAACACATCAGACCTCCTTATTCACTTATTTGAATTTTTTTAACCAGAGACATCCAAACCCCAGCAGGGGGATAGCATATGCCTACCCACCTCAGGTATAAGAAGCTGATGAACAGCTTTGGGAGAAGTCAGCTGAACACAGAAGACAAACTTTAAGGCAATAAGAGGAAGATCATCCAAGGTTATGATAGGTATCAAAAACTTTCCCGCGGGGCAGCTTGAGCAATTTTGAGAACTACACTGTAGACCAAATTACACAGCAGCAACCAGTAACACTAAAGTTTCCCATAGAGCACTGACTTTTTTTCTGGTTTATGTTGTTTTCCCTGGATGTCACCAAATACCTACTTGAAGCATGATGGCAGATGACTGCCAGTCTGGTGAGACTGAGCCACTTCTAAATTGGGAACTGTGACAGGAGAGTAACAGAGCCTTAAAGCTTATCTCATTTCTTGAGTTGAGAATTAGAGAAGATACAGATTTTATGGGTATTTAATTAACTAATTAAGGCTTGTAATTGCTATTATCAGAGGTTTTATATAACTATAATCTAGATACCACTATATTAAAAAAATTGAACAAATAATGATAGAATATGCCAAGTTGGAAGGGACCATGAGGATTACCAAGTCCAACTCCTCCTGTCCCTGTGTAGGGCACCCCCAGGATTACACCATGTACCTGAGAGTGCCAAACACTTTTTGAACTCAGTCAGACTTGGTGCTGTGACTACTCCCCTGGGGAGCCTGTTCCACTGCTAAACCACCCTCTGGGTGAAAACCCCATTATACCACCTTCTTTCAGTATATAACTGTTCATTTAAAAAAAAGAATAGAGTTCCTTAGTCAATTAAGTTTGAAGGACCAGCACATTGTCAGGAGACTGACACTGTATTAAGTGAGCTGGCACTTGCATTTTTAATTAAGTATTCAGTTTCTTAAACTTTTGTGGCTACTTTACTTACACAAGCCTTTTATCTTCTTGCAAAGCATACCTCTTCAGTATGATTTATGGTTAGAATAACATCATCCTTACTTTTCCTTCACATCCTTCTTTCTGACACTGGTGTGGTCCAAACCTCTCTCCCTGCTGCAGCTGCTAAGCAGGAGCACAAAAAAGACATGTAACTGTTTTGCAGATGCCCTCCCCAGACACTGAAAAAGTGGGAAAGAGACTTGGCTGTTACCACTGGATGAATTTGCTTTGCTTTTTTGAATCCCAATGTTACGAAAAGAGAAGGAGCACAGCAATTTCTCCAAGTCTCGCAGCTCAGCACAGCAGCCCAGTAAATAGGCTGAGAAGTTTCCAGGCTGCAATGCCTGGGTAAAAACCACCAGGTAAAATCTGCTCCAAAACCTTACTCCTATAGATGCCTTAATTCACCCGGGACTCCTTTGCATACCCACCTGCAAATATTTAAGTGAATTACATTTGCTCTCACCAGTTTAAAAACTTCACACCTGTGTCTTTTTACCAGGAGTTAAATTTTACAGGCTCTGGGACCCAAGGAAAAGAAAAGTGCAGGCACAGTTTAGGAGCCAAAGGGTGATGGTGAGACTGCAGGTACTCAGCTTTACCCCCTCCCTGACGGAGAGGCTGGGAAAGCAGCTTGGAGAAGGCCAGGCACTGCTGACACCTCAAACTGCAGGCAACAACGTGTCCTTTAGGAGGCCATTACCAACCTGGTGACAAAGCAGGTGAGACAAAGCACGACTCTCCCCCAGGACAGCCCCATGCTGCTTACTGGTACTGATAGGGCCAGGCAGCATGCAACCCAAATGCCATAGGCTGACAAAACGTCTTATCTGACCTCCTTGTTTCAGAAACAGTGCTCCAGGTAAACCTGAAAAAAGAAAGAGCTGCAGCTCCTGCAAGGGCAGGATGCCACCAAGTCGGTGACCTTTCCAGAAGAAGCAAAGAAGAAGCAGCAGGGTCCTCTGCTGCTTGCAGCCCAATCTCATAAAGCTTTTACACACTCTTAAGTTCATTCCTCCACATTAGACTATTTACTATGAACTTTAAGCTCCATCCTATTTACCACAGAGAACTTACAAGGTGCTTCTGAAGAACCTGGCACTTGACTGCTTACTGAATTGAGTTGGTTTGGCATTAAAAAGGACCATGTTCACCCCTGCCCTGGTCCACACACCAAATGAGACTGTTACACAGCAAACCCAATTCACACAGATCTAATCAAAAATTTTCCCTTAAGTCCCATCCAACCAGCCACCTTAAAAAGCATGACCATAATAGAATGTTCCTAACATTCTGGTGCCTACTCCCACATACAGTGATGCAAAGCCCATACACTGGAGAGAACAAGACAGAGCAATCAACTGAAGACACCCCAAAGTGGGCTTCCCCACAGCTATGCGCTCATCTCATCCTCCAAAATCAGGTTTTCCCTCTCCATGTGAGGTTGTGACACACCACTTCTATATCAAAAAGAAGTATGTAGTCACTAATTGCTATAATTTGTTACAGTTGCACTGTTTCATTGAAAACATTTAGACCCAAGTTAGGAGCTAGATTACTAAATATGCTTTAATCATAACGTTCTTCAAAGAAGGAAAGGCAGGCAGCCAGCAGCCATTTTGCCTTCATCTGTCTTTTCTAGTTGCCAAAGCCCTTTCAAATGCTTACCCATCTATCACTTAGATAGCAATCCTTAGCTATTTTCATCCCAACTCCTACAGACTGGTGAGGGTTGTTAGACCTGTTTTTTATTTACTCTTTTTTTCTGAGTTAGTGCTGTAGTAACTTCTGTCCTTTTATAAAATTTCTCATTTAAAAGCAGGACACTGAAAATCATACACAATCCTACACAATCCTACAGCCTGTACGGAGATGTGTTCCTGGATAATGAACAAACGAGGAGACCTGAAGCAAAAGGTAAGCAGACAACTACTGTAAGTCCACTCTGTTGACAAAATTTGCATTTTACTCTCAGGGTATTTCAATAATATTATTAAATATACACCTCAAAAGCAGTCATTCTACATTAGAAATGTTGTTTGGTTAATTTTATAAAGTTATTAAATTTAAGCTCCAAAGAACAAAATCACAGAACAGTCTGGGTTGGGACCTTACAGACCATCCATTTCCAACCCCCTGCATGGGCAGGGTCACTTCCCACTAGACCAGGTTGCTCCAAGCCCCATCCAACCTGGCCTGGAACAATTCCCAGAATGAGGAAGCCACAACTTCTCTTGATGAAGAATTTCTTCCTTACAGTGAAGAATTTCTTCCTAATATGTCATCTAAGCATCCCCACTTTGCTTGAAACCATTCCCCCTTGTCCTATCACTCCATGCTCGTGTAACAAGTCCCTTACCAGCTTTTCTGTAGCCCCTTCAGGTACTGCAAGGATGCTGTAAGGTCTCCCCAGAGCCTCCTCTTCTCTGGACAACAAACTACATTGGGACTCTGTCCTCATTCATCCTGGACACTGATGTAGCTGTAGTCACTATTTTTCCCCAGACTTCATGGGACCAGCACCAGGTCCAGGCAGACCACAGATGGGACGTAGCCTGGAGAGCCACCAGCAGCATCCCCAGAGCAGTGTCTGCTGGAGGAACATTTACTGAAAGAAGACTGCTCCCAAAGACCTTGCTTCAGTTTGCTGTAAAGGAGGAAGCACCATCAGCTTTTTCTGCCTGGTGGGGCACAAGGGACAGAGAAATACATTCTTCTCTGCACCTTGCAGTGGTGCCAAGGATGCCATCCCTCTCTTACTGCCAAACACAAACCAGCCAGAGGTATTTGGGATATTTTGCAGAATATTACTATATACAAAAAAGAAGAGAAAGCAGAAAGATTCTTTGCCAAAGTTTGATTTTTCACGTGGAATTTCCTGCTAGAAGCACAGTTGGCATTTTGTCTTTCCTTTTGAAAAAGTGTTTTCCCAGTTTCAGCTTCAAACACCACTCGCTTTCCAATTTTGCAAAATATTTGGATGTCAATTTCAGAATGTTACAATGCGTCATTTCAGCTTCCTTTAAGATGAAAGAAACAAAAAAACTGAGCAGAAGAAAAGTAACAGTAAGTTGCTAGTTATTAAGCTAAGACAGTCTGAAAACACAGATGTTAGGGGAAGAAAAATAAAATAAACAAAAACCAGAGTCCCTTTCTTTTAGAAAAATTTGATTTAAACCAAACAAAATACTCTTGGTGAAAAAATTATTCATGTGAAAAGGTTTTACTGGCTCTAGAAGTAATCGAGCTATCATAACAGGCAACTACAGCGAATGAACAAGGCAACCAGTGCTCTTAAAATTCAGATTTCTGAACACTAGTTTAAAATGACACCATGAAAATACATAAGCTGCATGCTCATCACCTTTAGCATCCAGCCCACCACCTCAGTTCCCCAGGTTCACTCAACAGCAAATGGCAAATGGTCCTTTTTGGGCATGCCAGGGAATCTTGTACCTCATTCCTCACAGCTTTTCATCTACAGTATCAGTTTTTCCATCCCTCCACGCCAGGCTCAATCCCACATTGCAGAGATTTATTTGGGCATTTAATAGGAACAGCAGGCACCTGCAGGGAGCCCTCTTCTGGGGGTATGAAAAACTGAAAGCAGATCAGAGGAAATTCTCCAAGTCCCTTCACCAAAAAGCACTTCATCTGTAAAAAAAAAAAAAAAGAAAAAGGAAAAAAAAAAAAAAAAGAGAGAGAGAAATAAAACAAAAACAAACAAAACAAAAAACCCAAACAAAACAGAAAAACCACACAAAAACCCAAAAAACAAAACAAAGCAAACACAAAAAAACAAAAAAAACCCCACAAACAAACAAACAAAAAAAGTGCTTCGTAGGCTGAAAACTGCTGACTAACATTTGTTCAGCTAAGGTCCAATTATTATTAAACAAAACTCTACATGGAGAGAAAAAAAAAAAAAAAAAAAAGCATAAATTCAACTAGGTATCATGCTGGCTTTCAAATATGCTGGGACACCATCGTGGGAAAAGCTGGCATTCACACAAGGATGAGTTCTCAGACATGAAGGAAATCAGGCGAGCCAAAACCTTCCATAAGTCCATCACGGGACCTTTATTTTTTTTTTCCCCCCCTAAGCACACATCTTAATCCAAACCAGCTCTCTGTGCAACACTTAGAACTGAAACCTCTGCAAATCAATGTCTGGGGGAGGAAACAAAGGTTTGCGGGAGGGCTTCAAAGCTGCAGCCCCCTCCCTTGCAGCCCCAAATTGCTGAGGCTTAGAGGCATGACAAGACCCTGCTGTCCTGCACAAATGAAACAAGTAACAAATTGTTGCTTTGCTCGCAATTCACTACTTTTTTTCGGTTTGGTCCCCCCCCAATTAAAAGCTTAATAAAAGCCACTGCTGCGCTTCAGTGCAAACAGATTCCGCTGCTACGAGATTCCCCCCGCTCTGCTCTTCACCGACTGCAGCCATAAAGCCACCCTAATTACCCTGAGAACCTAATGGGAGGAAAAAAGAATGAGGTACACACAAACACACACATATTCCTAGTGAGCCGTCACGGGTAAAAGAGGGCTACAGCCCCCCCAGCTCAGCCAGACCTATTGAGAGAACAAAGGAGCTTCTGGCCTGGCAGCCAAGAGCAAAAACTGTGGATGCAGAAAGCAGAACCAAGGGAGAGGGGAGGGAGCGGGGGGGAAGGAAGAAAGAAAAGGAAGTAACGCTCATTCTTGTGCTGTGAGGTCCTTGCTATGCAAAGCTTTCATGCTTCCAAGAAAAGTGCTATTGAGAGAAGGTGGAGAGGACCAAAACGATGGGAGGTGGATGGGCAAACCTGCGGCAGCACCCGCTACAAGGAGCCCAGGATCCTTCAGCAGCACCTCCAAATGCAAAAGTTAGTTAGGAAGTCAGAGGATACAATAGGCACCTCTTTTAAATGATGGAAATAACCACTTTCTTGACAGATTTTGCTCTTGTTATGCTGTTAACAGCCTGCAGGTGCATACCTCCTGTGTGCACTGCACACACAACACAGGTGACCACAGGATGGCTCATGGCTTCACCTTCACTGTGTGTACATGCAAGGCTAAGGATAGCCACCTAAACCAGATCTATTTTCCTATCAGAAGAGGAGAGAAATTGAGCTGAGCAAACAGCTCCAGTCATACAGAGAGAAACACGAGGAGAGCCCCACGGCAGTCCTAGTCCCAGCAAAACCATCCCAAACTGGGCACCCCATCACTTGCCATGAGAGGATTTACCTCCTCAAGGATAGAAACCTGTCTCTTGCCACAGTGCAAAATTCCAAACACTGCAATTTGAAACAGACCTCGATAATAATGACAGGGTAGCTCACTCCCACAGAATAAATTGCCAGCAAGTTATATAATACTCTCTCTTTAATGCTTCTTTTCAAAGAAAACCCTCTGAACTTGCCCTACTGATAGAGCTTAAAACATTTCATGTGCTGAAGTTCACATGTGCTGGGGTGCTTTCCTCACTGAAGTGTCCCCCCCTTGAAGCACTGAGTGCTGGGACACCAGGCGCTCCTACCTATTTTGGAAAAAAACACCAGTTTAGAGGGTTTCCACATTTGTTTCTATTGAATAAAACACTGAGGAACACAAGCCACAAACAGCATCACGCAAATGAAGGTCCTTACTCAAGGAAGGACCACAGGGCTTATACCTTTGATCACATTTCCTAACCAGTCCTCCTTGAGTTAGGAGGACTTTCACCCACAAGTCCCAAAGCACGCTGCAAACGTAAGGAAACTTCATTTCTATCTATTGCCCCCACTTAGCAGAAAACAGGAGGTGCAGCAAGAGAAAGCCTTCACCAACAGCCAAGAAATGGGACAAAAGTGTAACCCAGGTCTCCCCCCTCATCTTGCCCCTCATAGCCCTTCAGAAACCTCCAGGTCACTCTGGAAACATGTTTGGGATCTCATGTGTGAAGTGTGCAGTATTTATCTCCTCATTCCTGAAATCTCGGTGTGACAAGTAGCCATTTTTCAGCACAAAGAAAGAAAAAAAAATTTTTTTTTTTTTTTTTTTGCTTTCCATGTTAATTATACTTTTAAAATCTGTAAACTGCAGTCATGGGAGGCAAAAAGGAGGGGAAGGTGAAGCCCAGTTACAATAGCCACAAATTGACAACCTACCAGACACAAATTAATTATTTCGTAGCTTTCCCAGAAAGTTCCATTCAATTAGATGCACTGCAGAGTTCAAAAGGTGGTTAATTGAGGCCTGCTCTGCTTTCCAGAATTACAGCCTCTCAGTGATCTATGCAAAGACACAGGGAAATCTTAGATTTAAACTCAGCCGCGTTGGCTAAATATTGAAAGAAGGAAAGCAGAGAGATGGGGGAAGGAGGAAGGTACTCGGCATTCAGATCTTGTCTGCAGGGGAACAATTCATTTCCCACTCTGCAATGAGATGATCCAACACAGTCATGAAACACACAAAAAAATACTTGTCTATCAGCATCCAAAGCCTAAGGAAGGAGCACAGTAAAACAGATCCCTAGTGACAAACTGCCAACAATTCCTGCGAGCCCCAGAACGGTCACCAACGCACCCAAAAGTTCATCCTTACAGCTATTTGGTGAGACACTGACCCAGGTTGCCCAGAGAAGCTGTGGCAGCCCCATCCCTGGAAATGTTGAGGGCCAGGTTGGATGGGGCCTTGGAGCAACCTGGTCTAGTGGAAGGTGTCCCTGCCCATGCAGGGCATTGGAACTAGATGATCTTCAAATTCCCTTCTAACCCAAATCATTCAATGAGTATGCTTTAAAATGACTCTTTTCTTTTTTTTTCTTCAGACTAATGGCTTTTTTTTTCTGTCCTTAATACTTTTTACATTATGTTTTTATGTTACTAACCAACTTCTTAATTTTCCCTTGTTCATCCATCCTGATGGGGGAGAAACACACACATCTTGGTGCTTTTCAACAAATAAGTCACTTAGGATGCTCAGAGCAATCCTTCATTCTGGACTGAGGAGACGGTCAACATAGAGAAAAGTAAAATGAACTTAAAGCATGATGATCCTGATCTCTTCACCATTCCCTTGCAGAAGGCTTGCTATGCCTGCATCCACAGCTCCCAACCCAGCCATGGATGTGCACAGTGTCTGCTTCCAGCATCACCTCGAGGTCTCCAACTCTTTGCCTGCATTAGGACAGGTTTCCAGAGTCTGAGGAACCAGACAGGTTCCTTTGGTCTGATATCCCACCCCATTTTTGCAGATCACCAAAGAACCACCCAGCCCAGCAGCACCAAGATGGATTTAGCTGTCAGCACCAGAAGAAGCAGCAAAAGACTGAAAACAACTCCCCCTCCCCCCAGAAGAACAATCCTGACAACAATCATGAAAAATAGAGGAACAAATTAAGTTTTCAAGTCTCCCAGGCTTGATGAGCCCCCAAATAACACTTAAGGCCTGTAGCCACAGGGTTCCCTCCATATTTCTCCAGCACCATTCGTGACAAACAAAATCCTACAACCTCATTCAGACCCAGAACAAAACTCAAGAGCCCTGACAGCCAACAGCCCTGGACAAAGAGCAATGCCCAAAGCCCTCAGATGACACTAATATGATGCTAAGCAAAAAGGTAACACTTCATCAGTGACTAGTGATCTTTCCATTATTCTTGGTTTTCAGCTATCATTGTATTTAACTTTGTAAAATATGTAGTTGCTGCCTTCTGTAGTCTAATAAATTTTTATTTCTACTTTCTTTGCTAGCAGCCTTTGGCTATATACCCAGGCTTCACTTTAACACATGTTGTTGGGGTGTAAGAAACCAAGCATCATACAATCGAAGGGAAAAAACAGCTCAGAAAATAATCATGCAAGAATGATGCTCACATATTACCTGACTCTGACTACCTGAACTCACTACCTTCCCCCTTGGAAGTTTTGTGATAAAACACAATAAGCACAGCTAATTTCTATTAGAAAAAGTATTCATTACTTCACAATTAGAAAAAAGTCACCAAAATAACAGGGGTGTTTGGATTATCATGGCAAATTTAGCATATGTAATTCACATTACATCCGAAATAGTCCTGCTAATTATGTCAGCCCTCATCCTTCTTTACAGCATGGTTTATGTTGATTAGGGAATTAGCACAGTGCATTTGAGCTGCTCCTTGCTTGAGAGCTTTCCTGATTGAACTGGCCCACTTCAGCCCAAAAGCTTTCTTTCATGTTTGTGCTTTATAAACCAGAGGGAAATGATAAAATGAAACTGGAAGGCAACTAGAAAGAGATCTTTACCAAAAAAAAAAAAAAAAAAAAGGCAAAAAAAAGCACAACAGCAATACCTGTTGAATAGGTATTTGTAACAAATACAGATATTGGAAAGCTTAGGACAAGGGGAACAAGCAGGAGAGATGCAGGGTAGGGCACAGTCCACTCAGTGAAATTGGTACTGCCTGAAAGCATTTCAGACACTATCCTCCAAGCATAAATATGGAATTTTAGTCATTTAAAGAGAAAGTTTAACATTTCTAAATTGTTATCTACCAAAACCAAAAAACTTCATCTGCCATATGTAACTTGGCATGAGTAATATTAATTTATGACCTGATAGCAAGCAACAGGGTTGCAATTTTTGCAAATTTACTATGCAAAGTTCTGAGCAGCCTGTACATGAACTTACACTAACCTTAAAACAATCTAATGACAACAAATGGAAAAACTTTGCATTAAAGCACAGCAGAAGGACAAATCACTGGGAAGCACATTGTATGTGGAAAAGGTAAAGCTAAGTCAGAGGAAGAGGAAAAGAAACACCTGCAACCTAAACATCCCTGAGGATCTGTGTAAGATATAATGTTCCCATGAACGGGGTTGGCCACCACGACGGCTCAGTGGAAATGCTTTAATTTTTGCAGACCATTCACCATGAAGAGTTGCAGGATAAACAACCTCCTGAAGCATTAAGACACCATGAAAGAGGTCTGGCCATGATGAGCTGATAAATTCAAAGAGTGACTATTTGCCTTGACCAAATGATTTTCACCCTGGGGACCTCAGAAGCAGCTGCAGGCATAAACACACACAGGCTGAAAAAAAATTAAAAATTCTTATTTCAGGTTTCTTATCAGACTTTAAGTTGTAAACTGAGTTGTGCCAAACAGAGCCTCTGTGTGCACATGAGAATTCTGAGAAAGTGCAGTGTGCATCTTTGCCAAGAGTTTCCCAGAAACCGCAAGAACTGGAAGGTGGTGGAACACAGCACTCCCACCAGCTCTGGGGTGCACATCAGGCACTGGCTATGGACAGCTATTAAGACTTCTCCTCAGTCTCACGAGTCACCTTCACCATGGTTTGGCTTCACCAACAAAGATTTCAGAAGGGCTTGCTGCAAGCACACTGATGGCTGAAAAGGCCAATGTGGGACAGGCAGTGCGAGTGCAAAAGGCCCAGCAGAAAGTGTCCTTGGGAACAGCCAAGGCACAGCTCTTTCTGTGCTGTTTTTTCTCTTCAACACTGATTCTACTGTGTTCTCAAAGGAGGCAGCAGCGTTATGGATGGTGTCTCCATGTCTCCTGACTGGAGGCCAGAGTGGACCCCTGATGGCAGTCAGTATGGCCAAAGGTGAGGGATCGTTTCAGGGAGTCCTTATGTCTCCTCTCTGGGGCTCCTCTGTTGGGGCACCGGTGGCAAGTTCACCATAGAGCACAATCTTAGGGAGGTGGTGATCCTCCACCCTGTGCCCTGCTCAGCACAGCTGTGTCCTCAGTAGGATCTATGGGATGATCTACAAGTCTAGTCTGAAGGTTTACCTGGAAGCTGTCTCTCACTGTATCTTTTTGAAGATTGTTAACTTTGAGCCTCTTCCTTGGGATGCCACTCCTCTAAGGTTTGGGATTAAAATAGAGGGTAAGTTTGCATCACGCAAGGCAGTGGTCTCTATGACATTCTGCACAAGGCATTGCTCGGGTATGATGGACATCACAGACATTTCTCTGGAGCACTAAGGCATAGTCAGTGAGGTGCCAGTGCTTGGATGCATCCAGGTTGTCTTCAGGTTGCCTTTCTGTTGGAAGATAGTGTTGGTGATGGGGAGCTGTTGCTCAGCACAAAACTCTAGCAGGAGGCGTCCATTGTCATTGCAGTTTCCAACACCATGCTTGCCTCATACTCCTTTCCAGGCTTCATAGTTCTTTCCTTCTCTGGTGTTGAAGTCACCAAGGATTATAATCTTACCACCTGCAGGAACCTTTTGGGTGAGCTGGCGCAGGTTAGTATAGAATTTGACTTTTTCTGCATGGTCAGCTTGGAGGGTCAGGGCATATATACAGAAGAGAATAACATGTTGCTTGCTGTGTAGTGGGAGGTGTAAGGGAAAAATGCAATGGGAATGACCCATCAGCAAATTTTCAAGTTTGGAGGCAATGGAGTTTTTTAATCATGAAGCCAACTCCTGAGAGGCGTCTTTCAGTTTGGGGTTTGCCTGACCAACAGAGTGTGTAGCCAGCACCATATTCTTTAAGACTGCCTTCCTCATGAAGATGAACTGCACCAAGAGCAGCAATGTTGATATTAAGTTGTGACGGTTCATGGGAAATTAGAGCAAAACAATGCTCAGGACACCCACTGTCTGCTATATCAAGCACGGTTCTGATGTTCCAACATGTGAGTGTCAATCTGAACACACCTTGAGAGGCAGGTGTGTGCCTTTGTCTCTTTGTCTTTGTTCAACCACATCAGAAGATGCCCATTGACCATGGGTAGCCATATGGGTGGGGGGTGGAAATGACCTTTGGTCAGGCCACCTTCTCTAGCCCCCTCTCCATGAGGAGCAAGAAGTGCTCTCCTTGAAAAAGGCTGCTTGGTCACTCAGGATGCTGCTGAACAAGACTGTCATCTCCTGGCTCAGTTCTGAGCAACCAAGCACTTTCCAAAATGTACCTATATATATTTCATTTATATTATGAAAAAAACAAACAAACAAAAAAAAAATCCCACAAAACAAAATAGCAGGGAGAAAGAAAAAAAAAAGTAAAATACTTATATAAAAGTAAGAAGGAAAAAAAAATAATCACTACAGCAAACAGGAACAGCAGAAGCCCTGCAGCATGGCCAGTGCCAAGGCAGGAGCAGAGTCAGAAGCTCTGGGACACTGGAGCAAGCTGGTTCAGCTGCCAGCCCATGAAGCATGCCATGCTGCATGGGAAAGGGACATCTTGTGCCAAAGAACTGGAAAGAAATATTGGTGCAGTTAAGTATGACAAAGGAAGTGATAGAGTGTTTTTTCTTGTAAGAGGAGGCTCTGTGTCTCCTCTTTAGAGGCATCAAATAGCAGCACCACAAACCTCACCGTCACCCCCACATTAGACACTTTAAATCCATAACCACCCACAAATGCATGTATATACAGTCCCAACACACTTTCCCTCCTATTCAGAAATGAAGTGCCACTTTTAAATATTTCCACTTTACTTGCTTTGAATTGCCAGAGATCAAATGAGTCAATTAAATGCTGTTTCTTTTTTGTTCCGAGGCAAGATGAAGGTAATTTGCTGCTTGATCCATCTGTTTCCTCAACAGCACAGTAAGGCCCAGGCTAATCAGAGAAGGAAAACAATATGGTCATATGGACAGGCCAGACTGCCTGTCACTCAGGTCTTCAGCAGGCACATTGTGCTCAGAGGACAGAACGAGATGAGGAGTCTTCATCTCCTTCCTCACCATGCCTCAGAAAAAACAAGGATTTCAGGCACTCGGATGGTTACCTGAATAATTTTAGCATTCCTCCTCCCCTGTCACTGCTTACATGGAGTGGGGAGCCCAGGATGAACATGGATGCTCTTTGCCCCACATGCCAAGTTTTCTATCCAAGCAGCCAAGGTCAGGCACTCCATACTATTCCCTCACCCAAGTGGGCAAGGACTGGCCCAGCTCACAACACTGGAAGTCCAGACAAGTTGCAACACTGGCACGTGGAATTTATTACCAATTAGACCTGTGATGCTAATGAAGTCATTCTGATTCCCTCTTCTGTCAACTTTAATCTACACTGCAAGGCATTGTTCTGCTTTCTGGCAGACTCTGTGCAAGCAAACTCAGGGCACTCCCAGCTCCAAGACCTCCCCATAAGAAAGGAAAGGCACCAATCTGAAGGGTGACAGGGGTATTTTTAATGCATCAAAATATTCACAATCTTTGCCTCCCTAATGCCTCCCACACCAAGATTTTTTTTAAATACGTGTTCGGAGAACAACTGAAACTTCTTGGAAGCAATGCATAATCAAGATCCAACTAAAAAGTGGCTGCTACTAGGCTTTTCACCATCTGAACCTGAAAATTCCTAATTATTACCCTTCATCATTTTTAGCTTTGATAGATTCAGTTAGGCAGATGATTTCAAACACCTCTGACATGGAAGCACTGCAGGACCACAGACCCCAACACAATCATCATCTGGGTGAGTGGGTGCCCTGGTTCAGCTCTCAATCACCGATCCTAAATCCAATGTCAAAAATTATTTTCTTGGTAAACTGCAAACATGCAAGTGCATGAGAAAAACAACTTTAAGGAGACGAACTAGAGATAAGTAATTCCCAGTCACTCGTGCACAATCTCACTGCGACATTTCTGTTTATTAGGAGAAGATATGGAATATCAGAGGAAGTTAATTTATTCACTGGCCTGTAAAATCAAGCAGCAGCAGACATTACATTTACTACATCTAGGCTTTATTTGCTCCTACCATATGAAACAGTATAAGGTACAGAAAACAAGTTAACTCATACTGAGGCACATCATGAAAGCAATCAGCCTAACCTTGGGCTTTTCACATCTCTCTGTCAGCCACCACAAGACACAGACTGACTGCTCGACACTGCAAATGCAGCTTCATTGTTTGCTGGTTTGGTTTTTAAAAATTATTTTAACAGACTATTCCCAGCAGTTCTCTGGTTTTACATTGATCAGAAATATACCACTAGATTCTGCTTCTCAAGCAGGGAATAATTTTTCAGGGATTGCTAAGAAAACTAAAACAAAATATAAGGAAATAAAAAAAGGAAAAAAACAAAACAAAAAATCCACACATCCAAAAAAGCACCAAACACACCCAGAAGAGATTTTCAATGGAGCCCACCCTTCTTTATACATCATGAAGAACCAGTTCACTCACAAGCCATTTAAAAATCCTCTAGGAAGCATTTTAATGCTTCAGCCCCAAATGAGATGAGTTTCATCTCTGGCTTTGGCACACCTCCCACACCTGTTGCTTGCACAACCAAAGCAGCTCTTTGCTCACATTCTGAGGACTGCACAGCTTGGGCTGAGTCACCATTTAATCTAGATTCATAACTAAACAAACATCCAAAAATATGGACCCAGTTGCTGAGCTCCACCTGAACCTCAAGTCTTTGTCCTTGCACCCTCACCAAATCTCACAGAAATTGTTTCCTTCTTACCAACTCCTCACATCATCAGCTACTGAAAACCTGGAACACATCAAACCCCTCAAACAGGTGAATGTTATCTGATGATGCACATTAAGGATCAGAGGCTGATATTTGAGAGCAGCTACAATTACACATAGGTGAAAATAAATAAATAGTAACTCAGCATGCCGTATCTTCAGTAGGAATACCCAAACTGCTTTAACCACAGCTTTCCACACCAGCATTCCACAAAATTAAGGGCAGAAGCCACAATTTATATCTTTCCACTTCTTAAAGCCATTTAAAGTGTTCCTTACAACAGTATGAAAATACTTAAGCTTGTCCAAATGGCACAGTCAAATTTAGCAAACTAAGCAGAAGGCATCAGTGGCTGGAATGGCAAGCCAAGCTATTTGCTTCATTAAGCAAACCCAAGTGACAAAATCATAGAATCACAGAATCAGCTGGGTTGGAAGGGACCTCTGAGATCATCAAGTCCAACCCTTGATCCACTACCATTGCAGTTCCCAGACCATGGCACTGAGTGCCACATCCAGTCTCTTCTTAAATATCTCCAGGGACGGAGAATCCACCACTTCCCGGGGCAGCCCAATCCAATGTCTGATCACCCTCTCCATAAAGAAATTCTTTCTAATGTCCAACCTAAACCTCCCCCGGCACAACTTGAGACCGTGCCCTCTTGTCTTGCTGAGAGTTTCCTGGGAAAAGAGACCAACCCCCCCCTGGCTCCAACCTCCTTTCAGGGAGTTGTAGAGAGTGATGAGGTCTCCTCTGAGCCTCCTCTTCTCCAGGCTGAACAGCCCCAGTCCTCCTCAAGAACACTTGATGGAGAAGCCATGGGCCAGGCAAAGGAGAGGATGTGAAGGCAAGGCTTGTGACCAAGAGGATCCCATGCTCTCCTTGACTGCCTCACCAAAGCCTTGCCACCGTTGCTCTTTAAAGAGCATAGCACAAGCTGCAGAAAACCTACTTTTCCATAGTACGGAAACTATGCTGGGAACCATACATTGGCAAGCAACGGGCCAAACTGCAACAAGCCTCAGAGGGTTCTGCAAAACCCCTCCAAAAATGTCTTTAAACTCTCTGAGTAGAAGGAAATTGCAAAAGAAGGGCAATATGGGCAAAATCCTGTCTTGCAGGACCACAGCAGGTGCCAGAGTTTGCATGGATTCAAAAAAAGCAGAGGAATTGAGCTGAAAAACTTCCACTGAGTGCAGTTCAATGAAGATGCCCACTTCCTGCTCAGAGATCTGAGCCAGAAATTAATGGGAACCTGGTTAACTCTTCTGGAATGAACTTTATACGAGTGGTGCTCACCCTCAGCGCCAGGTTACTGGACAAAGAGGACCATGCTTTGACCCAGCCAAACTACATGTTCTCATATGGGCCACTGGCACAGGCTGATCCCATCCCATCATTCAACCCTTCCTCATTATGTCTATCATGCTGCATTTTGGGCTAGAAAAGGATAAAGCAAGCCACCTCTGCAGTATAAACATAAAGAAATACCCAGCTCTGACCCAGCAAAATAACATGTAAGAGAAAATAAAATAAAATAAACCAAAACAGTTGGACATGCCACTTTTGTGACAAATGAAATTGAGGAATCCAACAGAGTACAAGCCTCAGAAACTTTAGCAATGATGTCCATTAACAAAAAAGAAACAAACCAAAAAACCAAACCAAAACCACAAAGAGCAACCTACCAAAGGGAGTGATTGAGTTTTATGAGATGCTTTAATTCCAGCCAGCACTGAAAGCATTTAAACTCTGGCAGCTTCAGAAGCGAGTGCCAGCATGAATTTAGATACTTGGCTACATTCACAGTCTGCCAGTTACAGTTCCACTAGAAAATAATGAAACTGTACACAATCAAATCATTAAAAAAAAAAAAAAAAAAAGGTTTTTTTGAGACTAGTGGAAGACAGCACTGATGGATTTGTGATCTGTGCTGGTGTAATAGAGGTAGTAATAATTTTGGGATATTGATTTATTTTTTATTTAAAAATAAAATAATCTGGATCTCTGTAAGGAATGCCTGCTCAGGAATTTCAGCCGAGCCGAACACTGCATGCTGCTGACATTGTCACTTTGCTTTAAGTCACTTAGGGAGACTGGAGCCAGATGGCTGAAAACGACCAAATTTACACAGTACATTCTGTTTATTAGTTAGGATTATTATTCAGTCCATAATTGCTTTTAACAGATTATTCATCATTATTAAGATTACAACTATGTGCAAAAAAATCGAAGTTACGAAAAACACAATTTTTCAATTTCATCTGTCCCCACTCTGTTCAAAACTTTTCATAAATGGCTGAACTAATGAATTATTAAAAACCAAAAAAACCAAAAACAAACCACCAGAAACCCATTTCACTAGCCAGAGGCACTAATTTTGGAGCATGACCAGAGACAGCAGAAAGATGGCAGGGAGTTCCCCAGGGCAGCTTTGGCAATGCCCCTCACCGGAACGGGCAGGAGCCCCTCGCAGGGACAGGGAGGACAGATGAGGGATGTTTAATGCCTATGACTTCTCCAAGATTACCTGAACCCCACCAGAAACTCAACCAGGGCCCCTTTGAAGTCCTGCTTCTAAAAGATTCATTCCTCCTGAGCTCAAGCCAAATGAGAACATATAAGAAAAGCAGGTTTCAGAGGAGCTAATAACAGAAAAATCAACAGGGAGAAGCATAGCAGAGCTAATTTTAAAGCAGCAGCAAGTACATTGCTGCAGCAAAGGCCAGGGCTTATCTGAGGGAGTAACTGGCTGTTTACACAATTGATACCAACATCTCTATCTCCTTTCAACACCTGACCAGTTTTCCTACGCCACTCATCTTCAATATATATTTTTTTAATCACTCACTCCTACGAACCATCTTGTTGAGATAATAATGGTTGAATCCTTCCACCCATGAGATACCTGCCACTCAGGAAAAGGCTGTAAACTGCCTCCAATATCATCAGTTTTGGAAATGCCAGTCCTATAACTCTGAACCCTCAAAAGTATAAATCCAGGTGTCAGCAGCTGGAGATCAGTGACATTTTGAGACTGGGAGAAAAAGGCAAGTATTCATATCAGAGTCCCCTAGAAGAGAAGACCAGACACAGACAGTGCACAGGAGCCTCACACAGCCACATGCCCTCCTCCTTTGATGATGGGAATAGCAAATAAAGAAAACATTTGTGCAACGCAGGTTTCTTTCTCTGCCAGAGATCCTACGAATGCAACTGAAGTCAAACAACAATTGTGGCAATTCAAGTTGTGCAAGCCCAAGTTTCATGAGCTTTTAACATATACTCAGAAATTATCTGGAGATCGATCTTTACCCTACAGCCTTTGGGGAGAAGATAGGTTTAGCCTTCCACCAATATCCCAAAATGCAGTATGCCATACTGCAACTACAGTTCAGCCTTGAAGGACAGTCCTTTTGCTACCTGAACAGGTGCCCTGACACAATGTCTGTGACTGACCCTGGATTAGCACTTGGGCAATCTGTGGGTTTTCCATCAGCACCATTCTGCTCCCTCCTATTTATGCAGACAACTTTGCATCTCACCCCACTAACACACGATATTCTCCATGCTTTTGGTTACTGCTAGGTTGAGTTTTCAAGACTTCTTCTAAAAGAAAAAAAAATATCATTAGCAATATTCATAAGGTGTGGAAAATATGGAAAAAACATGAGGCATCACTAAGAAAAAAGGCACCAGACAAGAAAAGAATCCCCCTTGCACTCTGTGATCCTGGCCATTAAGCTTTGGACAGAAGAATGAGGAATGGTGGGAAGAAGCAGACTGGATAATCAACAGGTATGTCATGCAGATACCCATGAAAAACATATTACCTTTTCTCAAAATCTATATACTTCCAATGCTACTTTATCTTCCTCCCCCCCACCCCCCCAGCTACCTCCTCATTGCCCTCAACTTCTAATAGCAGTAATGACCTTGGTATGGGGCATTTTCTTAGAATTAATAGTCGGCTGGTGTTAATGGCCCTTGGCTATACCTTGGGCCATCAACTCCTCCCAGACAGTCATTAATCCCAAGGAAATACCCTGCACCTCAATCGTTATTACTTAATTAGCTCCACACATAATCTGCGGATCTGTAACACCACACCAAAGGGTTGACTTGTAAGTTATGAGCAAGAAAACTTTAAAAGTCAAAAGATTCAAGATACTGCACCAAAACGTAATTAAAGGCATTTCAATATGCTAATAAGTAAAGGATAATTATTTGGGGCCTGAATCAGCTGTTGACTCAGCCAAGAGTTAGAGGGGCTCCTTTTATTCTGCAGCCTATGGTCCATGCCCCAGCCACCAGCAAAAGTACAAACCCAAGCTGGCACTTAAAAGTGATACTTTTTTAATATTCCTTCAGCTGCACCACATAACATTTTTTTGCTCTGCTGAGACAGATTCTGCGGAGCATGGGCACAGAAGAGTTGCACACAATAAATGGGCACATTCGCAACATGCCAGGGCTTCACATACAGCTGGATAAAGGACAGTTTAAAAAAGGAAAAAAAACAAAGCAAAACCAAACCAAAAATAAAATAAAATAAAAAGTCTGCTGGTGTTTTAGTAGTCTTGGAGTCACATCCACCACAGTGGAGACTCCAGCCTGATGACATCCACCTCTGCCTTGGGCCCTGCCTGGTTTGGGTACATCTGTGGTTATGAAAACATGAATGGAGCCACTGCATTTGTGCTTCACATCCAAGTGTCTCATCTGGAAGGTTAGGCTGGAATACAGGTATAGGATACCCTACCCAAAAGAGTTAGGGAGCCCTTGTTTTCCCTGTTTTATCCCTGGTCTGCACACAGCTGCACAAACATTATTATCTATCTTATTGAAACCTGAAGTACCTTTACTGGGCATGCTATGAAAAAAAGGATAAAATCCTGCTGAATACTGCTCCTACACAAGTAGCCTGGGCTGCTGCAGCTCCTCTTTCCACTTGATTTCTCTTCTCACATACTCCTGCCACCTTTAGGGCAGGTGTTTTTTCCCAGACTACACGTCCTCTGCAGACCCAAATATGATTAATTACATTCTTTCCCTATCAGAGTCACCCCACGTGAAGACAGACCTCATATTTCATGATGCTGCATTAATATCTCCATCCCCAAGGAGACCCAACCTCATCATTGGCTAATTCAAGCCCAAAGCCCTTTCCACCTCCTTCCCTGCTCCTTGAGGACAACGAGGTAGCAGCAGAGCCAAGGGAAGATAAACGGTCTCGTCAAAATAAAATACAATAAAAGACTGATGTGCAGAGGAAGATAAGCTTGAGGAAACAATTCAGATGAAGAGGACGACTGATGATTTTAATGTGAGGCTCAGAGGGAAAATGAGATGTCTATAATTATAAAAGAAGTATCTATTCATTGCCTGGACTGTTATTAGCTGCGATGAGAAACAAGATGACAACTGGAGACTTCATAAATCAGCCAGTGCTGTGCCTTGCTGCTCTTTGTCATTAAGCAAATACCTGCCCACCCCTGAACTGACACAGGGAGTCACTGGGATCCTGCAGTTTGCTTGGGGGTTGCCTTTCCTCGTTGGTTTGCCTGGTTCAACTACCCAACTTCATAAAGCTAAAAATAAGTGTTCATCCAGCAGAGCACCCAACCAGGGCATCATCCAGACTTCACCTTTCCTACGTGCCACAACCTGCCAGACAAGCATTTTACAGCTATTTATCAATGTTCACACCAGCATAAAGAGGGCTTGTGCATCGTGCTGCCCCGTTGTGCATCTCCTCCTCTTTCCCATCATATTGTTTTTCCTTTTTGTTTTTTTTTAAATGTGTTTTCCTAGTAAGGATTCACCCATGCTGCTGAGCACCCTCCTCCTCCCCCCAGGCTGGCTACCTATCTGCCCTGATAGCTGCATAATTAAAGGGAAAACCACTCCAGGTAATTGGCAGGCTTTGCTAATTGAAAACTGGAGAGGTAGTCATTTGGCCCAGGGAAAAGCCCTGCTCTGTAATACAGACTACCATCTGTTTGCCAAATTAGCTGCAGTGAAATATGAACATAGAAGTGACTGACACCAATTAGTTTGTAAGAAGTTTGTCTTAACACAGAGGACACTTCACACAACCTCACTGAAGCTCTCCCCATGCCAGGAGGCAATTTTGCTTCCAAGGGACAAAACCACAGATGTAGCCAAACTTTCTTGAGCATAAAGCCAGCAGCTAACCAGTGATGGATCTTCCCAGTACCAGCAATTTAGTGGGACCAGCAACCTCAGCTCTCACTGCCCTAAGGTGTTCCTCCCTCCCACAGAGACCCCGGAGTCCTCCTCCTCAGGCAGAAGATGCTTGGTCCCATACAAATTGAGGGCAGCCTGACACCTAGGGTCACATTTTTATTCAGTTTGATTATCCAGACCTTGGGTGGTGAAGGAACCCTCACAAGTTGTGGCTCCCTGGCTCTTGTAGAACAGGGGACAGAAATACCACCCCTGCTTTTTCTCAGTTCACAAGGCTGGGTCAGGGAGGATCACCTGCTAACCTTTAAGATTCCCACTCAAGCCAAATCTTCCCCACCTGGGTTAGGCACCTGGCCACTCTGGAACCACAGATGAGGAGCATCTAAAATCAGGGTCACCTTGGGTACATAGTACTGTCCATCAGAAAACAGCATCAAAACATACAGACCACATAGCAGTTCCTGAGTTCCATATTTTATTTGAGAGTTTCATATTTATATGGAATCATGGAAATTGTGCGCCTAATGCTGGCACCACAAGCCCAAACCCAGAAGTCACTGTGTACAGCCACAGGAAAAAACAGTCCTTGCATTCAAAAATGTTACCAAAAGAAGGAAAAAAAAAAGAATGGACTAGGTAGGAAACAAGGTGGGGAAAAAGTGGATGGCACAGAGCAATGCCAGGAAGCTTGGGCCCCTGGGATTCCAGGCCCCTGGACCAGCTCCCAGGCATGGGTGCAATGAAACTGCACCCAGTGAACAGGACCCTTCTCTCTCTCCAGCCTGCACACACATAGTGGGGAAGGCACACCACAGTAAAATAAAACAAGGATGCTATTCAAGCAAGGAATCCAGTTTCACTAATTAAAATTGTAACAACAGCTGTAAAACAGAACAACATCAAAGCGGGAGATACATTTGCCATTTACAAATTCCCATTGTACTGAGAAGGCCCTCCTTCCCCAGCACTGCTCCTTTACCTAGGGGAAGGAAAACATACAAAAAGCTTATTTTTCTCCTGGATTTGTATTTTTCCAGTGGATGCAGAACCTCTGTAGTATCAACTGTACAGATGGTTGCAGGGCCAGAGCCCACACCATACAATAAAGCATCCAAAATACAGACCTCATCACTTGCCATACTGACACATAGCACCAGTAAAACTCATAGACACATGTGTCCTGTATAGTTGCATACATAGCAAGATGTAGGACAATGCAGACACCTTGTGTTATGCATTTTCTTAGCCCAGGTAAAGCTGCACCACTGGAGTAGCAGGCAGAGTGAATCTTCAATGTGCCCAAATGTCCTTTTTTGCCCTTAGCAATGAACTGTAGGAGGTCCCAACACTGCGTGGATCGACCTCTGCTGGCCCACACAACCATCAGGGCATGGGAGGCACCAAAGCCAATTCCCTAAACGACACACAGCCTTCCAACCCACAGAAAGTGCACTTTTAGGAACTTTTCATTCTTCACTTTGACACACAATAACATCAGCAATTAGTACCGTGGGCGAACTGCTTCCCTCCATCTCTTTGATGTTGGCTATTTTTGAACTGATTGTTTTGCTGAGAGAGGAATTTGACAAATGCTTAATGTAAAAAAGAAAATGTAAGAAAAATAAACTAAAAAATGTAAAAGTCACCCAAAAAGCCTAACATGATACTGGGAGTTAAATCTGAAAGCCTTTTTTTCCATCAATATTATACCAAGGGTCACATTATCACCTCAAACATTCACTTCCCCCCTACCCCTTTTGCAAGAAATCTATTTTTATTTTCGCTGAAGTATCAGAACAAGTAACAGGGAAAAGTTTGAAGAGATGCCTTATGAATGCTCTCCTGCGGCAACAGCTCATTAGTGACTCACCGAGATAATTAACAGTTAAGCTGACCCCATCAGGAGTCAAAATGCATTTCCCTGATGGAAATGGAGCGTGTCTCCAGAAACTTCGCCGAGGTAGTTCAAAACATACACATACACGCACAGGTGGCACCCCCAAGAAACACAATTTATCATTATGGACTGCATTTATATCAGGACACAAGTAAACAGCAGCAAATAAAGAAAATAATATTTGCATGATGCCTTGATACATTCCCCTCATACGTTTTCAGGTGTCAGCTGTAATAAATGAAGCATTTACTGGGTGCAGATGACACTTTAAACAAATCAGTGCAAGTCCCTGAAGGAAACAAGCAGCAGCATATTCGGCAGTATTTCATCATTCCGGAGCCGGCAGAACGAAGCTGACAGGTACACAAGATAAATACTTTTTTCTGTCACACTGTGTCATGTCAGGGAAAACATCAAGTGTTATATGACCTTTGGAGGCACAGCCCACAGAAACCCTTCTCCCTTCCACGCTTCTGTTTGCAGGAGGGGAAAAAACGAGATAAAATAGGAACACCCCTCTGAGGCGCTGCCTCACACCAGCTGTAACTCAAGGGGGGATTTCAGGGCCACCCTCCTGGCACAGAGGTTTTGCTGCCGAGTCGTGAAAAAGCCATCGTAGTAGGAGGCAGCACTGCAGCACCTTCCACAGCTCTGCAAAAACCCCCGTGACACACACCTCACAGAGAGAAAAGAAATAAAATTGAGCGTATTTATTACTATTGATCACTACTTCCCACCAGCAAAATGAGCATCCCTTTTTTTTTTTTTTTTTGTTTCCTAAAAAAAAAACCCAACAAACAACCATCCTTTTGCTCTTGATAGGATTTAAAAGCACAAGGCAGTCTGAGCAGAAACGTGGCTGGGCCATGGCACCACAGCCCACGGGCGATGCCATCTGTGCCAAAATCACTTCACATAAACTTCTAAGTAAAGCAAAGCATAAAACCTGTGATGGTACACTCAAACATAAACACTGCACCAAACGCCCACCAAGGCCCCTGGTAACTCCTTGATCATTGTAACCATGTCAAAATTACACTTATTTTTGAATTTTTTTTTCTTTTTTTCTATTTTGCTATTTCAAGTGACATCCTCCAGGCTCCCTCTAACAGGCAGCCAAGCAGTGCTGGCAAACACCAACACAGCATCTCCATCACAATCTTACATGGCAAATAGCCTCATAGTGAGCACTTTGGGATGAGGGAAAGGAGAATACTGAAGTACTTTGGATGGGACAGCAAGTATTACTAAACACCTTTAAATCCTATGCCATGGTTTGGTTTTTTTCCCAGCAGATGCCTTTTTTAGTAATATGTGATGGGACACACAGTCCTCTCTTGTCTATCAGGATGTGCTCACTACACTCCCACCAGCCACTACTGTGACTCACAGATATTAGGACAGTATTTTTATTTTTCAGAAGAGTTTCCCTTTTTAAAACACCAGGTAAGCAAGAAAACTAATTCTACCAAAAAAAGAAAAGATGGTTGCAAAGCCACAAATATTAGCATGATGACTCAGAGCTGGGTTTAGTGTGCAAAACTGGTTTCAGGCACTATTTTAAAGTATCAAATATACTATTTTAAAGTGATTTGCATTCTCAAATAACTGTAATAACTAACCAGAGATATTGTATTAATCATAAGTTGACATTTTTCCCCTCCCCTTTCTGCCATCATAGATGGCAAGCATGAACCATTCTCATTAGTTTCACTGTCATTTTTACGTAACAACTTGCAGCTACAGAATCACCGTAATAAATTATATATGTTTACAAAAACTTCCTAGATTTCATTCTCATATATCTAGTTACCATGAGAGAGACAAATAGTTAATTAAGCTATTTGCAGCTACAGAAGTCTGAATTATGAGCGCAAAAAGAGAGGTACTAGAAAGCTGGCCCTCTAATATACATAGTAAAAAGCAATAAAATTAAAAGTGGAGACGGTAAACGTGCATCTGTAATTATTAACAATATGCTTAACATTTGATTTTAAGTGTCACATTATTATGAATCAATTTAAAATTCATTAGAGTTGCTCTGATCATAATGAATCTGCTTGCCAATTGCTTTGCCTCCAGATAAGACGCCTGTAGTTCCATCATAACCCAGTCATTAGGTGCTAATTAACAAATGCTTAACAAGGAAACTCTGGAAAGAGTAGTCAGATAAGAAACCAAGAAGTGTTTTGACCTGCCAAAAAAAACCCTAAAAAACTGTCTAGAAGAACAAATAATAATGGGCAGACAAAGAATTCTATTCATTTTTAGACAGGTTCCTTTAGAAAGTAAATTTTGAATGGTCTGAAAGAATGTCACATCTGTCCAATTGCTCAGAATCTTTGCACTTCTGGGCCAAGTTCAACTGCTCCAGCCCCAGTGATGCTAAAGTTATTACAGGTCCCAGGAGGGAGAAAAGAAGAGCCTGTTACCCAAACTGTTTGCCCACCAAACCCACTATGCAGCCATACGCAGTGGAACACTCCTCTTCCCAACCAGGTGAGTCCTACAGCCTCCCAGGACTTGAGGAAGAATGGAGAGTGACCATCCTCATCCTCAACCCCACCTTTGTCACAGAGATGGGACAGCTAGCAGGCAGCACTGCTCCAGTACCAAGCATGTGTTTATCCTTGTTTCTGTGTAAATTACTGACACATGATGTTTTAAATGTCTTATGAACCAAACCAGCATGGAACTCTGTGTTCAAGATTAAAAACTCTCCGTGGAAAGAAATGAGATGCAAAGCAAGTGGTAACAGTTTATTGTGTCTATTAACTAAAGCTGAACCATAATAAAATACTTTCAGAAGTACACATGGCATGCCTAGGAATACTAAATGGCTTCATTATTTTTAATGTTTATAGACTGAATATCAAACAAATTTATAATAAAGAAACTGCTGCAAGAAAATTTTACCCTACCAAGAAAACAGGAGCAGGGACAGAATTGCTTTTAGTGCACATCTTCCCATCCCCTGGTTCTAGGGAATCGCAAGGAAGGGTGCTCACCTGCTCTTCTCATATTGGCACTTAATTAAAAAAAAAAACAAAAATCTTTTCCTTCTTTATTTCTGTCCCAAAGCCTCCCTAGGGCCACGCCACCACGTGCCTTGCATCCCACTCCCCTGCCCTCTAAGCAGACCACCCTGCACCTCTGCTCCCCCTCCCTTAAGTTTGGGGAGGTCCCAAATCCTCCCCATGACGTATCCCTGCTCCTCACTGGGCAGAAAGGGTGAGCCTGGGCAGCCCCCACAGAACTCTGACAGAGGCAGGGGTGAGATTTCTGGGGAGGTTGCACCACTTGGTTAAAAGGATGCACTTTGCAGAGGGATGCAGCTGCTGATGGGATGTGTGTCTTCCTTCTAACAAGGTGAGAGGAACCAGAGCCCTTCCCAGCAGTGGGAAGTGAGGCTTTCCTGCTACAAAACCTGCATTTTATTACCAAGAGCTGCTAGGGGAGATATCGCAGTGCAATTTTACTGACACCAGGCAGTCACACCTCCTCTGCTCAGCTCAGCAAAGGGCAGGGCCAAAACTGTATTTACTGCAGGATGAACCCAGCTGCTGATGGTGTTCAGCAAGTGAAGCTTGCCTGAAAGGGCTAGTAAAGAAGAGAAAAAAAAAAAAAAAAAAAAAAAGTATGCATGTTTGTGTGGTTTCACTCCCCTGTTGCTCTCTTCTCACCAAATCCTAGCACCCTCCTCACCTTGCGAAGGAAAACGACATTTCTGTGGGCCAGAGCTATTCTCCCTTGTCTCCAACACTCACCCGTGCAGTTATATATAGATGACAGGAGGACACACACATACTAAAAATAACCCAGTGCTGCACTCAGAAGCAACCTGATGCTAAAACAACACGACAGCTGCCACTCGCCTTTCCCAGACAAACCAAACCTGGAGTTTAGTCCAAGTGCTGGGCTGTTACTGGGGGATTAGCAGCTCTCACTGAAGGTTACTAAAAGGGGGGACATGGGGTGCCCAGGGAGGGCAGGAAGTGGGCATGGAGCTGCATCCAGACCCGCATCAGTGGTGGAACAGCCTCCCAAAGGCAGCAGAGTCATGGGAGCTGGTCCACAGGGAGGAAAGAAAAATGTGAAATTAATACTCCTGGGGTTTCTTCTTCTGTGCCCCTATTCCTGACCTCTAGAAACTTCTTGCTATCCCATCAGAGCAAGGCGAGCTGGAGAGTCTGGACACAGAAAGGGGAGGCAGTTGGGGATAGAACACTTTACTGACCCTAACAAAGTAATGTGTTTTTTTTCCAAATGGCTCTTGCAAACTTAAAAAATAATAATAACAAAAAGCAGTAAAGAAAACCATCTACAGCTTTAACAGTTTTGTAAACAGCTACAAGAGTACCCTCTCATCAGTTTGCCTTCTACCAGATTTCCTAATAGCCTTTTTACATTTTCCCCCTTTGTTATCTACCTCAATTTGCAAGAAAGCTTCCAAATTACCTTAACTTCATAATAAGCTGCAATAAATCGAGGGCATAAATAACAGAGCTGTCTGATTACATTGTATCTCATTATTGTATAAAACTTACTTTTTAAATTTTCCTCCATTAATATATTTAAGCCGTTCAAACCCCCATCTTTTGCCAAGTAAGAGTTCAGCTAACTATACTTTCAGGCACCAAGATGGGGTGGGGATGGGGACCACACTTCAGGCACTGTGGGCTGAATAGTTTGCAGTAACATAGGCAATAAGCTGCCTGCAAGAACAGCCAGAGAAACTTCAGGCTCTTGCTGGTAGGCTGTTCCCTGGGAGTGCAGGAGCAACTGCAAGCCAAGGTCAATTCTTTTTCTTTAATTCCCTTCTTTCTCCTTTTTTTCTTTTCCAAAGGCATGGGAAGAGAGTTTAGTTATTTCTGCATGAATGCAAGGTGAATGAGGCTGTCGCTTCTCATTGCAGTGCTATTTATTACAGGCTGCTGACATAATACAGCTTTTCCCCTCAAAAACAAAACCAAAAACCAACAAAAAACAGAAAGCAGGGGAGAGAGTTCTTTAGCACCGCCTCACTTGCCTCTTTGAAGGGAATATATGAACAGGTGTTATTTATTTATATAGTGAGATGCATCAGCTTGTTTTCAGAGGCTTCCTGCTGAAAAAGGCAAGTAACCCTGCTATTAGGAGACTTAAGAATCCATACACACCGTAAAGAAGAGCACAGGTCAGGAGAAGAAACAGCAAGGTTAACAAGATGCACTGACAAAGAAAGTTAAATTTATACTGAAATCAAGAGGGGTGTGAGGGGACTATGGTAGGCTTGCTCCTGCCTAGGCCAGATTCACACAGAGGAAAGAAATAGGGTAATAAGAAATTAAGTTCCAGATCCTCAGCGGGTGTAAATCAGCATCCTCCCTCCACCTACACTCACTGCACCAGGAGACCCGTTCCCCAAAGCCTGTCTGGTTCAAGGGTTTTTTCTGGTCTCTTATCAGCAGTTCTTCCCAATTTAATTCATAGTTTCAGATGAAAAGATTTTACAGATCTCTGTTCTGTCTTGAGATGAGCTTGCCTAGAGCTCCAAGCAATAAATTGATGATAAATCAATTTTCCTGCACTGTGCTTTGTAGTCTGCTTTTTTTCACAGAGCGCTGAGAGCTGTGTATAAAATACCATATTCCTTACTTGTTTTTTAAGGGTAAATTAATTCCTCTAAAAATCAAGAATATCCACAGCCTATTTTTTTGTCACTTAAGAGTATGTCATGCCTTAATAAAAAGATCTTTTAATTTACCTCTAATCTTTTATTTCACAGCCAGATTAAGAGGTAATCAAATGGGTACCAGAGGCTGTGGAAGTTGCAGTGGCTCAGGAGGAGGCAGAGTGACCCAAACATGCCATCCAGGGGACCAATAAATAACTTAGAAGAGATCAGTCCTGTGTCCTGTAGATCAGCGAGCACCAGATAACATACTTTAACCCTTTCACTGGCATTTTCTCACAGCAGTATCTGTAATAGAGAATAGCAGTTGCTACAGAGCAAGGATAGCTATTAGCTCTTCTGCTGATAATATCATTAATATAGTTTATGTAGCACATTTTTTATCCTCTCCTATCCCCAAAATGTTTTACGAATGTGTATCTTTACTCAAAAGGATGTTCATCCTGTGAGCCTGAACTGAGACCACAAGCCAGAAATTCATGCTTTTGAAGAGATTAAGCCTTCAAGACTGTGTTTCCCTAACCTCTGGCAACCAAAGCCTTTCCAGCAACATTTACATGCTCTGAGAGGTCCAGCAACACCAAACCCACAGCTACACCAAAGAGCTACGAGCTCCTGCCCACAAATCCCCTACCAGGGTACCATCCTCCCCAAAGACAGGAGGCTAATGGGTCTCTACATAAAAGAAAATGCAATAATGACCTGCACTGGAATTTGGAAGCACTGCCTGTGCATCCCTCAAAAAGTCAAAGGATTTTTAGTTTAAGTGTGCCAAGTCAGAGCTCAACAAGCTTCATGTTCTGATACCGCTCCCAGCTGCCTCCTTCAAATATCACTTTGGGGGTAAACCCTTCATCTTTATTTTAGGCTGTACTTTTCTGAAAACACGTCCTTCACTATCTTTGGATGTACAATCCTCAAAGCTATCAGGAAGGCACGAGGAAGAGTTCTGCAAGTTCTGCCTTACATGCACATAAGACATGAAAGATTTAAATTTTGTCTACAGCAAATTGCAGCTCCCATGGACACCAGCCAAAATAATTTAAATGACACACAGACAAACAAAATGAAAGCATAGTTCTGGTCATTCTGGAGTTCTGGACTTGGAGCTTTCCATGTTTTTTAATCCAGTGGTGCTAATGCAGCCTGGCAGGGAAAGTCAGCTTGGTAATCTGAGCTTTCTCTCCCAGCCCAATTGCTGAAGCTACCCAACACACTTGGACTCTCTGCTCTCCTCTTTACCATGTCCCAGGCTGTGAAATTAATATGCACAGAGGACATCAGCCTCTTGCTCAGGAATAAAAAGTGATGTTAATACACTCCTGCTTAATTCTTCCCGAGCTCAGCATACAGCCTCTTTGGGAAGATAACCCAGCACGAAACCAAGGTGCCACTTTGCCCTCCATCCATCCCACATGCACATCAGGGGTCTCCTTGTGGAAAACATCCCTGGGAAAAGCCCTTGTTGGAAGGGAGCACCACAGTGCTGTGGAATAACCTCTCTGCTGCCCAGAAGCAGCAGAACACCAGGAGGAGGGCACCTGCATCTGTGCTGGGATAATACAGTGCTGAAAAGCTATCAGCACAGATCTCATGTGCACATAAGCTGGTTCTCAGCTAAGGCTGAGGGTCTGGGCTCAGAGAGACAAGTTTTAAAAAAAAGATACACGAGTGATGGGCACTTTGAACAACAGCACTCATCCTGCCCTGGGCAAGCACAGGGCAACAGCTCCATCCAAAGTGGTTTTAATATATTTTATGCATATATATACATACATACATAAATAACTTATAATACACACATGCACTCACCCCACTGTCAGAGGTGAGGCTGAAAGGCTTTGCTAGCTTCTCATTCAGAGTCTCAAAACTCTGAGGTCCCAGACAAGAAATCCTAAAGATTTCTGCCAAATCCACCTTCTCACACATGAGAAACTGCCACACCAAGCCCTAAAACAGGCATGTGCACTAGAGACGTGCATCGGGAAGCAAAGTGCAGTCAAACGATGCCCTGGATGGGATCATGGCTCCCTGCCCTGTGGGAACAATTTGAATAATAGTATTTCCTTCATCCCAGTTAGGAGAGATGCACAAGCACGTGCCTTTCTCAGAAGGCACAAGCAAGTACATCCTCCTGGGAAACAGCCTACAGGCATAAGCCAGTTACACAATTATTCTGGGTTTTTTTTGGTGATGGCAGTAACTCTCCTTTTTAAAACACAGAAATTGTCAATGGCCACATAGGGATCAAAAACCTGACCTGTGTGAGCACCCAGAGACCGAGATGAACAACAGATTGCATCAACTGCAAGGGGCAACGACATATATTTATACACACTCTTCAGCTGGGGATTTGAATTTTTTCATTGAAAAGAAATATTTTGGCAACACACCAGACAGAACCAAAACAAAAAAGTAACTCTGAAGTATGTGTGTAAAAAAAAAAAAAGTATTTTTTAATATAAATATACAATTACATTTGCCACATAACATGTTGTCAAAAAAGTGCATTCCAGAGCAAAGAGGTTGCACGCATTCTAGTGGCTCTTACATTTAATGCACACAGACCAAGGTAACACACACACACAGCCTGACTGCTCAGCCTGCTGCTTGCAAATCACCTCCACGTAACTCCAAGTGGTTTCTGGTGTTCTATACTTTATTTATCTGGTGCCTATCCATATCAGTTGGGCAAAGCCTCCAGCATGCCTTTGGCAGAGTGATAAATTGTTGTGCCACAAACTCTATTTCAAGAGCATCTCTCATCACACAGTTATCATTTTTTACTCATTGCAAGTGTACCAATACATATTAAGTTTCAGAAGAGAAAGATACTTTTTGCTTCAATTCCAGCAGCTTGTTACCAACATGTAAGTGAAGACAAAAGGCATTTTGGTAGGACACCAATGGAAGGGGATGGTGCAACAACGCAGCCATCTCTAGAATGCAGCATTTTCCACCATAAATATTCCAAGTCCAATTTGCAAAATGGGTTAATTTTGCATACAAATGGACAGCTACACATCTAACTGACCATTTGTGCAAGCAATTACATGCACCATTACCTGACTGCATAATTGTGTGGGCCCAATTTTGAAATTGGGTTTTACGTTTTCTGTTGAACACAAGCACCGTATTTAATAAATAGGTACTGAGTAGTTTTGAAGCAACGTCATCCAAGACCTCCTGACTCAAACCCAAATATTGACAAAACACACTGAAATGTGTTTAACTGTATCAAGACGAACCTCTTCTATGGGTGCGGTGCTCCAAGGTCCAACCAGTGTCCCAGTAGAATCTCACGAGTGGTGCTCTGACCAGCCTGGATCGGTGCTACTGCTCCGAAGGTGTCTAATGACTCCCTGGCTACAGGTGTGAGGCTTTCATTGGCCCCCTAATCCTGCTCATGCGCAGCAGGGGCCTGCCCTAATTAGGCACAGGTGGGCTTCACACGAGGTCAAGCCCATTACCTGGCAATTAGTGGCACCTGGTTGCCTCATGTCACTACATTTAACAAAGAAAGAGCATCAGGTAACCCTGGTATAAAGCAGCATGTGCCCACCAAACTGAGCCAGCTTCTCTGCTGAAACTTCTAGCCCTTTACATTGTGATTGGCAGCAAACTGAATAATAAATGTAGGCACGTGTATCTCAACAGATATGCCAGACACCTTCACCATAAACACTGGCAAATCCATTATTGCAATGTTCTCACAGGGCAACAGGTACTGAGGCATTCTTGTTACTTAGGTTGTATATGTATTCTATGGAGAAAAAAAACCCACACCAAACAAAAACCAAACAAAAAACACAAAACACCACACAAATTAAAGTACAAGCACATTAAATAGAACTGCTCTTAGTAAGCCAGTCAGCAGCTTGTGAGTGTGGTTTCAGACAAACCATGAAAAATCAGGCAAAATTCAGGTTTTGAATTAAGCATTAGTGCAGGGTTTTTGCACGAGATCCAAGCACTGAGTGTCCCAGGACTTTGCATTGCTGATGTCTAAGGAAAGGTTTCCATGTAAACTTAATCGCCCTCAAGCATTTTCAGCCAATTGTAAGGAGTGTTTTTCTTTTATGGAATAATCCTAAAGACAGTCAATTTTCCTCTGAATATCATCCACAAGTCTCTATTTTACATGTCAACCAAAAGCTCTTTAAGATTAGCTGTCAGAGTCCTCAAGTTTTGACCAAATATCAATTTTCTGTGTGGATTATGTATTAAATTTAAATGCTTGTCGCTACTGCGGGCAAAGCAATATAGCAATTACCAAGCTCTTTCTGACTTACAAGTCCATAAATAATCATATTGTTGGAAGCCCAAACTTGGTAGGAAAGAAATGAAGCAGAGCATTAAAAACAAAGATTATTGCTGAGATAGTAACTGCCAGCTCCCACGGGATGCACATCAGTGTCATGACCTGGTATCACAGCCCCTCAGCCATACACACATTTGCAGAGACCCAGGGAAAAGCTACCCCAATGCCCTCACGCCTGCGTTTCATCCATCACACCTATACTTAAGACCACAGAGGGGACTGAAGTTGCACTTGTTCCTCTCTCCAGCCTTCCCAGGTACTTTGGTACCTGCTGGTTATGGTTATTTCTATCCCATCTCCACATGCCACTAAGGCCCTGTGCTACCTGGCACCAAGAGACACCCCTCACAATATTAGTAAGTTGTGATGCTGCTCCAACACTTCATACTGTTGACCCCCCAGGAAAGCCTTCTTTTACCTGGCAAAATAAGCCTCAGACCTTGTCACACCAAAATACATGGTTTTGTTCCAGATATTCCTAGAAACACGGGCCCTGCTCCAGTTCAGGTGCATTCTTAGAGAAATTAATTAACAGCTGGTTTATAAAATACAAGATGAGATAAAAGATGAGATTTGGTGATGTTAGGCATTCTCTGCAAGTCAGCTGGGATCCTGAAAAACTCTGGCACTTTAGCACACATCAGCACTACTATCTGAACCAAAGAGCAACAATGCAGGCAGCAGCACATCCCTCCTCACCTGGAGGTGGCTCATCCTCCACAAAGTGTCCAGGGAGGCACCAGCATCACTGAGACTCAGGACAAACAATAAAAACTTTTAATTGGCCACAGAAGGTAACAAACCTAAACTTGACAGGGGTTATCCAACTCTAAAAATCCTGGCTGGAGGAAGGACCCAGTCATCAGTAAGCCAAAAAGACTGATGCAATGAAGGGACTGGTAGCTGGTGTAATTTTATGGCATCACTGCAAAAGCAGTCAGGCAGAAAACCAGAAACCCAAATGTAACAAATATCATAGCAATTTTCATGTAATCTAGGACCATTTAGACACTTTTAACCCAGGACAGATACCGCTGGGGACAGAAGCTTTCAGCCCAAATGGGCAGGATCCACCTGGGAACAGACAGGACCTACAGAAATCATGCACCCTCGTATGGCCTTTTTATGGTTTACTTGGAAAAGGCAACTGCTCTCAACACCTTTTTTTCTCATTTCTATGGGCCTTCTCAGCAAGACTTAAATTATTCAACTTGACAGCAAAAGTTTGGCAAGATCATTTTCCAGTATCAAAGGACATCTACCTGGTAATTGCCCTACTGTCGTATGAGACATAACCCATATATTTTAATGTCTTCAGCACATGTCACATAGGCAATTACACTAAAGCTATTAGAAGTCTTAATAAACCAAAGTTTCCATCTCCAAAGTCACCAGCAATATTTGCCAGACATTGAAAATCCATAAGTCAACCAGCCCTGCATAAAATATTATAAATGAGCTAAACCCCATGACTTATAAAAGCAATTAGTGGACTTTTTCCCCTAAGCTACAGGAGCTTTAACTTTTCTCTGCACACAGAACAGTTCAAGATGCTTTTCCATCCTTATGTGAAAACCAAGATTCTCATGACTTCAAGATCTTGTGATAAAATTATCACTGAGAAATTTGCTGCTGTGAATCTATTTGTAAATCTTCCCAAAAAAGTAGGAGGAAAAAAGCACTCTCCTGCTGTCCCAAATCTTTAGTTACTACAAGACAGTAAATGCTAATAAAAGGCTATTTAAGGAGCTATTTTACTAAAGGTTCAAGCTGCACATAAAAATCTTGGGTAGCCTGGAAAGTTCAGCACAGACCTGGCTTTGTTTCCTTTCTGAGAGGTGGGATGGAGCCATAGACAACATAAAGCACCCCTACAGTTGTTATCAAGCCCAGAGAAAGAACTCCCCAACCTATGCTGTCACACTGCTTGTTATATCGTGATATTATCGTGATATCCACAGTGACACATGAAGCAACACTAGAAGTAAACCTAGCCCGTGACTTCAGTGAGTTATGCAGCACAAGGGCAATATAAACACTGGGAAAGTTATCACCACTATTTATAGACTCTAATAATTTGGCTTTTTTCTAATATCTTCCCAACACAAAGTATGGCCCCAGGTGACACCAGGGCTGCACAGCTGGGCGAGCTGGTAGCAGTCTGAAAGGTGTTGCACAAGAGGAGCCAAACATTTGTGGTTTTAAGAGCAGCTCAAAACTACAAGAAACAAAGAGAAATCCAGGGAGAAACTCACAGCAACTGGGGATACATCAGCAGCAGCACAAAAGCCCTCCTCTGGCTCAAGCAACAGACAAAAGGAGAGAGAAAAGCTGTGATGGCTTTACATTTGTTTTGAAATTTTTCATTGTCTCTTAATGGGATATTAATTCCCTTCCTCCCCCGAGCTCCACTGGCTGGGGGAGAGGGGGAACGGATTCTCCCCCCCCCTTACACAGCAGAACGGGGTCTCCAGGCGTTACACAAGGATGCTGCAACTAGCACCCGAGTCGGCTCATGGAGGGCACGAAATAGCAGGCATCAGATCTCAATTTGCTAAACAAAATTAGCTGCACAGCATTCTGTTTGCGTATCGGTTTCTCCCACTCACGATGCACTAATTCGGGCAGCAATCGCTGCAGCACATACAGACAGAGCAATAAAGGCAGCTTTCAAATAGAGCAAGCAGCAATATACGTTATTTTTTGCCTCCTTCCTACACAATCCCATGGCTTTTTCCATACAGTCCAATGAGTACGTCCTCTGAGCATTATTAATAGCTTCTAAAGAATATTATCTGCCTACCAATCACTTCGGCTTCCTACTTAATGGCAAGCACATTTTTAGAGCATCAAATATATCAACTGGGACAATGGTTGCTAAATTTGAAGTCAACAACAACTGGAAAACGTTTGCTACTTCACTGGTATTTTTATGTGCTGCAGGAATCTCTTGAAACAAAGGAGTCTTTTTTATCCTTTCAAAGAGATAATAAAACAATATTGAATTCTAAAGACTGTCACATATCCTCAGCAAACAGCAGCTTAAATTTAGATATATACATTTTTACTGTCAAAGATAATGACCAAAAATATCCATGATTAAACATTGCATAGTGGATAGGATCAAAATAAAAATCTTAATTATAGCTGGCTGGCAGCCACAGGGCAGCTGATCAACAGCCACCAGTATCTGGGCACTCTTGGAGAAGGGGCTAAAGCAAAATCAAGTATTAGAAATAAATATTTACCCTTGAATCTGGCTGTGACACTAACCTGAAAAGATCATTAAAATACTCCATTAGCATACTAACCACGGCACCTAAACTTTTATGCTTAGAATATTTGATACTTCAACATAATTTCAATTAATGGAAACTGAACATTAGGATGTGTATCAAGTTAAGAGTGATGATTTTTCTTCCTGTCCATGCACCAAAATGGCTCCATCCTGCTGCAGGAGCTATGTCCATAGAACGTCCTCAGCAGCTCATTGGGGTGCAATCAAGTCACCACAGGTCTCTTCCCAGAACATTCAGCTTCACAGACTGAGGGACTTAAGTGCCTGCTTCCAATGTAAAGCATGCAGGCAGGTCTGCAGCAGCTGCTCAGGCACCTCTCCACGATGCAAGCACAAGTGGGAGATGCCTGTCCCAAAGGAGATGCTTACTTGGGAAAACAGGAGAGGAAAGTGTGAAAGCAGAGTTCAGAGTGCTCTGGAGGAACAGGGGAGGCCCAGCCATGCCTAAAGTCAGTAGGAGAGGAACAGGTTTGAGAGCTTTACTCAGCCTTGCCACCAAGCCCAGACACAAGAGTAGTGCACTCTCTGGCAGCATTGCTACAGCCCAGGCTGCGTCACCATTTTACAGAGATTTGAGCTTTTCCAACTTATCCATAACACAACTTTGTTCAGAAGGGGTTTATTATTTTCTGTTTTTTCAGCAAGAGAGCTCTTTTTCTTCAACCTCCTTCTGACTTGACCCATTTCTTTCACGAATCACACCACCACAGAACTCAGGGGAGGGGTGAAACTAAAAATGAGCAGTCAGGTATCACAACTCTTAATAGACATTTATTAGACAGGTCAGTCGAGCAGCTGTGAGCAAAGGGTCAGATAATGTCCTGCAGTACGATGGAAGCCTGCCCACACAAATTTCCAATCTGTCAGCAACATGCCCCACAGCTCAGCATCCTCCTGATGCACTGATGGTTTGGGGCACACTCCAAAATACAAGTTTATGGCAGGTAGGTGCCACTCCATGTACTTTTGGGGAGACAATGGGTTCCCCATATTTGGTGGAGTAGGTAAATGCTGCCGGAGGCAAGGGTGCATCAGCATTACCCTGAGGTGTCTGGAGACCAGCTGGGCCAGCAGGGCAGAAAGGGTTCACCCTCCCCTGGCATGAGCTACAGGCTGGTCCCCTAGAGCAGAGCCCACACAGAGATTTGTGAGATTTCTGTAAGCTCTATATTTGTCAGCTGACCACCAGCTGGTGTAGAGATACAAGAGTCACATCACCATGTGACCAGAGCCCACACTGCAACGCTGATTTATTAGGAAAACATTTGAAGAAAGATCAAGCTATAAATGTTCCTTCAGTTACTGTATGCCTAGCTGCACAGACATTAGGAGAAAGGAAATAAACATAAAATCGGTATATTCGAGAAATCTCTAACAAGAACATTACAGAAATGGTATACAATGACTGCATCCACTAAAAGTTTGGGGTTTACTTTCCCATTTGTTTTACTTTCTTTTCCTAACTCCTCCTTGGTCAGAAGCTATATGTTATATAGGCTTCAAGGATGGAAATATAAAAGCAGATATCACTGGAAAAGAAAATACTTCTTAGCACTCTTACAGTATGACTTTCTTATCCTTGTACATACTTGTATTCTTGGTATTCTTACAGTACAAGTTTATAGTGTGACCTAGTATGTGCTCCTGCAGGGATTTTGATGTCCCAACACCTGCCAGTGTCAGACCCTCAGGTACCACCAATGCACAAGCAAATATACATCTTTCCTGGACTTAGCATCCCCTTTATGCAAAATGGGAAGAGTTTCCCTGGCAGGCTTTGGGGGGGAAGACTATATATAACAGCAGCTGTTCAAGGACTACAGGAAGCTTGGCATGTGCCCATAAGCCTGGCAGAGGTAGGGGACAGTGCAGAAATGAGACCATTTATCACGTGGACGCATAGCTCATCAGAGAAGCTGCCACCGAGCACAGCTTAAACTGTTCATCCAAAGCCAGAAGTCACTACACAAACATTAACTCAAGTTGCTGAAATGATGAATCTTTCTGGCAGATTCCAGTATCCCTATGGGAAAATTCAGCTTCAGCTGTGTGGGTACACACAAAATCCAGCAACTTGTGTTTGTTTACAAAAGGAAAACCTTTAAGTCAGTGAAAACAAGAACCGTGGACTTGTCAGGACATGTGTGATGCATGGGAAACAGCCGACCTGCAGTCACCTTGTCCTGCCTTCCCTCATGTCACAGCAATGTCAGCCCCAGGAGCAAGCCCCTACTCCTCTCTCAGAAATAATGCTTCAGCACCCTAAAAGCAGCAAAGTCGGCAGGCACAGATCTGGCTTAGCTATTCATACAGAGCTGCCCTGGCTTACCAGTGGTCTTAAGAGCATAAATGTCTGGCTGCCCAGCACTAACACCTGTCTGTGCAGCCAGGACACAAAGCAAGCTCAGAAGTTTCCAGGGAACCATCGTATTTCCCAACACCAACCACCACGTAACAGCTCAGATTTACTGTCCTAAGAAATATAGAAGGGTCACTGTGATACCAAAGCACCTCTATTTTGAGAAAAGGACTAGAATTAACATTTTAAAGTAGAATTAAAAAAACACAAAACACAACTCGGGGCTACACCGTCCACTTGAGCAAGTGTTTGTATTTTAGAAAGACCATCTGATCCGAGTTAATGAGGCTAAGTGACCAGGTATCTTTTTTTGTTTCCTAGCTTACCACAACAGTTACTACACCACTAAGAGTACACTTCATTCCTAGCTATAACCTGTTCACCCTCAGTACCCATTTATCAGTTTATGATGACTGATTTACTCTTTAGCTTAAAGAGTCCCCTAGAATATAAACCTAGATCTTTGCTCCTTGTTTTAAGCACCTCTCACTATGATCAACTCATCCTTATCTCCCCCTTGAAGTCACCTGAGCTCCCTTCATTGCCTATTTGAAGCATTTTATCATGTCCAAGCTACTCTCCTAGCACATTATTACACTTCCACCATCCTGCAAGCAAGGATAGGGGAGACGGAGACGCCGATTCCCTGCATACACACACCCTTCCCCCTCTAGAAACCCTCTAAGCACCCAAAAAGCTGCTCCCTGGCCTGGGAGCAGGGTGCTAAGCAGCAGAACCAGAGCCTGGGAAATGACAACTCCCAACTCCAAGCGCTCATCCCGATGCCTGGGAGCTCCTGGGGGCTGCTGCCACCTAGAGATGCTCGCACAGAAAAGGCTCCGGGATCACCGCACACATACAGACACCCTCTCCCTCCTCCTGCACCCATCGCACTCCACAGCAAAGGCTCACAGCCCACCCCAGCAGCTCACCGGCTCTGGCAGGGACTTGCATAAAACTGTGTTGCCATAAAGCCTTTGAATATGTGTATGTGCTTCATGACAGGCTGAATCTTTGCATGCAGTACAAGTAAACTTGATGCGGTTTGCTTAAATTCACTCGAAAATACAAATAACATCCCTCTGAAAGCTAGAATAAGACATACAGTTATATTAAGGGCTGTGACTAATTGCCTGCTGGAAAACAGGGGGCACATTTCAGCATTACAGATTATGGACAGGAGTGTAAAGCAGCATTCGCAGCTCAGTTCGGGTGCTGGGCCCTTGGCTGCTGCTCTCACAGGAGAACCCAAGTGGATTTCCCTGTTCTTCTGTCCTGCTTTGCCACCACACAGGATCAGAAGGGCTTCTCCCTCCATGAGATGCTAATGCCAAGTCTCATTTGGTTTAATCATAGCCACGTATTTCAGATTATTATTACTGTTTTCATGTTAACAGCAAGTGTAGCTCTGAAGTGCCAGGATCAGTACACATACACATCAGTTACCATCTCTTCCAAAAGAAAAAGAAGTCATAACTAAGTCACTCAGGCACTTTGCAGTGCTGGTATCAGCAGGACTTGTGTACAAATACAGTGCCAAACCTTATGCCACAGCTTCCCCAGGCTCCCTGGGCATGCCCTGAACAGAAGGGTCAGACCCAGTCTCCCCAGCCCTGCAGCAGCACTGGCTCCCCAGTGCCTTTAGGGGACACACAGGGACAGTGCCAGCCTGCACTGGCTGGACCCCCACACCACAGCCCTTTAAGTCAGGTATACAGGTGGGAAACAGGACTGTGAGGAGAGGCACTGGGTCTGACCCCCCCGGGAAAAAGGGCTAAGACAGAGCATCCCCTGAGAAGGGACAGAGTCATCAGATGGCAGCTATGGGCTGAAACTCTCAGTCAATATTTACCGTGCTTTGCAAAGGCACTCAGAGCTCAGCCTAATTTTAACCATCAAATAGACATCGGGGAGGAATAAACAGGAGGGGTGCCAAAGAGGGCTGCTCCAAAGGAGAGGAGCTGCATCTCTCCAAAGGCATGTGGGGGGGGAAAAAAAAATAAATATATATATATATATATATATACACACATGCTGAAAAAAAATTTTAATTACAATTAATTTATCAGAGCAGTTGAATACTCCAAACAGAGTTAATTTGGCTGTAATTATTTAACAACTCAGCAGCCCCACATATCAGAAAAAGGAGTTAATGTATCAGCTATTTCCAAGCAGAATAAAGACTCGCCAGCTTCCAGGTAACAGCCCAAGAGGTTTGGCTCACATGACCCTGGCTGAGCTGTGCATTGCAAACCTTATATGCTCAAGCATGGAGAAAGACACCAGAAATCCCCATTATATTCATGCATTTGCATCTTAACCAACAGACACAGGATAACGAAATCAAAAGTTTAGCCAACAGCTCGTTTGCACAAGTGAAGGCATTATCATGTCCCTTGATGCACTGAAAATGAAACCAAAAGCCAGACCCTCATCCTATTGCCTCCAAATTCATGAAAGCCCAAATTCTCAGGGTCCTAAATACTTGAAAAATCAAGTTTCACCTGTCCAGACTGCTTCACTATTTCAGCAAGTGCCACACAGCAAGTCAATCATTAACAGCTGCCATTGCCCACAGAAGCACCCAAACCCCTCCCAAACAGAAAACATTACCCCAAACCCGTTATTTTACTTTAATAAACAGATTTTGCTTTTTTTCACAGAGCATGGCACAGAAGCTTTTCTGCAGCACAAATCCAGGAAGCTTCCCCAAAGGCAGCAGGAAAGGCAGGCGAGCGACCCTGGACCGATGCCTTTTATTTTCAATTATTTTCAGTCCACCAAGGATTTGTGTCTTTGTGATCGTCCACTCCAAAAGCCGCGTCCAAGCAGTGGGGAAGGAGGGCTGGAGGCAGAGGAGCAGTCCAGCGGGGACGGCTGCTGCCCAAAATCGGGGCAGGCTACCCGGAAAAGTGAGACAGAAAAGTATCAAGTCAGGGGAAGAGTGAGACTGCTTGTAAACAAGGAGGTGGATTAAAAAGGTAGAGCAAAGCCAAGCCTTGTGAATACAAGGAATGCAGTCCTCCTTCAGCTGGGATTTACCGATTCAAACCGCAGGAAAAGGAAAACGTCAGGGAAAGCAGCGGCAGCAGCTCAGCGTTTCACCCCTCAAGGATTAAGAAACAAAAACACGCAGAAAAAGTAAGCTGTGCATCAAAATCAAAACTGCCTGCGAAGCGTAACCAGGCAAGCGAAGCCGGGACACGCTTCTTTGACTTCTCGACAAACATATCATCTCAGATATATAAAGCCCCAAAATATAAACTGAATTCTGAGAATGAGGAGCTGTTGCACCAATACTGCCCAAACATCATAAATTTTGCATCACCGGGGGGAAAAAAAAAAAAAACCCAACAAAAAAACAAAGGAAAAAAAAAAAAAAAAAAAAAAAAAAAAGAGTTACAAAGACTGAAGAGATTTCCTTTTAATGTTTTATTCACAGCGACAGCTCCCGAGAAGGGCGATGAAATGGGAGGCGACCAGGTGCCCTACTCGGGCGATTACACCGGCGCACACAGCCCCGTACTACGAGGGCGACGAGAGCTGCTCCCATGCCAAAGAAGAACAACGGAGCAAACGCTGCAAGTTTCACTCCAGAAACTTAGGAAACCGAGGCAGGCTCTGCCAGAGGGAAATGCGCCTTTATCGGCTCGTATTCCCCCGTGCTCAAATGCCCTCAGATCCGTGTTGAAATGTTTGGACACTCCTTATAGACACAATGAATCCGTGCAGAAGGAAAGCTTCCCCCTCCGCCTGGAACCGCGCAAAGTTTGGGAGCGCACAGCCCCGTCGGAGCGGCAGCGACGGCACCTGCGCGGCCACGGGGACTCTGAGCCCAGCTCGGATACGAGCGGACCCGAAGCCCGGGCAGCCACCACCGGAGCGGGGCACCCGAAAGAGGGAAGGGACAGCCGCTCCGTGGGGGGCTTGGAGGCGCAACCCCCAGCCCACTTATCGTTTTTAACACTAATAGTAATAATAATAGAACTGGTGTTGCCACGCGACTCGGGGAAGAAGCGGGCTGCGCGGAAGATCCGCGGCCGCCGGCCCCGCTCCGCCGCCCTACTGTTCCCGCAAGAACTTGTCGCCCTCTGGCTGCTGCCTCTCCCCGGGACCCGAACAAACTCCCGCACCCCGCGCAGGGGACGGGGACCCGCAGTCCCGCCGAGAAGTTGGCAGACGGGCGGGCGCCGCTCCTCAGCCCGCCTCCCCTCCGTCCCTCGCCCCACACTCGGCCGCTCACCCACCTGCCTGCGCGGCCGCGGAGACGCGCGGAGCCCCGGCCGCCGCCGCCAGCACGCAGCAGCTCCACCACAGCAGCCCCCCGGCCGCCGCCGGCATCGCGACGCCGCCGCTACCTCAGCGCCGCCGAAGCCTCAACCCTGCCGCCGCCATCCCCCCGCGCAGCCTCCGCGCTGCCGTCGGCTCCCAAAAGTTGCCACCGCCCCCAGCGCCGCCCCTCCGCGGGCGCCGACGGGGCGCCCGCCGCTGCCGGCCGCGGGGTGCTGAGCCGCCAGCACTCGCGGAGCTGAGACGCGCGGAGCGGGGGGAGGAGGAGGGAGGAGCGGCGGGACGGAGCGAGGGGGCGGGCGAGGGACGGCGCCGAGCGGGACCGCCCCGTGCCCCCCCCCCCACCTCCCCGTCCTCCTCCTTCTCACTCCGCACCTGCGGAGCTGCGCGGGCGGAGGGAAGTTGAGGGGGTGAGGAGGGGGGGTGTTGTGCGCTCTTCCCGCTCCCCCTCGCGGGAGCGAGGAGCAGGTGCGCTCGGTGTCACTCGGGTGCCACCGCCGGGCATGGCGCCGGCTCGGGCTTCATCTTTCCCCGACGAAAATCAAGGAGGGGGAAGGGGGGGGAAGAGAGTGCGACATGAGCGTCACCTGCGCGTGCGAGGGTGCGGCGCGTGTCCCCAGGGACCTTGTGGGTGTCCCCCAAGGGTGTCCCTTGGACACCACTACCTTGTGGGTGTCCCTTGCCTTGCTCTGCTGGGGCAGCTCAGGCGGGGCTGGCAGGAGGTCTCTTGTCCCCGAGAGAGGGAGCACGGGGACACCTCCCCAGAAAGCCAAGGGGAGAGCAATAGCCGGGTCGGAAGCCTCGGTAAGTAGCGGAGAGGCTGTGGGGTGAGGTGGGACAGGTGCCGGAGCCGGCATGAAGCACTCCCAGGCTTCTCCCAAACCCTGACGGGGACGTGGCACATCACCCTCTGCCCTGGGTGCTGCTGCCCTCTCCCCAACACTTGGGGCCCCACACCTCTCCCTGAAGCACCCCACACCTGGCTCTCGAGGCCAGGGTGCTGTGTGGCACAGCCAGGCCCTGGTGAGTTTGGAGCCTGCACCACCAGCATGCAAGTTGTGGGGCTGGAAAGCTCTGGGGTGAAAGAGATGGAAAAGAGTAGCTGGCTTTTGGGGTGATGGGCCAGGGTGGTGCCACCTTGGAACTCATTCTGGAACCATGAGGGTCCATCAACTCCCAAGTGGGTGCAACTCGAAGTGGGTGGACTGTGGTGAAGTGGCTGATGAGTAGCTGTGTTTTCCAGTCTGCCTGTAAAGCCATGGGGTGCAGAGGTATGGTGGCATCTCCCATCATAAAGCATCTGCCGTCTTGATGGCCCCTGCCAGCCCAGTGGCACCTCCTGGATGGACCCAAGTGGGGACAGCTTCAGTGCCACAGCATCCCCCCTCTCCCTTGCCCAACCTGGCACAGGGGTGAAATAACAACACAAATGTCCTCCCTAACAGGTCCAGAGGACTGGTGAGGCTTGTCTTGGTAAGACAGCAACCAAAAATCTCAACACCTCACTGCAGGTTTGAGACAGTAGATGCCATTTATCACTCTTGACGAGCTGATTGGCACCCTCTCAGCTTCAGTCAGAGCTGAACTGAACTCTGCAAGCCTGTGACGGAAGAATGTAAAAGCATCTTCATTTATTTCACTCTGAGATGCTGAGTGAAATATGTACATGCACTCTGAGATAAGTTTTTGCTGCCTCCTTACCCTGATCTAGCCCCTTTGGAGCTCTTCCAGATGTAGGAGCCCCTTTCTATCTGGCCTACACAAATGCTTCTTGGAGCTCTTCTCTTTCCAGCAACCCTGGCTACTTCCCCCAGTGCCCAGAGCAGACGCAGTTGAAGAGCTTGGCACCAAGACTTTTCTCCAGACAGCTCCAGCAGCAGTGTTTCTCCATAGGAATTCACTTGACCTTCAAGAATTAACTTCAGCCCACCCAGCCCAACTGCTTCTTCTCCAGTGATGCCTGTGGCTCGCTCATCTTTTTGAAGATCAACATCAAGATGTTATTTTGAAGACCCACATCAAGATGTTATTTCAAGTCAGTTTACAGCTCTTTCTCCACAGATCCAAAAGTTTCAGTTGTAAGGAGTTAGCTGGACTGCAGAAGAGAGGCTGTAAAGGAGGGTTTATTGCCCTCAGCACTGTGTCTCACCACCCCATGACAGCTTGGCATACATTAGCAGTGGCAAAGTGACAACTGTCACCCACCAACACCCAGGAGGGAGAAAGAAAAGGCAGAGGGGAAGCAGAGCCCAGACCCAGTGCAGGGTCCTCAGCAAAACTGAGAACACAGTTGAGGTGAGGCCAGCCCATGCCTTTGCCCAGGGGGATTAGCAGCAATGTTAATCTTCCCTCCTCGCCAGCCCCAGGAAAAAAAAAAAGGCATAATTCCTTTCTGTTGCAGAAATGGATCCGACAGGAGGCTGTGGGACAAAACTCACTCAAATATTGAACTAGAAAAATTTTGCTCTATCTGCCTTTCAGTAAACAGTGACTAATTGCTCTGGATGGAGCTGCTGTACCTTCAGGATTGGAAGGTGCAGATGGAGCAACGATAGGGAAGGCTCCTTACCTAAGACTGCTGTACATTAATCACAAATGTTTGCTATGCAAATCTTGTCATACAAAGCAATTATTGCTGTTCCCATACTGACCTCATGTTTATTTATTACGTGAGCTCTTTATTTGAACCTGGTCTTGTCTCCCCGTATAAGCGTATTAGTGTGTGGTTTCCAAGGCCACCCAGCTGAGAAATTGTAGATTTATTTGTGGCGTGGAGGGATGGCTCAGCTCTTACACCAGTGGCTCTTCATGCAAAATATTCTCTCCTCGAGGTCTTTTGCTGGGACAAAGGATGCTTTCTAATAATATAGGGCCATGACACCAGGTTTGCTCTGACTCTGCAGTATTAGCAGATGCTTAATGGAGACTGTCAGCCGGAGGAGCCACGCAATAAAACTCCAGTTGGGCTTTTTTAGGGCCTGCTTAGATAAAGTAAAATTTTACACAGTCCTTTGTCCTTGGCTTTGCCAACTTTGCCTACTCCCGGGAAAACGACTCGCAGAAAGATTTAACTCTGCAAGCAAAAAATTCTGAAGTGTGTGCTGGAAAGGGCGGCATTCAGGCGGCTGGAGCGCTGGGTGTCTTTAAGCTCCAAATGCTCTCTTGCCACAGGAGCTTTTGCCATATGATTTAACGTTGAGCAACAGTGGCATCCGGTGGGCAGCGGGTTTCCTCCCTGACAGCTTTCAGCAGCTCATCCTCAGTTTGTAAGGGATTAGGTTTTTAAATTTATCTGGATTTAGGGGTCTGGTTTCTACCCCTTTCTTCAGCTGGACTGTGCAGCAGGCAGAGCCACGTATTAACTTCCGTAGCACTACAGTTTTCTTCTAAATGTGCTAGGTTAAGTTCCCCTATATAATCTATAGGCAGGCAGGACTTCAGAAATCAGCCACCTCCCGAGGCGATTGATTTTGTTCTGCAGTGACTCTGCCTGTCTGATACCATGGGTAAAGCTCCATCCCTCCCTGGAGGGCAGCAGGAAGGCTCCCCATGGGTGCCTGCCTCAAGCCAGTCCCTCCTGTCTGACCTCTTGTTGGCCCCCTCCACCTCCACAAATACCAGCATTCTCTTTTATCAGGAGAAAACACCAGAAACTCTCCTGGACCCTGCACTAAATGAGCTACCACTGTTATAGCTCCCAGCCCTCTGCTCCTATTCACAGCCTTCCTACATCTCTCTCTGCTTTTTCTTCTGCTCTCACCATTGGCTTTAGCTCTTCCTAATGTAGCATCATTTTCTCATGTAATTAATATGTTTCCCATTGCTTCTAAATCATTAATAAAGCCAGTAATGAACAGCAGGCCTGATGATGAACATGGTGATGCCATGCTATTCACTTACCCCTGCCTGAATCACCCTTCTCCAGCATCACCCTCTGTTAGGACCTCATCTGGCTTTCCATCTATCTGACAACTCACATGCCTTGATCATCCTGAAACATTTGTTCCCCCCAACTATTTCTCTTTTATGACTCAGCTGTAGCTTTTCCTAATTTTTCATGAAATTACTTTTTTTTTTTTTTTTTTTTTTACAAAGTAATATTTTTCTTGAGTGGTTGAATTAAAAAAGGGCCATAACTGACTAATTGTAATTAATAAAAATGAAGAAATAATTGGTCAGTGTCTATAAATGTATATGCCTGAAGTCAAATTCCTAAACCCCTGGTTCAGTTAGAGCAGCCTGTGGGTTTTCTCCTCCATGCAGGAGCAGCAGTTTCCATGACTCTGAGGGAGTACTCCAAGTGATGGAATAACCCTCTGAAAACCCCAGAAAGCTGACATCTTGCTCTGAGAGGAGGAGGATCACCTGGACAAGTGGGGATTTGGGGAGCAGGTGAACATCTTGGTTTGCTTAAAAACCAGCATGTTTAGCCCATGGAGAGCCCGGCAGCAGCTACAGGACTAGGAAGGGATTAGACATTTTAAGGGCAAGATGGTTACATTAAAAAAAAATATATAGAAGCAATAAAAGTCTTTTTGTGGTTCAAAGCATAAATCAGCCTTTTACTCCTTACCCTCACAGGGAGTGCAGCTGCAAATGGCAAACTCAGGGATTTTTGTATCTAGTTGTGAAATATCTGGGAGAGACAGAGCCAGGGAACAGGCACAGGACCGATCGCCTGAGTCAGTGCTGCCAATCCAAGGATGCCCCAGCATCCCGGTGGCTTTGAGGGGAGAGGCTGACAGAGACTGAGTGGGGTCAAGTGCACAATCCCATCATGTGGACTGGGATTTGAGCATGCACTGAACTGATTTTGACAGCTATTTCACCCCTGCTCTCCTCTCCCAATGATACTTAATATCAGTCTTTTCTCCTTCCAGTGCAGACTGGTGGAAACTCAGATCTAAGGCCCAGATGTAAATTCAAGGTCATTAAAAGCACACATTTTACATAGTAGCACAGCCACCCTAACCAAATGAGTACCTGGTTAATTACCTTCCACATGAAACTGGGCTTGTGGTTTCTGTGGGATCAAGTGTGGTTTCCTCCTCTCCTTCCTCAAATCTTTCTTGATGTTCTCCGTCACTGATGAGCATTTGTTTTGCAGAAAATACTGCATTTTGTGCCACAAACGTGCTTTGCAGACTCCTGGGTTTGCTTAAACCCAGGATGGTGCAGGGGTAGGAAGATGCAGACCCTATAATGTAGCACAGAAAGAAAACCTGCCATAAGCTAACCCTCAGCAAGCAGCTTGAGAAGTCAAAGCACCTCCTGAGGTGTCACACAGAGCAGATTTGAATGATCCAGGTAAGGCATTGGGTGACTGCATCACTTTGTGTTTATCCCTTCTTGCTATGTGGGGTGGAGTGGAGCACCAAGCTGGTGCATGGGTAACAAACTCAGGGTAACTCCTGCTCGCTGAGCTGGAGAAGGACATAGACATCACAGTAGTAAATTGTGTGGCTGAAAGCATGGGAGAGAACTTGTGCCTTGCACAGCAGCATTTTATGTAATTTAACAAAGACAGCATGTGTCAGCTGTGGTGACAGGGATGCTCCGTATCAGCTGCACTGAACAAGAAGCACTGGTCATTTGGCAGCACGTGCCAGAAAGCAGGAGCTGGAAGCAAGAGTCTTCTCACAGGACAGGTCAGCAAAAAAAGTTGCAAGCAGATCTGGAACAATTGCAAAGACTTTGCCTGAGAGAAATATTCACTCAGGTAACCCCCTCATCCACCCATACCACTTTCTTATGTGTGATGAGCAGCCAAGCCTTGTGCAAGTTGAAAGCTTGTGCAAGAAGGCGGCTTCTGGACAGCCAGGACCCTTGGAAGCACCAACTAGTCCATCTCAAACTCATGTCAAGACAGGTAATCATGGGGTTTTTTTTCAATATGTACAGTCCCTTCATGCAGGGACAAGGATGCATTTTTGTATAAACCCACACAAGCAGAACTAGGAGAGCAGATTGCTGTTGTGGTTAACCAGTGACGATCTGTAGGGGGAAAAGGAGTGGCATGGAGGTGTCCCCACCTCCTCCATCTTCTGCAAAGATGATGCACTGCAGCCTGGCTGAGATCCACAGCTCCACAATTAGAGAAGTGGGATCTACAATGGGAACAGTGTAGAGTTCAGCTGTGTTTGCAGGACTTCAGAGATGATATCATAACCCCAGAGGCACAGAAGAGTGAAGCTCCAAGCAGGCTGTGAGATATGAGCTCAGCCATTCACCGGGCCAGTTAATCTGGCATCAACAGTGGGCCCATTGTAGGGTGGTGCAATGCACTAATTTGTCTTTTTTTGTTTGTTTGTTGGCAGAATGATTGTTTTTGGAGGAATAAAAATTCCCCTGGAGAACAAAGAAGTGTATTCTGGGACCCTGAGAGAAGCCAGCCAATTAGATCATAAAAAAACTTAAGTTATAAACATGAAATTTCAGAAGTAATAGGTAACCAATACAACACAGATTTCATAACTGTATTTGGTGGAACTAAGGACTGATCTCAAGAAGGGGTTTTACACCAGGCTTGGTTTTCAGTTGGTGCTTAATGTCTTGTTCATAGCAAAAGGATTTCCCTACACATTCAATCTGACTGTTAAAACAGGTCTGTGACACCCTCACTGAATTAGGGCATCACAGTTTCTTTCTTTTTAGTTTTTTTGTGGTCCTCTTGTATACAGGCATCTCCTTGGTAACCTGCCTTCCCAAGGGCATCACTTCTATAGAGTCATTAGAGGAAAAGTCCTCTACGATCATCAGGTCCTAATATTTCAGAGCCTCCTAAAAGTGCTCTTATTCTCATCCCAGTAGAAGATACAACCTTTATTTTCTCTCATCCACCTGCAAAAAGGGGGGGTGACATAAAATATGTTTGAAGGTGGATGTCATATATAACTCCTCTCAGAGTCACACATGACATCCAAATCCAGCATTCTCTTGGGCAGACTTCTCTTACTCCTCCTTCTTTCCCACCTCTCCTTTACCTTCTTCATGAGCCTGGTGATGGGTCTCACATCTGCAGCCAGCTCCTCACGACTCAGTATTTAATATCTTCCCTCTTTTTGCAGACAAAAGACCCTCTTCCCAACTGACATTAATCAGTGTGCAGGAAAGGCCATATAGAGGTCACCTCCTTGGTACCAGAAGAGTTTCTGCTTGTTTCTCCCTGTGGCTGGTGGATCAAACTTCAATTCTGTCCTGATACATTACTCCTCAAGACATACAATGGGAGTGGTACCAGTACAATAAGAACATCTGAATTTGATCATGGGCAACTCAACTTTGCAAGACAACTGGAGGCAGCACAAGCTGTGGTTCAGCATTTTACAAGCCTGGTGCTATAGACTGCCAATACTGGGGCTGAATTTTTTTTTTTTCCTCCAGGGTCAAAGTACCCCTCTGTTCACAAAGCCTCCAAAGATGCATCTGGGAAATTTTAAGGGGCACTAAAAGATATCCATATGTTCCCCAAAGCATATTTGAGGCTCCCAGTCACATTTATTTATTAAGCTGCTTCTGATACCCTTTTTTTGTACAAAGTTTTCCTATGAAAAATTCATTTATACAGCACAGAATGTGTCTATAAATAATAGACACTCCATCTCACCTGCCTCTTTATATTTCTATAGGCGATGTGAGCTCTACTTATAACAAAATAGAGAAAATTAACTCTGCCACCTTATCAGCACACATCCCCAGCCTGGCAAAATTTGCCTGTTTGGTCCTGTTTACCTGATAATTCATCGTTTCTATAGCAATCCCACTGAGAAGAGTTTCCCATTGTGCTCTAAGAGAAGGGCATTCCCCAGACTGCAATAGCTTTATTAGCTCCAAATACTTTGCAAATAGAGCCTCATTATCAGAATTACCTTCCAAAAATCACCATTAATTCAAACCTGGTTGTTAACGTGCCCAGGGTAAGATGTTCCCTCGCTTCCAAGGGACCAGCCCGTGTGCTTCTATCAAGTTTAGTTGTAGGAACGACTGCATGAGTTAGATCCTTACAGATTTGTTGTTCCTGTGTTAAATAGTTCCATTAATTCCTAATTTTCTGTATAGTCATAGGAGTCACGAAGAAGCTGCTTATTGAGTGGAATCACTCGATAACTTCCCAGGCTGCCTCAAAGAGGATTTAAAACCTGGCTTGTTGCAATTTTGGCTATTGAAATTGCTTGTTCTTATCCAAGTGGTGACAGCAGAGGTAGAGGGACTATGCCAGTGGAGGTCAAGATGGTAACTGGGGCTCGGGGAGGCAGCTCACACATGGGTGCTCGGGCACCCGCCTCTGCCCGCAGCCAGAGCTCTGCACAGTGCTGAGCAGAATTTCAGGGCACTGCTGCCAATGCAAGGGCAAAACTTCCTCTGGCAGGTCAGGACCAGGCAGCAGGCTAGTGGGTCACCTTGTCTGTAGGCAGCCATGCAAATCTCCACCCAAATTTCCCTTTTTTTCCTCCTGGAATCCCACGATTGGCAAGGTGAATGCTCTCTTCTTGCACTTCCCTTTCCCTTTCCTTCTTTCCTTTCTTTTCCCTTTCCTTCTTTCCTTTCCTTTCCTTTCCTTTCCTTTCCTTTCCTTTCCTTTCCTTTCCTTTCCTTTCCTTTCCTTTCCTTTCCTTTCCTTTCCTTTCCTTTCCTTTCCTTTCCTTTCCTTTCCTTTCCTTTCCTTTCCTTTCCTTTCCTTTCCTTTCCTTTCCTTTCCTTTCCTTTCCTTTCCTTTCCTTTCCTTCCCTTTCCTTTCCTTTCCTTCCCTTTCCTTTCCTTTCCTTCCCTTCCCCTTCCCTTTCCTTCCCTTCCCCTTCCCTTTCCCTTCCTCTCTTTTTTTCTAAGAGCATGCACTAGAATAATACACTTTTAACTAGTACTAGGTAATATATATTTAATTTCTTTTTTTCGTATTTATTTTAACCTCTATTACTAATTCTCTGAACATCTGGCTGTCAGAAAAAAAAAAAGGAATATTACTACAAGTTACAACAAAGGTCCCACCACCCAGACAACACCCCACAAAACCTGGGAGCAGGGTTATTTGTCTTGCCATGATTTTTTTTTCCCCTGAAATGAGAGGAATGAGTGAAATATCTTAAATATTAGTGTTTGTCTGTTCTCCCTCTAGCAATGTCTTGTAAATATCCTGCTTATTTATGACTATGAATAAGATGGAAAAGACAGCCAATATCTTATAGTTTATGAAAAAAATAGCTGTGGTTACTGGCTTATACAATGCACATAACAAATTTGAATAATCTGAATTTTTTATAGCAGCAATCTTTAAAATGAAGAGCTACAATTTCCCTTTTTGTTTTATTTTAAATAATGCACAAAAATTCTAATAAACAATTTAGTCTGAACCACAGGGATAAATGAAAGGCTGTTCAGATGTAGTCACTCACTGGATTATTGAAAACTACGTGGCTGTAACTGCTGTGAATTGGCAATATATCTTTTCCTTTGGTTTTTAATAACAGGATCACTGCGGAGCTTTTATGAAACATTAAATTTCCTTCTTTTTCAATGGACAGAAATATTTATGGGAGCTGGAAAAATACAAATAAAATAATGGGACCTTTAACACAGACTTTTACATATATGAGTTGTGGAAATCTCTCTGCCCATCTTAATTCTTCTGACTTATCCCCTAAGGTGCTTTTGTGCTTTTTCCCTTCTGTGGATCAGCTGATCAATTTTTCCTCCTTTGTTATTAAAAAACCTCCCTCAGAAATGAAACACAAGGCTTGCAGTACCTGGGGGAACCTCTGCCACCACTGTGTATAAAAAAAATGTGAATTGAAAGGATGTTCTGCTGTGTGACATTAAGTAGATTATACCTCCCACTACACCAACTTGCTAATAGCCAGCTTAGCTGTTTGTTTTTAAAATGTATCTATAGTTAACCAGAAGAAAAAACAAAAACCAAAAAACCACAAAAACAAAACAAACCAAAACCAACAAACCACCTCAGCACCAGTAAGGGTTTCCCTCTCAACTTGACGGCACCTCTGGTAGATGCTCTGAATATCTCCATCTCTCCACAGGTACACAGCAGCATGGCTGCCAGCCCATCTCCAGCACCCTTATGGGCACCAGATGATGATTAAATAAATGAGTGATTAGCTGTGGGATTCAGAGGGAAAGTGTGTGTTTTTTGGGTGCTTGACATGTTGACAAGCAGGTGAAAAATAGTCTGTAAACAGACTTGCTTCTCTTCATAGCAATGCATTATGGAGAAGCATTAGTCACTGCAAACCCCCCAGATACCTGGCTCTGATGTAAAGATAAATGATATATTCACTTCTGTAGATTCCAGTGCTTAACAAAGCCACAAGCACACGGAGCAAGGAACTTTTCTGATACCACCGTTTCTTTAAACTACTCTGGAAAACCTGCCCAGGGCTGAGCCTCTCTGCTGAAAGCCCAGTTTAGCACAGACAGACATCTGTAGAATCACAGAATGGTTTAAGTTGGAAGGGACCTTAAAGATCATCTAGTTCCAACCCCCCTGCATGGGCAGGGACACCTCCCACTAGACCAGGTTGCTCACCCTATCATTCCATGCTCTTGTAAAACGCCCTTGCCCAGCTTCCCTCCAGCCCCACCAGGTACTGGAAGATGCTCTGAGGTCTCCACAGAGCTTTCTCTTCTCCAGGCTGCACAACCCCATCTCTCTTATCCTGCCTCCATCACAAGAGATATCCCAGCTCCCTTCGTGTCCTCCTCTGGATTTGCTCCAACATAATGTTTTGGGGTGGATATATATATATATATATATAATTTTTTTTGACTACACAGAACAAGCCGACCACTTTCTTCTTAACTATTTCTTAGATTTGTTGAAGACAAAAGTGACCTAGCCTTCCTTTCCTCTCCCTTCCCAAGGTAAAACCACCTGCACCTGCCAACCAGTCAGACTGCTGTAAGATTCAGAGCTAGAAGGGGCTTCTTTCCAAGCAACTTTCTCATCTTCATGATAGTTTTTTCTGATCAGCTGATGGAAAGCCACACTACTGACAGGTGATGTTACAAACATCGCTGCCTTGTAGGTGAATCAAAAATGGGTCTGCTGCTGATCACTTTTCTAGTTTGATAGTCCTTAAGGTTTTTGACATTAAGGAAAACATTTACAATGTGGACAACTGAAACAGGAGGTTGGTTTGAACATTTAAGGACCCACTTAGCCTATGTGAGCAAAGGGAGATGATCATATTGTCATATTGTCTATCTTGGAAAGGGCTGTCCTTTCACCCCTTCCACTTGATAGACATCAATTGAGGGAACAGCTTTGCACATCACACAAGTTTCTCTCCCACTTAGCATTCTTGTCATAAAGTGCAGGAATCTAAAATGAGCTGGTAACTTTGCTATAATTGTACCAAAAAAACCCTCATTGCTTGACCTTGTGAAGGAAAGGTGAAGCAACTGAACTCCTGTTTTCCCATCCTGAGGTGTAATTTATACCAATAAGCAAATTTTTGTGGAAGAAAGGTAATTATCTGTGAGTGCTCTGTTGTAGTGTGAATTCATCTGTCCTACAGCATCAGATAAAGGTGAAGGCAGCTCATTGCCACACAGATTCCCGTGCAGTAGTTTGCACCTATCGAAAGTTTTAGGTTCCAGGAAATTAAAGGCAAGCAAATAAAGTAAGATAATTTGCAATCCCTGAGCATTTGAAAAAACAAGATAAAACAAAGCAGTGTAGGGAAGTCGGAGGCTGTGATGTTTGGCTGCAACGTTGAGGTTTGATGGTTGCCAACTTAGGAGGGCATGGCAAGTGACAGGAGCTGGTGCACATCTTGGTTAGGGCACCTGTCCACCCGTGAAACACTGAGCTGAGGGGATGTTCAGCTGATAAACACATACCCTCCAGCCTTTGGGTTGCTCCGTAAGTGCTGCTGGAAAGCACGGAAACTCCTTCAAACAAAAAAAGAAAAAAAAATAATGGGGGGGCTGTGGGAGGGAGGCTTTTACTTCTGTCTGCAGCTTTCTTTAAATGCAAAATCGAATTTTGCAACAGGAAGTCTATTGTAACTACTCTCTGTTGCAAAGTACTACGGCTTGGCACCGCAAAATACCCCAAAAAACGCTCCTGGAGGCCGTCGGGGATGCTGCAAGCGCTGCACCCCACCCGCTTCCTCCATTCCCCAACCCCCAGCTCCGCAGCATCCTCCGACTGGAAATCCAGCTCCTGCGATCCAACACTGCCCTCTCACGGCTCCTCTGCATCCAGACCACAATATTTACAGACACACGGGCAAACCCTACCTACAATCCTGGCTCTAGCACAGCGCCACTTTATATGGGGTCCAAAGCGCTGCGGGAATCCAGCCACCTGCACCCCTCATCCTCTACCCACGCTGAAGCCCCTTCGGGTATTGGAAGGCTGATATAAGGTCTCCCCGGAGCCGCCTTTTGTCCAGGCTGAACAACCCCAACTCTTTCAGCCTGCCTCTATAGCAGAGGTGCTCCAGCTCTCTCAACATCCTCACAGTCGGGGAAAAAAAAAAAAATTAATACCAAAGTGCATCTCACCACGTTTGATATGCATTCTCCTTGCTTTGGCCTTGCCATGCAAACTGAAATGAAAGTTTCCCTTCTTAACAGGAGCAAGCATATTATCAAGCTTGTCTTATTGCTCTAAATTCAGTTAAAGTATCCAGCAAATAGGAAGTATTTTTTTGTTCTTGCCCAGCCCCTGGGAAAAAACCAAGAGTTTTGTCTTTGATTTCGACAACAAAATAATGACTGGGAGACTTGATAGGCTGGTGAAGCAACAGATTCTCAATCATTTCATCAAGCATACTATTAAATTGTTATATTATTAGGTTATTAAGTGGGAACCTCATCATGATGTTTTTTCCCACCACTGGTCATTAAGTCAGTAGAAAATATTCATCCAAAAAAAAAAAAACAAAACAAAACTTCCTCACCAATAGCTGGATAGTTTCACACCAGAATAGCAAGTAGTTTCAAGCATGAAAGTCTTTTAATTTTTCAAAGGAGATTTTCTAGTTCTTCGGAATTACAAAAATAAAATTAGGAAGCCTTCTTAAAAACTTTCAATGAAAAATAGTTTGTGGTGTGAGAGATGGGTCAGGTTAACAATCATGCCAGCAGAGCAGTGAAGAAGCACTCATCCTTTTTAACCTGGGCTTTCTCTAGCCACTGCACCCTGTTGGCATCTCCTCCCCCTTCTGCTTGTCCAGCACCCCAAGACATTGAGGATGAGCCACCTTCATTCCCCCTCCACACCCTGCCATCCCTCTGGGCAGCTCTAGCTCTCAAAGAGCTTTTCCTTGCCCTTCCAGGTTGTGTTTTGCTCCATCCAAGAAGATTCACATGTAAGTTTGCCTGTCCCATCTCTGTGTTCAACCAGAATTTCACACCTCGACCCTGACACCCAAAATGAAAACCTCCTGCCCTCTTCCCACTCCCACAGGTGAATGTGCCCCTATGAAACCCCACAGGAGCTGAGCTGACTTGTGGCACAGTTGTGAAATGCTCTGGGAAGAACTTCCAGACATAGTAACTGGGGGATATGATTCTCTTGTGAGAGCCTCTCCCTCCATCTGAAGTGGATGACCTATCTTGTCAGAGTTTGAGGACAAACATTTTTCCTTTCCAAGACTGTGGACATTCATTGCCACTAACAAATATACGGCCCCGCTGGCATGCAACTGTATAAATGATTATTATAGCAGCATCCCATACACCCTTTGTAACAGAGGCCCTCAAAAAGGTTTTGGTTTTTACATCAGTTCACACCGTCTGACATTCCTGGTGCTACTTTTAGTAAACTAACATGTGTTTGGGGGCAATTTTCCCCCTCAAATATTTCTGGGTGTTGGATAACAGACACAGCTCCCACAAGTTAATAGTTTGTTATCGTTCACTAAAAAAGGTCACTTATGGCCATTTTAGGACCTCCTAACTTATAGCTGTTATGAAGTAATGGAATTAACTTTCCAATCATTTGATTATTCCAGTCTAATGGTTTCATACTGGGTCACAGGAAAGCAACAGCTCCTTGCTGGATGTTAGAACATGGCAAGGTGCAGGACGAGCCTGTAGGAATGCAGACCCTCCTGCATCCATCACACACAGAGCCATCTAGTTCTCCTGCTGGGATGCTTGTAACACCACTAGGATTCATGCCTCAAAACTTCTTCTCATTTCTGTCTGTACTGCAGATGATGACAACAGACTAATGCAGACATTCGGCAGTACCTGGTTTATAGGAAATGGGGCACGGCTGGGTTTGGTCCATGTTTGTTCTCCCAGCCAAAGCACACCACACTCTCACAGGGAAGCTTCTTTCTTGTCATTATTTGATGCTGAAAGGGGTCGGTGAAAATGTTTGCTGTGGCCTTTGCAAACATCTGTATCCTGGGAGCAGAATTCCTCCATTGCATCATAATGTTGCTTTAATTCTCAGGAGTTAGTTTCTCCAAATACCAAGTCTTGTGTTGACCACAGGGAACTGCTTTCAGGGGATTTGTTACTCCATGAGATCTTCAATTGTATGGATTAATGCAAGAGAAGTGCAAAGCCCCCTGGAATATATTAGTAAAGCACTTGGCCACCAGTGGTCAAGCTGTCACCATTCTGGGTGAGCTCTCCAGATCTCATGAGATTTGGAGAAACTATGCATTATTACCAAATGTTTCAGAGCTAGTTTGAGACTTTTCTAGTCCTGGAGAGACAGAATCCAGATGGAGGACTTAAAAATAAGTGTAACAATAGTATGTGCATGCATGACACGAAAGTTATGGCTGCCCAGGTGTGTGCCAGTCGGTGTGGATCCACTTAACACCCAGGTGGAGAGGGAATACAGTGTGTGGCATATTTTGCTGGATCCTCATATCTTGGCCATGAGAGCAATGGCATCTGATTTTACAAAGCATCCATTTAAATTCCTGCAAAGTTCAGACCATGGTACTTCAGCCAGAAAAAGCTCCAAAATCCTAGATGAGGCGCCTCAAAATCAGAGTGTAACCCACTTTGATTTAAAGCCCTGGAGTGAGGAAAGAGCCTTCCTGAAAAGTCCTTCTACCACTCACCACTAGAGTCTCCATCTTCTTCATTGTCTGAATTTGTTTAGCAACTGAAAGAAATATTTAGGTTATTTCTAAGCAGTTTTTTGCATGCCGTGAAAGGGAAATTCATCCTATAACTATAGTAAGATTACTTCTTCCCAAGGACACTATGTAAAACCTCTGTGACACTTGCTATTTTCCATAAGAGATGTTCATTTTCTTCTTACACTGCATCCAAAAACACGGATCATTTGAAATAGCCACATTCACTTCTGCACATATTTTTTTTAGGATTTTAAAATGATTTCTCGTCATCTGTAAAGCACCATGAAATGTAATATTTACCCTAGAATGGGCTGTGAAATTTGTCTACCTTATCGGCAATTTGCTGCTTGGTTTAAGTGTTTGACTCACTGAATGCTTCCTTCCTGCAGTCTATCAAGTTGGTGTGTTAGAAAATAAATAGCTCATCCCCCTTTTTTCTTTCTTCTTTTAGTGGTAGTTGTAGTCTCAGAAGTGATACACAGCATTTTAATGTTCATGAATAGTTTTACATTTAATTGCTGGAGCTTAAAGAGGAACATTATGTCTAATTCTATTCTATAATTCTCTGTTGGAATGGTTTAGTGCACCCCATGCACAAGCTCACAGCTACAATACCCACATGTGTTATAAGCCCTGCATATTACTCTAGATCCAGAAGCAATACAAACCAGAAGAAAAAGTCCCTGATTTAGAATTTAAAGAACAGTGCAAAACATCAGGGCACCGACTGGCACAGGTGGAGACCGAGCAGGAGAAATGTCAGAGCCCCAGTGACCTAAAAGTAAGAAATTTTCCTTACCCAGAAGATCCCCAAAATGCAAAATACTGGGTTATTTGTAGATTTCAGGCTTATTATTCTTCTGAAAGAAAAACCTCCAGGGAAAAAAGAAGTTTGTTCTGCTGATTGCCCCAGACTATAATTTAGTCTTGTCTCTGCAAGTTTCAGGTTTTGTGCACAGTGGAATGTTTCCCAGCAGCCCCCCAGTGCCCACTCCTTAATAACAGAAAGATCATTTATGGGAGAGAATGAACAGATTCTTGCATAAGCCTCTTTTGTACTAGAAGTTTCAAGGATATGAATGCAGCAATTATCCTCACCTTGGCTAATACAATTAAGAAACTCTGAAGCATTGAGAAAACTCTGGAGCAATTAGACTTGGAAATTGTCATTTGCCAGCGTGCTATAGATGGATCAAATTAAATAGGAGATGCAGGGAATGATCTGAAAGGACTCAGGGACAGTGGGGTAGGATTTCCAACACGGTTTCTTACGGACCTGGATCCAAATCCTCTGTAAGCTATGACCATTTGGGAGCTTTCAGGTGACTAATCAGACACTTTTACTTAGGCAGAAAAATTACATTATTCCAGTAATAGCCATGGAACCAATTCTACTCTCAATACCAAGCAAAAATAGGTAACAGAAAAACGCTGCATAACTTAAATCTCTTTCTGACTTTGACTTTTGTGAAAGCAGTGAGGTGTTCCCTAGAAAGGGCTCAAAATTTGGACAACTTGACATCAGGCAGAAAAAGCCCTGGCAGAATTATTGCAGATTAAACATCATCAGTAAGAAATGATACAGTCCTGGGCTAAGTGCTGCACTGACATTAAGGTAAAGGCATGGACGGCAGATAAACACAGGCAAGAGCAGATATGTAGAAAATATCCAGGAGAAGACGGTGGAAGATCAGATCTGGAAGAAAGAGAAGATACAGAAATACTCCCACAACTGCTACTGATAGGAACAAAGTTATTTTTTCATTATGGTCAAGAATGGTGAAAGTAGACAGCCAAGTAGCTCCAGCCAAGACAGAATACAAGCAGCTTACAAGCTATATCTAAAGGAAAATGCCAGTTTTGACCAATAATCCCCAAGAACTAGAACTAGTATAATCTTAATGGAAATTAATAGCGAATCATGGCAGCCACGGGCTCTGCTTTAGAAGCAGTAATGGTGCAGACAGCAAAAGGACATGAGAGGTGTGGGGAGAAACACTCCAAAAAAGCACTTTCCACAAAATGAGAGAGTTGCTAGGCTAAGTAAATTTGGGAAGCATCAATAAGGGCTGGGCAGGTGTCAAACAATCTCTTCTTCTCAGAGAAATGTGGGTTTGCCAGAAGCAGATATTGGTTGTGGAAATACTGAATTTAAGCCCCCCCCTTTTTGTGGGAATCCATTCAACCACCAGAACAGAAAACATCAAGATGGCTCATTAAGTGGGCATCAAGTAGTGGCTTTCCTCAGCTCTGTGGAAAGACATAAGTGTTGTGTTGGAAAGGCTTATTCACTATATTGTAACAAACGCTTCTGAATCTGGGCTGGGGGTTTGGGGGGGGCTTCAGCACCAGGTGATGACACCATGAAGTTCATAAGCAATTGTACCTCAGTAACTTCTGTCTTTATTTACCAGAATTCGGCCTCAAAATCCACAGTTTCAAGACAATACGTAACATCAGCTCTGAAGACAGTTTCTAGATGATAAAGCCCTTTTTCATCATGGTGGGAAGCACTGCTCTCAGTAGTGTTTCTGCACCCTACATGGGACTGGGACAGACAATTTGAGCCATGAGGTCATAGGAGTGTTCTGGCTGCAGGAGCAAAACGTGAACCTTCTGTTTCCATGATGCTTGATGCTCACACTCACTTTCTGTTAGTTTTGTTAGGAGTCTGTCAATACCTGACCACTCATACATCAGTGGTTCCTGCAGCTGGCACCAGATAACCTTACATCCATCAGCCTGAGGGGCTCAACTCCTGCTCTTCTTCCTAATAAGTTTCTCATTGCTAACTCTTCCTATTGCAGGGTCAAGCCTTCTCTTTGATCCTCAAATCAGAGGGATAAAATTTTCATTGCGCTTCAGGCCCTTTGAAAGAAGAATTGATGTCAAGTGCGTAAAACAAAAAAGTATTTCCAACTCATTTTGAAAGATGATTCAGTGAAAAACAGGATGAATCATGTCAGCTTAGTTATGCTCGATTTCGTGTAGTTTTGGGTTTTACCAGACAGGTTGATGAATGCAGAGCTCACCGTGCAGGATTGCTTAGCACAGCCCAGGGAAGGACACCCTGCCCTGGGTCCAGATGAAACCCCAAGGTTTTCCTGTGTGGACAACTTGATCCAGTTCTGATCCTGAGTGTCTTTTAAATCAAAACTTCCTTTTCTGCAAGGAGGAATGGATGAAATTTCAAGGGTGGGCGTATTTCCCTAGGCTCCATCCAGATCCCACACACGGAGAGCAGCTGACATTGTGCTCCTTTCCCACTGTGTTGATGATACCAGAACTTGTGAACAACATTACTTTATCATTAGCAAGAGAGACCCAAGAGATCTGAAAGTTTGTCCTGGATAATCTCCCTCACTTATTAAAGTAGACTTATGCCAGCATTGGTGATTCACCTGGAGTTAAATGGGTAAACTACTTAATTTATGACAAGGAATTTATCTGGGAAAAAAGGGAAATAATTTCATGCTTTATTGTTTTTCTGTGATCCCATTACATCAAAAGATCCTTTACATCAGTCACATATGACAGAGGAGAGAATGGATTTCTCTGGAAACTCTGCCTAAAGAAATTTTAGCCCAAGCCAAGTGTAGTTCCAGTGCTAAGTATCTCCTCCCCTCCCCCAGAAATCTGATGCTCTAGAGCCTACAGTCACTGCAGCCAACAAATTTCTGGTAACTGAGCAGAAGAACCTCCTGAAAGCACCTCCTGACTCCTGCATCACTGAAGGGAAGGGTCCTTATGGGGTCTACTTCCACCATGTGTGGGCAGGCACGAGTTGAGCAGCACAGAAGACAAAGGAAAAGAACTTCACTAGCCTGGGGACTACCCACTTGCTGAAGCATCAAAAGCATGTTGCAGAGTGGAGGTGTGAGAGCTTTTCACAAGAGAGGTTGTCAAGATATTTTTATAGATGACAATCTGCATGGTGTGGTTTGAGTAGGTTTTTCCTCTTGAACAGTTACACAAATAATTCACTAGTGAAAATGAGGAATCAGTTCCATAAGTAGAAAAAAATAACTGTAGCAGGTTTTGTGTACTGCTCAGTTTGATGGAAAATAATCAAACGTGAGTTCATGTTGGGAGCCTGTCTCTGTCTGGGGACCCACTGTGGGGAGTGCTGCTTCACTTACCCCTAAGACCTGGAGAAACCAGGACATGTGGCAACAAACAGCCACTAGGTTGGCCTTCCCAAGGAACAACTGAGTGGTTCCATAAGGAGAAAAGACTTGACTTTGTTCACAAAAATCATAGCATCAGGTGTTGCACAAACTCTGCAGCTTAATGGACAATCACTTTTTTATTAGCTGACCCCTTGTATGATAATACAACACCATTTTGAGCACTAGTTAGAACCTGAGAATCTATTTTAAGAGATTTAAAAATCCACAAAGTTTTGACACTGAAGTTATCTTTGTAAGACAAACAGCTCTGCAACCTTAAAATAGTTCACAAGCACTTCACTCTGCAAGTTTTTTCCACTACACCAAGATAGACCCTGTGTGCCCATGGCTGACTCATAGTTTTACTTACTTGTTGCTTTCCTGTCATCATTCATTTATTCTGCTGCCTCCATAATCCTGAGACCAAGCACGAGCATTTTTGGCCTTCTCCAAAGTTTTAGTCTTGGGTGAGGGCATGGTGAATACACAGTACCAGTTTCTTCTGAGTGCAAGAGCCATTTCCACCATGAATCACCGTTTCCTGATTCATCAGCTGGGCTTTCTGTCTGCAGGGATTAAGAAAAAGAAGCTGAAATGGTTAACCTTTGATTTACAGTGTAGCCCTGGTATGGTTTTACACAGGCTAGTTTCTTCAGTCAGCATCCTCTTCAAAATCTGTGATGGGAGGGAGCAGGCATGGCCATTGGTCTCTCACTGCTTTGCCCAAGGCCTGGCTCAAGCACCACCCAAAGAAGTTTCCAAGCCTTCATCTGATGCCAACAGTGACCTACTGTCACCTCTTCAGGGTTGTGACAACCACGCTGGGAATGTCCCCCAAAATACAATCGTTATCTCAAAGAATTGATCTGCAACCCAAGGCACAGACAGAAACCCTTTCTGCAACCATGGCCTTGGTTTCTGCTGAGCTCATTAACTCTTTCCAGGATATTACAAATTAAATTATATGAGCCTTTTCCAGTGCAGTGAAGGAAGATGTAGAGCAGCAAACCATCAGGATATATTGTGGAATTTATATTTTACTACGGTGAGAACAGAGAGAACAACCTTGGTCTAAACTTGGTTTAAACTTGCCCATGGAGCTTGCTAGGTTTTTCTATGAAATTTCAGGTGGAGTTGCATCTTGCTATCACAATACTCCCAGAGATTAATTCATCAGCCAGAGGATAGGCACAGCAGTCCAGCACCAGAGCCCAAAACCCACAATGAAAACGGGTGAATCTGGTACCCTCACAAGCCAGGTGCAGCACAGGTGCTACAGGGATTGCTGGCTCCACAAGAAAGAGAGAAATTGGCATTACAAACCATGCAAAACCGCAGCCGTTCTCATTTTCCTTGCAGAAGTGCCCTACGAGCAGTACAGTTTCTCAGCTGGAGGTGACTTGGAGGATAAGCACAACCCAATGTGCTTCATTTTGTCCCCAGCAGCTTGCATTAAAGGAGTTTGATTTCAGGCAGTGGAAGAGCACTGTCCCATCTGCAGTTTGAGGACATGTCCTTCAGGTGTTGGAGCAGGACAGTGGGACACCAGCAGAACTCAGAACTCTCTTGAGCAGCTGAAGGCAGGAGCCTTAGCTCCTGCAGTAGCTACTCCTAAGCATTGACAACCTCTCAAGCCAGGCTGTCAACAAGGGAATCCTAAAGAGGACAGGAATGTAAGCCTGGGCTCTACTGCGTGATACACCTAAACAAAAACAAGGGATTAAATATAATTCAGAAGTCTTTATAGCAATGCACAACAGGACAAGTCTTTCAAAGGCACCTTGAGTGGTCTCACTGATTTTCAGTAGCGATTCTGCTGCCACGTGCATTAAGTCTCTCCAAAAATCCTACCCAGAGACTTAACAGCATAGATCTTACAAGAGGGTGCATCTCACCTTCTGGTTTCTCTTCATGATTATCTTAAGCACAGATGTTTGCTGCTGTGGGGCTTCATGGTAAGGCTTTCCTTTATTCCTGATTTACTTCAGAGGGTGATGCCCATCTTGCAACCTCCGCACTGAAGTGCAGGTACAAACAAAGACAAGGTCTGAAAAAGAAACTCAGCCATTGCGGTTCCAAAACTTCCTGGTTTTACATGAGGTCAGTTAAAAAGTGATTGTAATTCAACCCAGTCTATAGTTAGAAGGCCTTCAGAAGAATTGCCCACTTGCTGGGTTGGGCTGGCACTTTAGATGCCACACACCAACAGCTGAGCAATGGAGAGGCACCAGCCTCAGCCTCTGCTCCTACCTTTCCACTTGCAACATTGAATTTTGAGTCCCAGGGTCCAAGTCTGGAGTATCTTTTGCCACCTTTGCTACAAAGTTGGACGGGATAGGTACTACAGCCCTTGTTTGGGATGAAACCTCAGTCTGCATGTGGGGCTTCAGCCACAGGGATTCCCAGATGTAAGTCAGTATGTTTGCACTTTCACACTCACTGCAAAAAGAAAATTAAATGTTCCTTGTGTCAGCAGGTAGCTGTAGGTGGGTGGAGAGAAGGCTTCACCAAAGTTCTTACGAAAGCTTTTAGTCCAGCAATGCTATATTAAAAGAAAAGAAAAACGAAACAAAAGTATGCAATAAGCATAATCGCATATGCTTACATCCTTTCTTTCCCACCCCTACTATGCTGTCGCCAAAATCCTGCTTGGATCACAATAGACTGCGAAAAACCAACCCTCCCTGTCCCTCAGATCCTTCCTCCCTGCCCCAGGGCCCCTGCACTTGCAGCAAGGACACCGCAGGCTCCCGAGGACGGGAGAAGGGGCTGGTGCAGACGTGGCCACGTATCACAAGATGTCGTTGCTGCGCCGCTTTGGTCCCTCCTGCTGCTCCCCGCTCCCCTCAGAGCCACAAGCACCGCCTTTCCCATCCGAACCCAAAACTGTCAGGACACTGCCTCGGGAGCATCCCACACGACTAATGACATACAGGGACAGGATCCCCGAAGCGCCCAGCAAAACAACTCGCACAGTGTTACCAAAGCCACAGATCTGACCCGTGCTTGTCTCTTGTAAAATACCAGCTGTGGGAAGAGGCACCCAAGTTTTGCTTAGCTCGGTCTGTGAGCAAGCACTCGTGGGGCTCCTGTCATGTGTAAGACCAGTTGCAGAAGCACCTTGAAACACGGCCCAGAGCGTGTGTGGATTTTGTCCTGCCTGGACCTTGCGTGCCTGTCTGGCTTGGACAAACACAGAAAGAACAGAAAAACTTGGATGCGCTGGCAGAGATTCTGTCTTGCATCGAAAGTAGAGTTTAAAAATAAAAACACACCTCTTGTTGCCATGGGATGGATGACTGTGCTTGTAAAACTGCTGTGGAGTGGGGCAGGGGACCCTTGTTCCCAACTGCACACTGGGAAAGAAGATTTTTAAAGCTGCGGCTGATTCTGGAAGCAACATTTAGGTATCTCTAATTTAGCCCAAGGTCTGTAAATCGAGAGAGGTTCAAGCAATGACTGTTTTTTTAAAATCAACTTGGGTCTTGGGGCACTTTGCACATTCCAGAACAGAAACTGCACTGCTGAACATACTGCAGATTTGACAAGACATGGAATATCCATTATTCAGATTGACATTTTTCCCTCTGTGATAATCATACCAGAATTTCTGTGCAAGAAGAACCTTGCAGATTGCGTTCTTTACTTTTAGAAGAACTCATGTGATAGCTACACTAAAGCCCAACAATCATTTTTCGACAAAATGCTTTTCAATTACAGAAAGCCCCATTTCCTCCTATGATGGCACCAGATTTAACTCATGTCAGGATTTTTTTCTAAGTGGATCTAATCCAGAGCCCTTCAACTCTCCAGCCCAAGGGTTGACTATGTGATTACAGTGGACTTTTACCAAAGTCATACCAAGAATTCTTAATTTATTATTTTTTTTTTTAAACTAAATGAAATTTCTAGGATGTAGCACACAGGAGCCTTCCCTGGAGGCTTTCATGGTGAAAAACCCTAACCCTAATCCAGCATGGGATTTGGTTGGTCTTTACGTGCTACCTCAAAAAACAAATTCAGGTATATTTGAGTCAGAATATTCCTTTCACTATCTCAAGTGAATTCCCAGCCTAGACTTTAGCAGTACCACTGTTTGTAAATCCTGTTTATTCCCAGTGAATTGAATACTGTGAAACATAAGGACGTTCCTGTGGATTCCAGTTCCCTTTACACAGCAGGAAGAAGATCCTTACCCTTCTCTCTCTGAATCTTCACTCAAAGGAAATAAGCTGCAATTCAGCCTCTTTTTTTTTACAACCTGTCAAAATCCTGGAGGCACTTGACATCCTTGGTTCATCCTTGGGAAAATGTCACAAAATAGCTCATAATCCTACCCATGCCCCAGACTGACAAGAAAGAGAAAGTCTCTGCAGCAGCCATCCCTGAAAGTTTTTCTTTTGGGGGTGGGGTGGGTGGGGGAAATAAACAACATTTCCTCACTCTCTATGCTAGAAGCAAGAAGTTTGAAATGCAGAGTGACCAAAAAGGTTTGCCAAATGGATCTAAGCCTGCCCAGGGAAAGGCAGGGGACCCTAGGGCCATCCTGGAGGTTTTGGGTTTTTTTTTTTCCCAGATCTCATGGAGAAATATGAGGTCACCCCAGTACATGTGTTACCATTTCTACCATTTCCACATCAGAGCAGAGCATGTTGTAAATACTGCCAGCTCCTATTAAGAGCTTTCACTTTACTGAATCTGGCAAACACAAACAAGATAGGAGAGCTTTAGCCTTTGTATTACTTACTAATGAACTCCCCATCGTCCAGCCTTTTAATTTCATTAAATTGCCCAGACAGTTCTAGTTAAAGGCCTGGGTCAAGCGACATAAAGCTGTTTTTTCAGACCTCAGTGGGGAAAAAAGCACATTCCTCTGTTTAAATGGATAGGATTTCATAATTATCTGCATTGTGCTATAACCTAAACAGATGGCTTTCCCATAGTGGAAAACCCAGCAGGAGACACAAGCAGGGAATCATGCTTTTGTTTTTTGGGTTTTGTGCTTCTGAGGCTAGGAGGTCCTCTCAGAGGCTGCTGACTCAGCACTACTCTCCCAGCCTCAGTTAACTGCTCATATTTTCCTCTCCCCAAACCTAGCGACTTCATCCCATGGAGGCAGGATACAGTAACAGGGATTTTCACCTTGCCTCAAGGAGGGACTTTTAGATGCGTGGCTGATTGCAGTCTCCTCTCTTTGCTTTGAACACAATGGGTTGGGCTCTCTGGTCCTTTACTTCAGTCCCTGATGACAGACTTCAGGTGAGATGGAGAAAGAGGGAAACCAAGCAGGCTCCAGGGGAACACTGCCTGTCCCATCCTTCTCACACAGTGGGACACACAGGTTAACTCTCTACCTCCCACATCAAACATTTTATTTTCTGACCCAGAGAAACAAAGTAGGTCCTCTACATATACTCTACATATACTCCAGCTCACTGCTGGAGATGAAACCCACTACTGGAGCACCAAGCTTGTGTCTCTCTGGGCAGCCCAACCATTTCTCGCTGATCTCACAGGTTTTTGGACTCAGCCCATACTAAGATGCATGATCAGCAATTTGAGTAGGGCTGTGAGCTGAGGACAACTGAGGGGAGTGAAATTTAATTTAGAGAATGGATGGCTGTCAGCACCGCATCCTCCTGCCTGTATCTGAAGGGGGACTGCAGAAGGCTCTGGCTCCAGGCAAGTGGCTGCTGCAGCACTCACTGCCCCAGCAGACAGGCAGCCCCAAATCATCTTACACATAATGATGCTGAACTGCCTCTTCTCCCTTCTACCTCTGGGACTTTTCCTTAAAAAAACACTCATTTCTTCTGGACCACAATGTTGCATCGCCTGTCAGAGGGGTGAGGAGGGAACAATTCAGTGTGACTGTGGTCCCCCAGATCCACTCCCAGACAGGGAAGTGTGTGTCCCAGGAGCTCTCACTGCCTGACACCTGGAGCCCAGGGCCAAAAGAAATTTCCCTGGAGAAAAAGGAGCCTGGTCAGAGTCATGTTGCAGCTCTTGGCAACACTGGGCCAGCAAAAAACAGAGTTGAGACAATGTGGGTTATCTACTTTACACGTGGATATACTGGCATTTCTCCCAGTGCAGTAAGGGAACTATTGAATGACTATGCTGTATGTACAGAATTCTGTATGTACAGCATGACTGCAGGACAACAATTACTGAAGCACTTCTGTAAATCACAATACAGTAAGTCCTCAATATATTAAGTTTTTGTCAGTCAAATGTGGAAAAGGAGGTGTTTGGACGCTGCTGACAATAATTGTTTAGATATGTTAAGACTTCCACAGAGAGCCACAGACCAGATCTCTTGTAGTGCAATAAAAGAGATTACGGTGTAATCCTGAGAATGAGATTATAGGAGATGTGATATAATCCTGAGAATGTTATCCTGAGAATGATATAATAAATGATCAATACACTGGAACTCTGCTACTTGCAGAGAAAATACTATTTTCTCCCCTCTTTCGCCCCCCCCCCCTTCTCCTTTCCCAAAGAAGGCAGAATTTCTGGGAGGAGTGTCCAGCACACCCTGCAGAGTCGCAGGATGCCTGTGCCCTAAGAACTGTTTAAACAACATCTACCATGTAGTACAGCATGTCTGTGAGCCCCCAAAAGTCCCTAGTTCATTGTTCACCAATCTGGGACTGGATTTACTTCACTAAAACAGTTGATGGAATCTTAATGGCACTTAATTGTATTCATTGCACTGATTTTGCAGTGATTTTTTTTTCTTTGATTCACTAAGAAGGGATTAAGTGTTAATGTATTGCATGCTGCTGAAACATGTAACCTAGGTCATGATTTTAAACACATGTAGAGGTGCTAATTGCATTCAGTTGACACAACTGTAGAGAGGAAGATCATTTTTTCACACCTTATCAGCACTAGGGAGGCGCTAACTGGCTTTCCAAGACACAACTGCTGTTACAAAGGTAAATTCTTGCACTTCATCAGAGCTTAACACATGCTTAGCAATGTGGCTAGCCAAAAATATCGTGCCATCAGAGTTAATGAGGTGCTTGCACGTTTTTAACAAACAGGAATAGTAAAAAAAAAAAATGAAAATCTCACCTTGTTTTTGTTTAGAAAGAGTAGCCAGTTTCTGGAGATGTCACATTTTGAAGTTCCTGGCTGCCCATCTCAGTGCATCTTCTGAGCATGCTGAACCAATCTTGCATGCTGCTCTGTCTGTGACCTGCAGAGCAGAGCTATAGCTCCTTGCTTGTTTTCAAGCCTGCAAAGATGAAGGATGGGACATCAGAAAATACTCCCAGGTCTATTTGAACCTCATCAAAGATCCAGTCAGGGCTATTTGGCTTACTTTGTTTTATTCTCTGTTGCTCTGTAGTGCTAAGGCTTCAACAATAGGCTCGAGCCAGAGTTGACCTGTAGATGAATCCTGTCCTTGTGTGGTAGTGCTGAAGCTTGGACAACGGACCCAGACCAGCGTTGCCTTGTATGGAAAGAGCAAAAATAATTGAGATTGCATTGTTGTATTAATCATTAAAAACATAATTTGTAAAAAAATAATTGACAATGCTTGGAAAGAGCGTATGCGTCCAGCACAGATCCTGCATTTCCCTCTGAGTGCATTGCCCTCTCCAACCAGCTGATTTGGTAGCCACCAGACCCTCACCATTACATCCTTGGCCATCATGGCTGCTCTGCAGAGTTCCAGCAGCAGAAGGCACCTTTGCAAAGCTGGCTGGGCTTGAGCATTCATATGCATTCAAGAGAACACCTTCTTAGGCAAATGTTTTTCTTACTAAGCACGCTTTGGGTGGTAAAGCTTGCACAGCACTGCATTCGTGACTCTCAGACTCTGTTGCAGATGGGAAGATGCCATCATCCCAGGAAAGAGCTGAGAAGCTCATTGCTGAGCCTTCCCATAGCGAGACGTGTCTTGTGGCTGCTCATTTCTTCGTCACCATAGGAGAGATCACACTTGTGTGGAATTGGTGTGGAATGAGCTATGACAGATAGAGGTTTCCTCATCTCCCAGAAAGAGAGGTCATGCTTTTGACAGGAAGTTTGCACTCCTGACACACGACCTGGGAGAAACCCTTGCCTCTTTCCTCTGCTGTGCTCCAGTATTGCATTCATCACCCAGGTGTAAAAAAGTTCTACCTGCACTCTGCAGTTCAGCCCCTTCTCTGGCATCAACCTTGGTAGAAAAGTGTCTTTTGTGCTAGAGTCTGGGAATTCATGTTCAGTTCTTGCCTAGAGAAGCTGTGGCTGCTCGCTCCCCAGAAGTGGTCAAGGCCAGGTTGGATGGGGCTTGGCACAACCAGGTCATGGCAGGGGGATTGGAACTGGATGATCTTGAAGGTTCCTTCCAACACAAACCATTCTATGAATTACCACCTCTAACACCAGCCAGGCTATGGTTTTGGGACTGTTACACGATTTGACTATGGTTCTTTCCCCAGCTGTAAAATGGGAAGAAACAAACCAACTACTTTATTCTCTTTAGCTAAAGCAATCTCTTTCTGTCTAACCTTTATCTATTTACTGTATAAAAGAGAAAGGTAGGTTATTTCTAAAGCACCTGCAGGTTTCCTGGGCAGTCCAGCCTCTTTGGAATAATTAACAAGGCTATCACAGTCATGTCAAAGCCACCTACTTTGCTTGGGGGCTGTCAGCATTTTGTTAACACCAGCAGTAACTAATAACACAGGGGGGAGCCGAAGACTCTTCCTCCAGGGGAAGAAACACAACCCAGCTGACTGCAAGATGAAATTTACTGCAATATGAAGGAATCACCATGGAAACCTCTTTATTTTATTTCAGCCAATCTCCCTCTGCTGTCACTAGCAATATCACCTTCTCACTAGCCATAAAGAAAGGATTCCCAAAGAGATCTAATCCTGGCTGGCAGGCCAAGCTATCTGCTAAGATGTTTTTTCTCCTGAAAACCCATTTCTTCTTTGTTTTTTCTCCTCACCCAGTGCGACTTCTCCAGTAAAAGCAGGTCTCCCATCCTGCATTGTGTCTCCTGTGAGGAAGCTAGATTTTAACTTTGGGACTAAGAACAGGGGCAAGGAGGAAAACCTGCTATGTTATTGCCACCATTTTCCTCTATTCCTGTAATTCCTGGCAAAGAGAACTGCTTTTCTGCCATGCTTCTGCCCTTGAGCACCAGCTCTTAAGGAGCTGCCCAGCTTGAAAGGCATTTCCATCAACCTGCTATAGCCTCATGCTGAACTGACCACTAATAAACATTCAGGCAAGCAGGATAAAACCAGCAATTTCTTCACAGAAAACCTGAAATGAGACTGAAGGAGTCCCAGCAAGTGAAGCCCTGCTTGAACCTTCTTTGCAGGAACCTAATACTTCAAAAAAAAAGGAATGAAGGAGTCCATATGGGCTTCCTGCTGAGGTGATGAACGTGAGGAAAGGAAATGTTGTCTCTCTCTGGAGAAACAACATCTCCTTACACAAATACTTATTAGAAAATGAGTTCTTTGCATGGCACAGACCTGACCTTCTCCTATGGCTGTAAATAGGCAACATTTTCAAACTCTGCATGTCCAAGTGAGAAGAGCTTTGGTTTTGCAAGATCAGCATGACCTGTATTGCAGTGGGAGGTTAACAGTTCAGCTTTTTCAGACACTTTGTACTGTCAGGTTTCCAATGAAACTCTCCACTTACATTTGCAGTCAGTAGTAGAAACACTTACAGTCACCAGCCTGGTCAGCCCAATGTGTTTCTAAAGGAATCACAGGTTTGTGGAACATCCCTGTTGTTTGCGATTTGTTCCGCTTTGCCTCTGGGGGTCCTCGGGATGCTGTGAAAGATCCCCTCCCTTCAAGTGGAGCACAAACTTTGACTGCAAAGCCTCCCATTCTGGAGAAGATAAAAACAATTCCTTCTTCAGGCTTGGATGACCACAAGCACCTATTTGCAAATGTACGTGTCACCCAACCATCTCCTGTTCCCAAACTCTGCCAGGTGGATGCCTAATGACCACCCTCACCTTGCAGGGTGCCCACATTCACCCATAGCAAGTGCCATCCTGAAGAGAGGTCTCCTGTAGCTCCTGCTTATTGCTTTAGCCTCCAGGAAGCATGCAGACCTCGGTGACCTGATTTGCCCCAGAAAACACAATTGCCTCCAGCAAGAAGGGGTTCATCAGCAAGCTCAGCACTTGAGCAGGGAGAAGGCTGTGATTAGCGAGCATCCCCAAGCTTTCCTCTTTAAAATTGCCCTGACACTAATTACTTCATGCCAAGAAATTGCCTCCTATATATCAGAGGAAGCAGAATCCAGAAGAGAGCTCGCTTGCCAACAAAGCCCTCAGATAAGTTCAAAGAAAAGCCTTTGCTAAAGAAGTCAAGGAAATAGTCTTTTAGGTGAGGGAATATTAATTTATAACTCTACCTGTTCTCCAGTAAATTCATGACAGGGAGATTACAGATGTGATATGACCCAGGGCAGAAGAAACTGAAGTCCTGCCCACTCATTTGGAATGGCACGTGCACCCTGAAAAGGCCATTAACAAAGATATTAAAAGTCTATTCTGATGCTTTGGAAAAACTGCACATTTACAGTTTATCTTTTTTCCCCACAATACATAAATTATGATAGACAGTAAAGACTGCATACATTCATGAATGCTTCAAGCTTTCTTTTTAAAATGGACAAATTGTGGAAATGTTACTTGGTAAAGTTAATATTTTTTAATAATACATTTTAAAAGTTAATATTTTAAAAATATTTGTTAAACTATGCCATCGTAGTTAAACTACCATCACCAGTCTGGATGCTATAACATTAATAATTATTCTTCAATAATTGATCTTTTAGTTCAATTTCTAGTGGAAATCTTACTCTGCAATAATATTTACATCATCTTGTCTAAATTTGCCCATTCTTCACCTGCTCTGGTGTTCTGCAAAAAGAGTCCATGAAGCAGCTGCATGAGAATTCTTACCTGGTGCATTTTGCAAAGGCAGGTGTAGATCTCATCTTTGCTCTGAATTCCCAGTTCAACAACACTTTTCTCTTTTAGAGCAAGAGCAGCTCACTGATGGCAGCAGAGAAAGAGTATTTTGGAAATAGTCCTTCTATTTTCCTTAATGGGAAAAATTAGCCTGAAATACTTTTTTTGTGTGCAAGAGTCATAACATTGTACAACAGCTTGTTCAGAAGCATGAAGGGGGCAACATGGCTGTGCTTGATGATCTTGGATGTCTCTTCCAGCCATGGTGGTTCTTGGAAAACAGTGCATCCTTAGCAGACATATCATTACTTTTAGTCTTGCCTTTGCCTCCTTTGTGGAGCCTATTTAAGGGTTATTCCAGAGATAATTTAGCCAAAAGCTCTCTGAGGGGCTCTTGGAAGGAGTGACTGATAAGGAGATCTATCATGGAAGGTTGCTTGCAAATATTTGCCCATTTCTCCTTTTTCTATCTCTGTTTTCTGCACATTCCATACGTTGTAGCAAAGATCAAAACCTGCTTTATCCCAACTGGTTTGGTTTGCCAGATAAGTCTCAGGTAGTTATTAGTGGAGATGTAGACTTTAAATTTTGGGACAGACATCTAATCACCTTCCCCATATTACAAATAACTCTTCTTCTCTACTTTTGCCCATCATGTTTTCTTGCAGCTAATCTAACTAAACAAGGAGAACCATGCTCAGCTTGCATTTAGCATTGAAATTTGCTGTGTTTCTTAAACAGGCTCTTTCTACTCTATGTTTGCACAACCAAAGGCTTCTCTGTTTCATCCTGCTAACAGTGCTGGACTGTTCTCTCCTGTACATTACTTGATCCTTGCAGACTTCCTTGGCTTTTATGTAGCACAAACTGCTTCACTTGCACCAGGCAAGGCTGGATCAACCTGACATTTACATCTGTGTCACCAGGCAAGGTCTTTCTCTTTTGCTACCAAAGACCATGTGAAGCCCATGAAGCTGAAGACAGATGATTGGCAATTCAAGAGCTGGTAGGAGTTATCTGATAGATTTATTGAAGTGTAGCAACCTCTGTCACAATTTAATGAACAGATTATGCATTGGTTGGACATATAAATGGTAGCCATGGAGAAACAGTCACATTTCTCTCCAGAATAAACAATATTTCACAGTTTTAATTGTTTCCTGATGTTACAATGATCACAACTAAACTAGGTAATCATTCATTAAACATGAGTTTATAGCCTTGCTATAATTATTATTGTTTCCTGAAAATATAATATGTAGTAAAAGTACAATAAGTGCAAATTGAAATATTGGTTTTGGAAGGTTATTTATTACCACCTTCAGCTGTAAACATTTATAACTGAAATTTATCTTTTCATGGTCTCTTCATATAAATATTTTATGTCCAGCCTAAGGGATCTGCATCTTCTCGTTGAAATGTCTCTGTCTTGGTGTCTGCACCAGGAACATTATCTCAGGAGACAAATTTTGCTATCCTGTATTATTTGGCCATCCTGCTGTTAACAGAAGGCAGAGTTATGTTTGCTATATATTCCCTGTCCATAGGTGCATGCAGATGAGAGGGAGCAGCAGGCTTCACGCATTACTCTGACTTGTAAATTTGTTAGCATAGCACATGCACCATTTCTACATGCAGTAGTGCAGCACAGCATCATTACTGCTTTTATTGCAGTGTTTCTGTTGAGACCCATTTAAGGAGATAAGGAAAACATCCGGGGCAGCTGAAAAAAAAAAACAAACCTGCAAAACTGAGTGAACAGGAAGGATTCACAGAGAAGATTGTGATGAATCTGCACTCTCTCTGCTCTTATTTCTACTATCTCAATAGAACAGCAAGTAGCACCTCAAAGCAAAGAAGTAAAGTTTGTTTAAATAAGAAGTTTAAGAAGCTGGTCTTATATGTCAGCTTTAAAGGAAAGGCTGGGAGCCAGCTAGACACAGGACACTGCATGCACCATTGTGACAGCAAAATGAATAACGCAGAGGGACATTTTTCATCAGCATTGATGTGTATCCAATTATATAAATATGTTCCTATTGTAGCACACAAAAGGAGAGGTGTCTCTTTCCTATCCTCCTCCCAGCTGAGAAACCCAAGGTACTTACAGAAGGCTTCAGTAAGAAGGCTTCCAGTTCAAGCTCAGCTTGCTGCTGGTGCCTTTGGCCAAGCAACTTCAGCAGCTGATGCCTGAACAGGCTCTCTGTCTCCTTGCTGGATCCCTCCACCCCTGTTGCTCTGGATGTTTGGGCTGGGTTGCTCTGCACCATACCCACAGTTGAAGGAGATGGATGGAGAGTGATAAAAAGGTGCCCGTTCAATCCAAACCACTAAATGATAATAAATCTTTTGGGTTTCCATCCAGGAAAGTTGAGGGAATCGAGAACGAGATACCTAAACTGGTAGCAAAAATAATGGATGTTTTTAAATGATAAATTACTGTCTCTACAGTGGAGGGCCTGGAAGAAGCCCAGGTCTTTATCAATCCTTTCAAAGGCAACTAATGGTTCTCCCAAGACTCTCTGTCCCTCCACACACTACCAGGAAAAAATAGCAGCAAAGATCCTCAGGGAAAGCTTTAGAGCCTCTTGAATATAATATGGGAAGAGTGAGCTAGCACATGTGTTGCCAGGGAAAAAAAACCACAGCTCTCCTAAATAATAAGAATTTACTGAAAGGAGAAATAAAATAACGGTTGAGGGATAGGCAGGAGATATCATGTGGACTCTCCAAGGAGCTTCCTCTTAAGTGCCCCAGAAGAGTATTAACCCTTGGAGCATGAAAGAGGAGTGCATGCTTCCAGTGCTTTCAATTATCTGCACCGAGGGACTGACGAGCATGTTTGCCTCTGGATTCCCCATTTTCATTAATGGATAAATACACAAGCAGGGGCCTCTCTCCCTCTCTCCAGTGCCTCATCTCATCTCTGCATGCTCACAGACTTTCCATCTTACATTGTTTTCATTGCCACCACTATAAATCAGGAATAAAACCAGAGAAAAACCCCGCCTGAAAGATAATCATCAGCCCCCAGCTCTGCAAATAAATCCCCTGTGCAATGAAACAGGACTTAAGCCCCTACAACAGCAACGTGGGTTATTGGGTTTTTCCCCTCTTGCTTAATTTCTGAGCAAGTTCTTCATCACAGGTCTTTTTATCTTTGTCACAGCCCATGAGTATTTGGTGCTACATCACTTATAGTATATAAGGGTATTGATTGCTTCAAGGTTGTCCTTTAAAGAAGTTCCCATCAAGTCTGGGTAAGTCACTTTGAGCTGATCTACAAATCTCAGGGTGAGATGATTCAGTTTACTCAAAAAATGGGGGTGGTTTCTTGTTTTTTTTCCAGACTGACCTCAAGGGCATGTAACTGTTAACACACTGTGTTTGCATGTCCCTAAAAATCAGTTTATAGCCATACTGAGTGTCTCCAAACATTAAGCATATTTTATAAGTAGTTGGCTAACTAACTGGGTGTGCTGTGCATGTGTAGTAACCAGCACACTAAGACTTTAAACATCTGCTATATTTCAGAGTACAGGGTATTTTTTTCAGCCATGCAGTATTTCTTAATGTTAAAAAAATACACTGTGATTGCAATTCACAAGCAATGTTTTTAAGTTAAGTTAAATATCTCTCACCTGTTTAATGTGATCATCCTCCCAGGAAGAGTTGCCATGATTTATGAGAGGGTAGGAATGTTTTCTGAAGCCAAAAAATATTATTTCCAGGCTTCTACATGCATCAATACTATTAAACCTGATGCTGGTTAGTTAAGGTCCAGATCACACTAGAAACTTCTGCCCATTTGATGATGCTGTTTTACTGCAATAAAAAACTCATCCCACTCAGGCCTTTTTCATCACTGTAGGGTATCTGCAAGAAGGGAAGATAGTGAAGTGCTATGGGCAGCTGTTCAAATTACCCTTCCCTAAAATGCTCTTGTTACAGTGCAGCAGAGGTTGGTGGAAAGGGAAGCTATGTCCTTCACCTCAATCCCATGCTCCTGAAGTTTTTTTGGCTACAAAAAAAAAAGGATGAAGAGAAAGAATGAAAAATAAATAAGCAAACAAAGATAATAAAAGAGAATATTTAATCTATGAGAGGGTGGGTTGTTGTTTTTTTTTTTGTTGTTGTTGCTTTCTTCGTTTTCTGGAAGTATTTCAGGATTTTTCTTTTTTACCACAAGATGGGATAAGATATTGGGAGGAAAAGGCACAATCTTTAGGGAGTAAAGGCTGCATTTCTAACCAGCTTTGCACTGGCCATGCTGTGGACCAGTATGTCCTAATGGAGCAAAACCATCTATAGCTGGATGCTGGAGGAACTTTTCTGCAAACACACCCCCACACCTACCCAGATCAATGCTTCTGCAGTGATCAGAGAAACAACAAACTCTAAGCCTTACCTTGAAGAAATTCCAACCCAACTGAACAAAACAACTCAAAAAAACCCCAAACACAAACTTGGCAGTACTTCCACAGACAAGTTGCCTTTTAAAAAAAGAAAAAAGGCCATTACATATTCCTGCTTTTTACATGTATCAAATGCATTTTTGCCTTTCCAAAGATGCAGAGTTTAGTTAACTTTCTAGAATTTAGTTCAGTTCACACTTCTGTAAGGAAAAATTATTGCTAAGATGAACACCTAGTGGAAGCCAGAAGGGTGAGTTGAGGCAGGACAGCAGTAGATGACACGTGGTCATCAAAGGATCCTGTGGAAGTGACACATCCATCACTCAGGCTATTAAAATATTCTGGCTTTGCTGTACAGAGAAGTGCAATGAGCTTTGTGCCCTCAGGATGGGTGCTCACAAAGGGCTGCTGAGTAACCCTGTCCTGGAGCTCTGCTATTGCAAAACCCACTCCATAAATCAAAAGGAGAGGATATAAACCAGGATGGAGACATGAGCAGAGTGAGTGACTGAGATCAATATCTATTTTACAAAGCTCTCTGAAAAAGTTCCTTAATTAATTGTTGGAATTAAAGTCAACATTGACCACTGAATTTGTTCCTGTGGCCTTTAAATCAATTTTCTTTTCCTTAAAAAAAATCATTTTAAGACTGGCAAATGAAACAACTTTTTAATTTTTTTTTTTTAATTAAATATTAAAAAAATAATACCCACATGCTGAATCTATCTGAAACACAACTCACAGGGCATAAAGCCAGCATCTCCTACTTTAACCTAAAACAGGGGAAATATTTTCCAAACTGGAAGCCAACACACAGAGTTTGTTCAATTCAGCTTGCATTCCCAGGGGCACACACCACCCCTACCTTCCTCCCACCAGGTGAAAGCTGATCCCCATTTCTTGGCTTATTTGTTAAGTCAAGTAGGCATATTTTATGGAATTGTGTATCTGCCATAAGTTCAGTGTGTATTACTGAATTATTTGTCCTCTGCAATCCATAAGGAAAGGGAAAGAGAGAATATAATTCAAGAGATGAAGAGGTTTTACTCAATACAAGAGAAGTCCCAGCTTATGCAGACTGCAATTACATAAAGCCCCAATGTGAGCTTCCTAATTCAGGTCCTACCTTCTTCTACCTGTTCTCCTGCCTTCCACCCATTATTTTGCCAACACTTTCAAATAATTGTTAAAAATTCCAAATCATAATAAGCTGGTTATTATTTCCTTACAGCTGACACACTGATTGCACTCTTCTGGTATTTTACAACCGGGTCCCTAAATAAAATTTTTCTCTGGGACAGCAGGCAGCTCTCACTGGTGGCCTGGGGATGCCTTGTTGTTGGTGATGCTTTATCTTGCAGACACAAGACCTGGATTAAGACATATTCACTCTAGCCCAGCCATGGGAATTACCTGAAAACCCCAGGTGAGAGTTACCAGGATGAATTTCTAGAGTGGTCTTGACAAGACAGAGCAGCCTTGGCCAGATTACACACTGATGACAACAAAAGTCTTCTTTCCTGATCTTCAGGTCCACATGTAGGTGTGTCACAGTCTGTCTCCTCATACCTGGGTGCCAGCACATCCAAAACCCCTCTAAAACATAGAAGGAAAGGCAAATGAGCTCAACATAAAGCATTTTGCTCTGCAGGAGTGTAAGCTGGCAGAAAGATCACTGTAAATCAATATCTCATGGATTTAAAAAAATATTATTCAGAATACAAGTATTTAGTTGCACTAAATTTAGTCCAATTAAGAGAATTAGTAACTAAATTGATACATAATCAGTGAGCCAAATTTTCTGAGGCTGCAGTGGGGACATTTGGTTGGCTCTGAAAGCCCATAGAGATGCTGGCAGGTGGCACCAAGTCCCCTCTTACCTGTTCAGGCACTGCAAAGATGGGCAGTGAAAATGGGCAGATACTATATCTACATTTTAACAGCACACTCCTGTGCAATTTTTTAAATTGATAGCTCTGCACAGCATTCACAGATGAATACCATCTGGTGTGGTGATTTATTGCCCCTGAATTTCTCAAGTTACTCTTTTTTTAAAATACTTTTCTCATCTTACCTTTTCCTTGTGCTTTTTTTCCTCTACAAAAAACATTTTCTATAGAACTGCAGGTGAGAGAGGCACTTCCCTAAGATGTTATTTTCCCTAAGAAAATGTTCCCTAAGATGTTATTTTCCCTTTATCATAAAATAAACAGCATCCTGTCACTCAACAAACACCTGATGTATGGGATCTGTTTAATATCTCCTCAACTCCAGAGTCCACCTGGTGATATAGGCTGTTCTTTTCCAACACTCTAAATCATGCTCATAACAGGTTATATGGAAAAATTAATACATGATTATGGCATTAAAGCATATTCACAAGAATAAAAAAAAGTGTTGTACATGGAGGAAAAAAAAACAAATGTACAAGTATCACCAAACTTTCCCTTCCTAACTTTTGAATGATTGATCTGGAAGAACAGAGTAAATTAATTTTGTAAATTTTGTTCGCTGTGCCTTTTATTATAATTTTAGTTTAACTTTCCTAACTTTGATTAACACATGATTTCCAACTGATAGCTTACCTCTCTTGGTGTATGTTATGTTATCTCACTAAAGCTCCCAAGTTCAATGTAGTCCTTAATACATCCAGCTTTTTAGTGCTGGACCACAGTTGGCTGAGAAAGAGGAACACAGGCCCTGGCAGCCAAGATGCACGATGCTTGTGAGCATTGTCAGGATGGGGAAGGCAAACCCGTGTTTTGGAAGGGAAAAACATCTTCTAGGCGAGGTAATGCAGCTCATTGCCCTTACAGCAAGGTGCATCACAAAGGCAGCTCAGGCCTGTGGTGATCAAATTATTTCTAATGTGTTGAATTCTGAATTGAAAGGAAAAAAAATTGCTTTTTCTCACCTGTGGCTGCAATGTGAACTCAAAGCCCTGTCAGCAAACACAGGCTCAGCACTGGCCAGCCAGATTCATGGCAAGGAGAAGGCTTTCCCAGCAGCTCCAATGGTAGAAACTGATCACCCTCCATTCATACAAAGTCTGAACTATTTGTGATTTATTTTTTTAATGTATCTACCACATTAGACAACCAAATCACACTTTTTACCCTGCTAGGAGGAAAAGTTTCCCTTACTGTTTTAATATGTTATATTGAATGGAAACCAGACTATAGATGTATTGTTGTTTTACTCATATGAAAGTATAATTAAAAGTCATGCTAAAGTCAGGAGATCAAGAGAGTCTGGGATAGATAACAAGCTAGAAGCTGTCAAAACTGTCAGGGCCTTAAGAACCAAAATAATTCACCCCCCAGTAACTGCTTTTATGTGCATTTTCTTATAAAATCCAGGAGACATGAATCACTGGTCCTTACAAAAGAGCCTTGTTTATCAGCCTCAGGTACACTATGTTGCACTTTTACTTTATGGAAGTATTTAACACAGGTATCGTCCTCTGAAAAATTTAAATAAAGTGAACGTAGGACTCGGTGTCACTTTAGTGTCCCCTCCCCATCCCTGGAGGAGGGGCTGGCTGCAGGCACTGCTGTGTCAAGCTCTCCCTGGCATCTCGCAGCAGCAGATTCAGCCCTAAACACCTGTAATGTGCTAAGAAATTGTAGCTTTGCAAAACAGTGTGTGAAGATTTGCTTTTAATTCCTCCCAACTGATCCCGTGATTTCTTTGTTTTTTTTGAAGCTGAGACAAGCTTCAGCTCAAGAAATCATGCAACCAAAAAAATGTTGTAGTAGTAACAGGTTGCCTCCAAACCAATGTCTGCAGCCAGGCTTCCTCATAGCAGCTCCTTAGTGTGCTTTGTATACAGCAATGTGAGGAGGATGCTGCTGCCCCTGGCCATTATTTCCACACATTGAAGGGAAGAAGGATTGAAGCCACCAGCAAAGTTTTTCTCCTTAGCTGAAATAGGTATTCGGGAAAGGAGAAGGGAAGGAATGGCGAAAGGGTGAAATCTGCTTTTAGAGCAGATTATCGGCAAAACTTCTGACCCGTGGGTGTTGTTTGTGTTAGTGAAGTGGGGGACGCTTGGTTGCTCCAGCTTAGAGGGCTGACAGAGCCCTGTATCCAAGGAGGGTGTGAAGCCCGAGGAGCTGTTCAGCAAACAGCCACTAGATGCCCCCGGGCACCGGGACACCCCTGAGCCTCAGCCCAACGACAAGAAATGTTTGTTTCTATTTTGATAAGGTTTTTGACAGCGAGCATTAACCAGCATCGCTCTCCTATAACAAGGGAGATCGGGTGTGTGTGCAAGGGCGCTGCAGAACCAGTGCAAGACTTTACTTGCCCTTGGACACCCCTGTGTCAGTGTTCAGACTGCTGCTGAAGTGAAGCCAACCCTTCTTTTCTACCATCCAGTCTACATGGTGCAAAAAAGCAACAGGGGGAGAGGTAAAAAGCCAACTAACGCTGCAAAAACCCTCCAGATATCATCGACTTACCGTGCTGAGCTATGCAGTGTCAGCTCATTTCTGGATGCTCTAAATGCTGCCTGTCCAGGAAGGAGGATGTTACCATCAGTGCTTTGAGCTAAAGGATTCTTAGGCCCCCATTCATTTTATGTAAAATGAAAGGCCCTCCAGTTTTTGTTTTCACCTTGCCTTTGTAAGGAATAATTGAAAAGGGAAAAGAAAAAAAGAAAAGTGAGTTTATGTCTACAGCAAAGGTAATTATGGACTAATGTGCTGCTATCTTTAGGAGAGAAGCACTCAGGTTTGGTGTATCTTGGCCATGACAAAGGTCAGACCAAAAGGTGGGACAGGACCTGTTGCTTTCCCAAAGCCTGCTGAGTTTGTTTTGCAATTCCTTTTAAGATCTCGTGTTCTCTGCACAGGTTACCCAAGCCTCTTGTGCCCCCACGGGTGGGGTCAGCACCTGTTTCACTATGAATTTCAGGTAAAAACCTGGCTAATGCAGTTCTGAGAACTCAGAGGAATGGAGAGCTGGGGGTTGGACCAGCAGCCTGATCTGTACTAACACACATCTCCTGTGGATGGAGAGGCCAGGAGGGAAGTGTCTCGTGACTCATTTTGGTTCTTGCTGATGTGCCCAAGATGCTGCTGTCAGGATCATCTCTCACCATTTCCTTGAGCTTTTCTCACAGTCTCACACTTTGAGTTGTCATGTCAAAACTCAGTGGTCCTGTGCATGGCCCTAGCATCCAGGCCTTCTCCTCTGCTCCTGTTATAACCCTCTATTTATTTCCCTTTTACCAAACTGAGTCTTTTGCTCACCAGATTGTAAAAGCCCACCAGATGCTGGTTGCCCAGTCCACATGCTGGTTTTGTTCAGGTGACTTCAGGTTGAGACCTCTGTACCATAACCAAGACACGAAGAGAGCTCCTGCCCCATCACCAAGTAAAATCACATCTATTTTCGAAAATAAATTGGGTAACCCATGCACAGGACTGAATTGCACTGGGGAGGGACTGACATATGTTCTGGTGCTTGCTGTGTCCATAGAATACATTTTCCAGACAATTCTCCATCTATCGCCTGTGGATGAATGCCTGTTTTTTGGTGAGTCTTAAAAAAAAATCTGAAAAGGCAGACCAGATATATCTAACCCTTTAACTGCAAAGTGATCATCCCTCAGCAATAGCTTGTGTCTCCTCAGTGTTTAGAATTGTAACTGACATGGACCAGGGCTCCCTGGCCACGCTGTACTTCCCTTCTCTGCAAGAAAAGCTGTTTGCTCTTTTCTGAAAAAAACCCACCCCTCCTCACCTCCAGCCATGCTCCCTGTCATCAGGAGACCATCACCCTGACACTGGCTTTAAAGGTTTCCTGCTGGCAGCAGAGGTGGGGATGCTGCAACCTGCAGCCAAGTCTCCCCAAAAAAGGAGGGTGGCCCCACACCTGTGGCCATGATGTGCCCCCCAGTCAGCATCTCCTCTGCAGGGTGGGACCCTGCCACCCACCTCGGTGAAGCAGCCTCTCCTAAATATTTCCTGAAGGGAGATCCTCCCTGATAAGCCAGCCGGGAGGCTCTTCAGGGTGACCACAGAGGGAGGATTAGTCTGGGCAGGGATGGGTGCAGCTGGTAGCAGGAATCCAGGTTCCACTGGGAGCAGGAATCCGGCTCCACTGGTGTCTGTCCTACTGCCCCAAGCCTGAGAGACCCTGCTGGAACAGAGACACCTATTCAGCCCAATGCTGAAACAGAGACACCCATTCAGCCCAACCCTGGCGTGAGGGAGAACAAGACTTCTGAGATGAGCAGGAGCACAGCCCCTCAGGATGCCACCCCTAAGGCACAGCCCTTCAAGCCAGGACACAACCTCCGCCCACTGCTTGGACAGCACCATGCACAGCACATCACCCAAAGGATGATTTCCAGGGTGCACCTGGAAGAAAGGTCCCACACAAAGGATGGCCATGGAAAACACCTTTGGAAGAAGAAAACATAACTATCATTCCTTCCCTCACCTTTTCTTTTTTTTTTCCTTTTATTTTTTTTTTTCAATTTTTTCTTTTTTTCTTTCTCTCTTTTTTTTTTTTTTTCTCCTTTTCTTTTCCCTTTTTTTGTATCTTTTTTTATCTTTTTTTCCCCTCTTTTTTCTCTCTCTCTTTTTTTTTTTTTTTTTTTTTTTTTTTTTCCCTTTTCTTTTCTTTTTTTCTTTCTTTTTCTCTTTTTTTTAAGTTTGGTTTTCTTTTGTTATTTTTTTCCTTTAAATCTCTCTCCCTGACAAGAACTACCTTCTCCCATTTGCCAGACCCACCCTGTCCCCAGGCTGGTGATGATGGCTACAGGGAACAATGTAGCTTTGAGGCTCCCAGAGCATTCAGGGGAGTGGATGGGACCAGAGGCTGAGCTCTGCGGGGGCTGTAATCCCCCTGTAATTGCTGTATAAACATAACCATTGATTTCCATGGATTGGCACAGCTGAATGCGTTGCCCTCTGACTCTAAGGGGAACTTTTTGTAACTGAGAAATGCTCATATTTTTTCTCTGATAGGACTAACATACTCCCAGCTCTCAGCATGTCAGCAGAGGTGCAATAATTTACCAAACCTAGACCAAAAAAACACTACCATGGACACAGTTAAATAAATCCCTATCTTAAACAAACAAAAAACTCCCACAAAATAAACAAACAAACAAAACCAAAAACCAGAACCAAAAATTAAACAAAAGTAAAAATCCTTTTCCTTTATGGAGACAATACTATCTACATAAACAGGTAAATATGATACCACATGATACCACTTTTTGCATCCCAATCAATGGAAGCAGCACAAGGTGGGTGTATTGAACAACCCCTCCATTCTGATGGCTGTGAGCATGGCAAACCCCAAGCTCAAATCCCCCAGCAACACCCACCAGCTCTGTAAATCACTGTAGCACTAAAGTCAATGGAGGGAGATTGATTTCAGCCAGCAACACATCTGACTCAGTAATACTGCAAATAAACTTTTCAGATACCAAAACACTCCCCTGGATTTCAGGATGCTGGATGAATACAATGAAACTCAAGGGAATTCTTCTGTGAAATATCTTGAAGGCTTTTGATGCATTTAGTTGGGTCGTGAAAATCCCATATAAACCAAATACAGTCAATTTTTTTTTTCTTGTTACAGGACTAAACTAGACTGAAAACTGGAGGAAAATGCCTTTTCCTTGAAGAAGTGCTTATACGAAATTTTTTTTTTTTCAAATCAGAATTTTCCACAGGAGAAAAAATACTTTTCAGTAAAATGTCATGACTTAAAAATATGTCACTGTGCTTCAGGTTTTGTCCCTTAAGGCTTTTTATCCCCACATTTTGTTTTGCAGCCTAAGTTTTTTTTACTGAAATTCTTAAGACCTAGAAAGCTGAAGGCTTCCCTAGCTTAGCACACACGCTGTCTCTGTCTGTGTGCATGCTGGGAGCTGCAGGTTGCAACAGAACGTGGCCCACAAAGGAGAAAGGAAGCAGAAGGTTCTGAAAACCCCAATTCCCATGAGACATGCTAATGCCATTTTGAACAAAAAATACTTTGGTTTTCAGCCAGAACAGCTTGGTTGTCAGCAGTATGATATATAAATATGAAGAGTTGGGGTGGAAAGCAGATGTGCACATAGAAAAGGTAATTTTTAATGAAGGAAAAAAAAAGCCCCAACTTTGCACCAAAGGAAGCTGGCAAGCTGTGTTTCTGGAAGGAGTCCTCAGCCCCATGGGGACATTGCTATTCACCACATTAGGGTCAGGACTCCTCCTTTAGGATCGTAAACACTGCATGGTGTTGGCCAAAAGTGGCACTGGTGTTCTCATGTGTAACTGGTTCTCTAATCATATCACATAATAACCATCTCATGACAATAAATACAATTGTGGCCACCACGTTTGTAGGTATATCCCTCCCCAGCCATCTCAGGTATTGCTGTGACCTGTTCTGCGTCATTATTCATTCACTTGTACAAAATTTAGTTTTAAAGTTACTAAGTTTTGTGACTTGTTACTGGAAGAGTCAGTAGTGGTCCAGGTTGTGTACCTACTGTGGTAGGAATTTTCTCAATTAAAATTTCATCTTGTTTACCAAATAAAGGTTTTATAAGGAAATTGTTTTAAAAAAGCTGAGTAAAAACGCTCATCAGGTTTGCATGGATAAACAGTCGAAGGATAGAGATTTGAAGCCCAGTGATACCCTGCATCCCCTGCAATCTATTTTCAACCACAAAATGCCTAAACACTATTTCCTGTAAAACACAACCCAGTTTGAACACCTCCCTAGGCAACTTTGTGCCCAAGATCTCTTTAAGGCCAGACTGAAACTCTGAGTAGTCACCCATGCTGTGACAAGACCAGAACAAGTACACAAAGTAAGGTATAAGGTGTTCCCCTTTCCATTTGAGTTTTTCCACTTAAATGCTCCAAAACCAAGATGAGGGCACACCTATTTTCATGAGTCACTAGGACAAAAGCCATTGCATGTATGGCCTACATGATACCAAGCTGAGCCAAGGTACCATGATACCAAGATTTAGCCCTCAGACTCTGCAGAAGCACTTGATTCCTGAACAGTCAGGGAGATGGATATGACATAGCAGGGACAGGGTATTAGTTACCAAGAGAGGGATACAGTCTCCAATAATTAAGGATGCAGTTGCTGTGTTAAGAAAAGGAGAGATTTGGGGTACCTTGCAGAAAATTAAAAAAAAAAAAAAAAAAAAAAAAAAATTGCAAATTTTCCTGCTGCTGCACTGAAGCTTCACTAAAAGGCTTAAGGTGATGGCTGCAAAACCCCTCAGTGAAATCCCAGTTGTGCATTTGTATTTCACATGTGGACAAAAGTCATCAAAAACTCTCAATAGCTTTGATAAGCAAGAAATTACCCACCGGGGACTATCCTGCCATGCCTTGGTAGACACCTTTGGGGTCAATCTTTTTCATATGTATGTTACACCATAAAAATATGAATGCTCCAAACTGAGAGAAAAATGTATTTGCTGTTATCCCTGCATTTCATGGAAAACTGTTAAAAGCGAAAAGTAATAAATCCTTATGTATAATTAAACTATAACCAAACCATAACCATTAAGCCATCAAATCATAATTTTGGACACATGAATTTCTTGGCCTCCACGTGAATTTCTCGAAGCATTGCACACATAGGCACAGACTCCAAGCCCTGCAGTGGTGTGAAGAGCAGGGTAGATGTGTATGATGTGCAGCAAATGGGACGGCAGAGAGGACTTAGGAGATGAAGAGTGATGTTGTCTTCTGCCATCCTACATAAGACCATTTTGGAACACAGGGCACACACTGCTCCCAAGGAACCAGACACAATGGGATCTGGACAGGTTGTATCTTCCATGGCTATAGAAGACAGCTCTGATGGGTTTGCTCCTTTCCCTTTTCTCTAGAGATGAAGCTTTTCAAGGATAAGCTGGAGTCTACACTGATACAGGGTTCCCCTGCACATTTCCATTCATAAGCCACTGACCCAGTAATTGATAAGCCATAATTAGATGTTTTCTGACACCTAATCCGCTCATGTGTCTGTTCTAATTTCCCTCATCAAGCACACAGAGGTAGACGACAGCAAAACAATACCCTCCTTATTCCCTGCTCCTCAGCCTCAGGAGCAGAGCTGCCATGGCAGATTCCCCAGCTCCCAGCAGCCAGGCACTGGCAGCACAGAGGAAAAAGAGCCAAGAGGGATGGGTGTTGCAAGGCCAGAGACTGAGCAGGGCACACAGCTACTCCTAATTTACCACAGGGAGCAGAGTTTCTGCTCTAACCCCAGGAACCAGAGAGGAGAGTGTTGCTGCAACAGCACTGTGGCTGGAGGAGAAAGTGTTGTTCTGTAGCCATGCCATCCCCAGCTAAGGAAGAGCAAATTGCTGGACATAAGCAAAAGCTGGGGGAAAACCAAACTGAGTGTTTCTGGATTACACTGTCATCACAGCACAGGGATGGAGGCAGTGTCTGATATTGCAGGAGCTCAGGAACCCCCTCCTCTCTAGCAGGTTCCTTTTCCCCTCCATCCCCAAACTTACAAAATGTGCTTTGCTCAGCTCACTCTGATTTGTGCTTTGGAGACTTTGCTCCTCTGTGTTCCTGCAGACCCCGAGCAGCCCATGGATGCAGCTCTGTGTGCTGTGACCCCCCTACATCCCTGCATACATCCTTTACCACAGAGGCATTGGCCCAGACATTGATGGCACATGTTTCAGCCTTGGGATGGTTCAGGACCGTGCAAAGTAAATACAATTGACAGTGTAATTGATGTGGGTTTTCTCCAAGGGACTCAGGAGAGTTTTGTTTGTCTAGGTTTGAATGTCAGATCACTGCAGCTCCTTTCATCGGTGCATTATCAAATTCCTTTCTTTCAGGGAAGAGGGTGCAACCAAATCACGGCTAAGCGGATTATTGAAGATGTGTGGCACCTAAGTCTGAGTTGATTTCAGGGGAGAGCAAACAAAAATACATCACCTAATGACCAGATAGCCACAAAGGGCTTGCTATTTCCAAAAGAGTGGCCAAAACGTGGTGCCAAACATCATCAGCAGTCCGTATGAGTCAACACTGGGGTGAAGCTGTAGAGCAAATATTAGTTTGGTACGATTTTGCTTGATTAATCTCAACTTTAGAAATCCAGGGAAAGGCAGGAAAACTTTGAGGTCTCCTAGCACAGGGTCTGGGTGTTGTCATCTGCCCAAGGGAATGCCTTTCTTGGAGCACCAAATGGAAAGGATGCTCTGACTAGACAGAATTTGGGCACATAAGCCCAGTCTCACCTGCAATCTATCATATAGCCTGGCCAATCAAATTCTTTCAACCTTTTTCTCTGAAAATGGAGGCAAACCACCCAGTATCTCAATAGTTAACATCTAATGCTGACCATAGGGCATCTCAATCCATCCATGGTGATGTGACTCCACAAAATACAGGATGGGAGAAAGATGCTAAATAAGTAGATGAAAGATTCAGCCCAGAAAGAAACACAGTTATGATAAACATTGAGAGAGGTCACTGAAGCAGCAGCAAAACTGTCAACCAATCTAGAACCAGTGCTGATGAGTGACTGTCTCACTGACTGCCAGGCAGACACTTGACCATTAGAAAGCTGTCAGTGGAACTAGAAAAACGGAAAATGGCTGGGATTTGAAGAGAAGAAGACCCTTGTCCCCTGGAGGCCCTCTCTGCCTTCACAAAAGGGGGGAGCAGATTGTCCAGAGGTGCATGGAACTGGCACTTGCACTCAGTGTGCTCAGAAAGGCAGAGAGCTTGTGGATGAGGAAGGAGATGTTAATTTGCTCTGAGACTAGGAGGGACCCACCCATGAAGTATCGGGTTGGTTTTCTGAAGGGATTAAGGAGTCCTCACCCTTTTGGGAATTCTCTGCGCTGTTTTTGTTGCTGTCATCCAACAAAGGTGTGGCAGTGGAGAGGTCACTGGAGAGGTGAGCAACGTGATGAGAACACTGCTTCCCCCAGGATAGAGCAACAGGCAGCAACCAGATCAGGTGAGTCAGAAGAAGGGGAAAATAATAGGGAAGATCAGGAAGTTGCATCAGAGCTCCCTGGTCAGAGCTCATTCCCATACAATCCTTTAGATTGATAACTGATGTTAACAGCTACTGAATTGTCTGTCCTCTCTCTCTTTTATTTGAGTAGAATATGCCATGGAAGAAAGAAAGAGAGGAAGGGAGAAAGAGAGAAAGAAAGGGAGAAAGAAAGGGAGAAAGAAAGGGAGAACGAAAGGGAGAACGAAAGGGAGAACGAAAGGGAGAAAGGAAGAAAACTCTTCTCACTTTCTTGCACTTTGTCACCTTTCCCATGGGGTTCAGACATGGAGCAGCTCTTCCTTGGCTGGGGATGTCGTGGCTACAGAACATTCTTCTCCAGCCACAATGCCAAGGAGTAGGAAGAGCCATTCCCAAACACAAGACCAATGAAAAATGGAAAGTGGCATTACCTTCTACAGTCAAGCTTCTGTCCCAGGGTTATGAAGGGGAAAAGCAATGATGGCAGGGCTACTCTTTGTAATGGAAGGTGGGGAAATGGCTTCTAAAGATTATCTTGGTTTTTTTCCCTCAAAAAAGCCATACAGGAAGCCTTCACTTGACAGGAAAAGAATGGTTTTCAGTATAAGAAAACAGTCCGTGCAGCAGCTGGTGATGGGGCACATGCTCGGCTGCTGGAAATGACTGTGGGATTTTTTAAGGGCACATCAAATTGATTTGGATCTGTTAAAACCTCACGCCTTTATCTCCATCTGTGTTTCAAGTGTCCCTGCTGGAGGAGCAGAGGGAAGAACAAACACAAGCAGAGAACAGGCTTTTCCTTGCCTTATCCCCACCAAGTATGTTTAAACAAACAAGATTGGGTGGAACCGAAGCCACGCATGGGTGAAACTAAAAGGAGCCAATGTATGTGCCTGAATTCTTCGTACCAGCACATTTGCTCAAGTACATTTCCTTGCAGTGCAAAAGCCAACAGAGTCCTCCCAGATTACCCAAAGCAACACCTTTTTTCCTCTGAAAACATTTGTTTACCACCAGAACTTTGAATGTAGTCTTTCCATCTCCCTGCTAGTTTACTCCTTTCTTCCTCCAGGATTCCAGGCAGCAGAAGTTTACCTTCCTCACCACACACATCACTGTTAAAACAGAGGGAATGGGGTGGGGATCATCTCTTCATGCCAGCAGTTAACGCCCCAAGCCCAGCCTGGTTTCTCAGCCCTCCCTTAATGCTCTCCCCAAGAAGAGGGCAAACAGGTCTGCAGCTCATCCCCTTCCAGTCCATTATTCAACCACTTTCACAAATTCAGCCTACTAAATGGGTTGGGTGGGTAGAAAACTTTACACTTTATTAATCCACTTAATTTCAGCAGTAAAGCAATTCTGCAGGAATTCAGCCATGTACCCTATGCACCTCTTGGCTGTCTATGAGCAGATCTCTGGACCACATCAGATACCTGATTCACCTTTTCTGGAGTGAAGGCTGGAAAAAAAGGCTCAACACCCCTTGGAAAGACTATCTGAGTTATTCACAATATCTGGGAGATCTATTCAGTGTTGTTAGATTAAAGCATTAGTAGAAGTTGTTTAAAACCTCTGAGGGCACTCAAACCATGCCCATGGGACTACAGGTAAAGAAGCTTCTACACTGATCCAAGGCAGACACAGACCTACTTAGTCCGGTATGACTCTCCTGGAATAGTTTGGTGGTAAATGGGTGACACATGGCCATCAGAAGTCTGACAGCATTGCTCCAGCATGACTCAAAAATACCTCAAATGCCTGCAGATGCTTCCATGGCATGTCCTACCCCACCACAGAGCAACCTTGCTCCCACCAGCAGCACCACGCAGAGTTTTGCAGCACTACACACAAGCAGATACCAGAAAACCAGGACTAGAGTGGATGAAGAGTTTGGAAACATATCCTTGGTGAGTAAACACTTTTTTCCTTAAAGCAAAACCAAACCTAAAACAACAACAACACAATTTATTCACACTCTGGGGAAGATGCTAATTAAAGTTTCCTTTAAAATACTAGCAGACACGAGTGTGGGCTGTAACAGGAACATACTGTGAAGTGACAGGTCTGCAATAATCCCATGCTGCAGCCAAGTCTAATTCATTCTGATCACACAACAGTCCGAAATCCAGAGAGGTTCTTGGAGCAAAAGCATGTGCACTTGTGGGTGGTGCAAGAAGTGGCTCTGGAGGTGCGAGAGTGAGAACAGGTGTGAGAGCAAGGGTTAATAAACTGGGGGTGCCACAGAGCCCAGCTCTGCAGCAAGAAGAAGGAAAGCTCTCCCCACTTCACTGTGGCAGCTTTGCAGAGCTCTTCCTCCTCCCATACCTCACGGAAAGCCACCTCCTTCCAAGGTCTGCTTTAATCTAGAGCAACTTGGCCATGGAGAACTGGAAGGAGCCACAGGAAAGGCTGGATGTCAGCTGGTACTGAAGGATGAAACACCATGACTGCTTTGACTCTAAGATTGCACCAAATGAAGTAACTCCCAGACCTTTTAAGAGCTGACAAAGAAACTCAACACTGCCTCAAAATTCACGAACCAGAGAGCAAAGGTTATTTGGCTCCTGGCTTCTCAAGTCTTTCATTCGTGCACAGGGATTTAGGGACATGTCCTGATTGCACCTAGGTGCCCGGAGGAGATCCAGGTGCACCTAAAGAGACCCAGCAGGAGTGGCTGGGGAGGAGCAGAGTCAGGGATGATGCAGAGCACTGGGCTGGGAGCTGCAGCTGCACTCACCTGAACAAGGATCATGCTTTCCTACTGGAGCAGAAGTCCTCCATGCTCCATCAGTTATCTGAAGCCAAGTTTTATGTGAAGCACCAAGCACTGACCAGGCAGCAAAAAATCACTGGGAGGGCAATACTGAAATAAAAATTACTTTGTTCCAGTGATGTATTTTCAACCATATCGCCTAATGCTGGAGCAACATCGTGGCACTTGATAGGTACAGTGTGTTGAGGAAAAAGCTGATGCAGATGGGCTCCATAGCCCTAACCATGGCCCTGCACCATGTGCTTAAATGCTTGTTTAAATTCTTACAATGTTCAAGGCCAGGTTGGATGAGGCTTTGAGCAATCTAGTCTAGTGGAGAGGCATCCCTGCCCATGGCATGGAAGTTGGAGCAGATGATGACTGTCTCTTCAAACCTAAGCCATTCTATGATTAATGTATTCCAGGTTGAGTAGGAAAAGCTACAGAATGGGATGCACGTGCTTGTTTATAAGATGCCACTTCCTCACTTACATGGGTCTATCTCTAAGAGACTCACGAGTTACCTTCATTTCACGGTCCTCGAATAAAGAGGTCCAGAACCTCACCACTGCAGCACCCAGAGCTAGCTGTATCTTGAGCAGACAGACTACCTCACTCTAAGCCTGCAAGCACAGACAGTGTCAGCAATACAGCCTCCAGCAACCTCATGTTGGTGGACATGAGCTGATGAAACTCAGTGCCTGACAGCTCACTCCGTTGCAAGGACAGAGTCTGCTGCAGCTGCTGCAAGGGCCAGAGCCGGTCCCAAAGCGTGGCCAGAGCTGCCTCCCCTCCTAAGGAAGCTGCCTGGTTTCGCAATGCCTACTCACACCCCAGCCAAGCAGAGAGGGATGTGCCTTCCTGACCCTGGATGGGGAAAAAGCAGCAGCAACACATCTGACTTCTGAGCGTGTTTTAACCTGCCAAACACCAACACTGAGCAAAAGCGCTGGAGAGATCGCCGCCAATTTAGAAAGGAGCAACTGAGGTTTCTGAACATGCAAGAATATACCTGTAAAGCCTATCAACAGCAGTGGAAGAGGTGAAGAGCTACATTGGGCCCCTGGGGTGCAGAAGGATGGTAAAAACTTATTGAAGTTTGCAAGCTCTGAGTACAGCTTGGGGACTGCCTCACATGCGCAGTGCTGCCCCACTCCTGGCCTCTGTTCCCTGAGGATGGTGATGTGGAGAGGCACCCAGGTGGAATCAGAAATCATTTCACTGGGTTCCTGCAGCCAGAGTTACTTAATTTTATTCCATCTTTATTTCCCCTGATTTGCACATGCCCTTGGAAGGCATTTCAGGCATAGGAATTCTCCAGCATCCCACCTGTACTCATTGCAACACTTCACTCCCAGGCAAGACTTTTATTAGACCAGGATAACAAAACATAAGGCAAATGGGTGATTTAATTACATTTTCCAAAAGGTAATAAATAGTTCCATTAATGTGAATATGAACCACCAGGCGCTGGCTCATCCATCCTGGTGTCACATTCCTCCTAGCAGGAAGCCCCATTTACTGCCACACTGGATCTGGGCACCTTCTCTCCTCAGCCTCTGCCCAGCCAATGCTTGCCGGGATCTGGCTCACAACCCTGCCATGGCTTCTTGCATAGGAAATGCTGCATTTCAGATGTGGCTGCTCTTCCTTTAACCCACCAAATATTTCACTGAGCACCCAGAAGTAAAAAGGGAAACACAACCCCTTAAATCATTGTAGGACATGAGCTGGAAATGATGAATCTTTTGAGCACTTGGGAAAATAACGTTGCCCTTTGTTCAGGCAACATTATTTGGTGTCTTTAGGAAATAATCATCATAGACACAGACAGAAGTTACCTCACCTCCTTTTCCAACCCAAAGACTTTGACTTCCTTGCAGGTCAACCTGAGGTCCCACTCCATACTCACCATCCATCCATACTTTTGGATACAGCACTTACAGGTGTCCTGTTCTGCAATATAGCAAGGAGCTATATAACCTCACCCCTCAAGTTCATGCCACATGAAAGCAGTCTTAGAAAGTTTCATTCATCTGTTTTCTCACCTGTGAAATCCCCATCACTCCTTGAGAGATGAATACATATAAATCCTAAAAACTAACCTGACAGATGGGAAGAAGTATAATGAAAGAGCCTTACTTCTTACAGAGTCTCAAGATTTCTCCTTGGGCCTCTGAAGAGTTGGAAAACAAGGTCAGTATAAATAATTTTGTATCCCAAAGCTGCTTAATAAAAACAATCCTATGTTTACCAGGCTGCTGCTTAGCGTGAGCTTCCTGACATCTCCCTAATTGGAACAAAAACTTCAGGGTAGCTGCTCCACACAGATTAGATTTTCTGGCCAAAAATCTAGGTCAGATCCAGTGTCAAATCCACTGGGATTTTACTTTTCCATATTAAGAGTCTCCTTTTTGAGCTGACATATTGCATTTGAAAACAAGTGTTAGTAATGTGTTAACTGCAAGCCCAAGAGGAATTCTTAAAAGCTTGGTTAGATCTGTATCAAATAAACATTCCTGTGCATACTTTGCACATACTTTGGGTCTTTGGGTGACAGGGACTGTTACCTACAAAACCCAGATGAAGTCATTTAATTTCTGCCATGAGATAGTGGTACTCAGGGATGAAAACCTTGGCCTCTCAATCCAGAGCACAGCCAGATACTATGGCCTGATTATGATGATCTCAAAAGAAGAAATTGGATTTACACCAAGATCCCTAAACAGTGCCAGTCACAGACCTAATAAGTTCCTGAGAAAAACTGAGTCTTGAACAAGAATGGACTTGAGTCCTATAAACAGATAGAAGAAAGAGCTGCCATCAACATCAGTCGATGCTTCCCACTAAAACACCTTCAGATAGCAGCTTCAGTATCCTACAGGAGAAAATGTAGCTGTAGCACCTTAATATCAGGGGATTTTGTTTTGATCTAAAGTAGCATCTTAATTTCAGATTTAGCAAGTGGCAAGCTAAGTGTGAGATATCACCCAGATGAAACCTGTCTTCAGTTTGGAGTTGAAGCCACTGCTGACAAAACGTAACTCTTAACCCCAGGAAAAACATCTTCTCAGCTACAACAAATTTGTTTCTTCAAGATCAACAACAAGTGCCTGAGAGGGTCCACTTAGGACCTGAGCTTGTGAACCTGCTACTGCTGGCTCAGATGAGGATGTTGCACCTTGTTTCTAAGGAGATAGATGTGCAAAAAAACTGGAACAGAGAGCTAAGAAGTCCATGTCTTCCCACAGGCCTTTTTCTGACATGTCATTAAACAATGATGGCAACTACACCCCTTCCCTGGCTGCTACTGGGCTGTCAGAAAGCAAGGGAGCTGGTCCCAGCCTTGGGAGAAATGTCTTGCATGTCCCATGTTATCCTCTGGAACCCTATGACACTTACTGTGCACCAAGAACACCTTTTTTTGTGACTCATTTATCATCTCTCCCTCCCCTCCACCCACTTGACTTCAGATTTGCCAGAACCAAATTTGCCCCGTGCTGTCTGGATTCACCTTGGCACAGGGGCACAGCCTCACCTTCTCTCTGCCAATCTTGGTGCCACCCCAGGCTCTAGGGTTGGATTGGGATGAGTTCATCAAAGGAAGGGAGGGGAAAAAAGACTATCATGCCAAAGCTGAAGCCCCTCAGAAAGGTGTGAAAGAAGAAGGAGAAAGGGGCTAGGCAGGACCAGAGCTGTGTGCTGGTCAGGGGACAGGTTAGAGGAGCAGAAGGGTTTTTGGAGGGGGAAGGAGTTTGGGACTGATAGATTTTGTTGGAGATACACCAGATTTCTTCTCTGTTTGAGAAGGGAAAAATCTGCCCCCCATCCATACAGTAAACACATACAGAAACTGCTAGCTGATCCAGAATGGTTTGAAAGAGGTTCGTCATTGTCTTAGGTTAAAGCAGGGGTGTTTTGGATGCAGGGGGGGCAACCATCAAGTACATGTCTGACCAGCTACAAATCTACCATGTTGCTTAAACTTCAGTTATGTTATATATTAAAAGGAAAAAAAAGTGAACAACTCACATTACCTATGAAAACTCATAGTCAAAACAAATTTCTTAGCAGGTTTAAATAGCCTGATGGGTAAAAAAAAAAGGCATAAAATGGACATTTTACTTAATGTCTGGATAGGGGTAATTATTTTTAGTCAATGTTTTATCCATCTGTTTCAAAGTTTTGTTATAGGACTACGAGAGTGCCTAAGAGCCTGAAGTCTATGTTATATTTATATTTTATGGATACAACATAATATTTTTCATTCTTGTTGTATACATCCCCTTGCTTAGTTGGATCATACAAATACATAGCATCCTTTACCTGTCTGCAAAGGCAAGAGGAAACAAGAGAAAAGGCACCACAAAACTCCAGTTACAGTGCTACATGAGCATGCAAGACAAAACATTGCAACTGCACAGCATGCATCTTATCTCCATTGGAGACAGCTGCAAAAATACAGTGATCTTTCATATCAGGAACCCTCAAACATTCATAGAATCATAGAATACAATCATAGAATCATAGAATTGGCTGGGTTGGAAGGGACCTAAGAGATCATCAAGTCCAACCCTTGATCCACTACCGCTACGGTTACCAGACCCTGGCACTGAGTGCCACATCCAGTCTCTTTTTAAATATCTCCAGGGATGGAGAATCCACTACTTCCTGGGGCAGCCCATTCCAGCGTTTGATCACTCTCTCCGTAAAGAAATTCTTTCTAATATCCAACCTAAACCTCCCCTGGCACAACTTGAGACCGTGCCCTCTTGTCTTGCTGAGAGTTGCCTGGGAGGAGAGACCAACCCCCACCTGGCTCCAACCTCCTTTCAGGGAGTTGTAGAGAGTGATGAGGTCTCCCCTGAGCCTCCTCTTCTCCAGGCTGAACACCCCCAGCTCCCTCAGCCTCACCTCATAGGACTTGTGCTCGAGTCCCTTCACCGGCCTAGTTGTCCTCCTTTGGACCTGCTCCTCAGGACCAGCACCTCAATCTCCTTCTTGAACTGAGGGGCCCAGAACTGGACACAGTACTTGAGGTGTAGCCCCACCAGCTTTGAGTACAGGGGCAGAATCACTTCCCCGGACCTGCTGGCCACACTGTTCCTGATCCAGGACAGGATGCCATTGGCCTTCTTGCCCACCTGGGCACACTGCTGGCTCATGTTCAGCTTCCTGTCAATCCAGACTCCCAGGTCCCTTTCTGCCTGGCTGCTCTCAGCCACTCTGTGCCCAGCCTGGAGCTCCCCATGGGGTTGTTGTGGCCAAAGTGCAGGACCTGGCACTTGGCCGTGTTGAACCTCATCCCATTGGAATCAGCCCAACTCTCCAGTCTGTCCAGGTCCCTCTGCAGAGCCCTCCTGCCTCCCAGCTGATCCACACTTTCCCCCAGCTTAGTGTCATCTGTGAATTTGCTGATGATGGACTCAATCCCCTCATCTAAATCACCTGTACAGATATTAAACAGAACTGGGCCCAACACTGATACCTGGGGGACACCACCAGTGACCGGCCGCCAACTGGATCAGCACCATTCAGCACCAGTCTCTGGGCCCGGCCCTCCAGCCAGTTCCTAACCCAGCGCAGAGTGCCCCTGTCCAAGCTGTGGGCTGACAGCTTTTTCAGGAGAATGCTGTGGGAGACTGTGTCAAAGGCCTTGCTGAAGTCCAGGTAGACCCCATCCACAGCCTTCCCCTCACCCACCAGGCGGGTCACCTGATGATAAAAGGAGATCAGGTTGGTCAGACAGGACCTGCCCTTCCTAACCCTGTGCTGGCTGGGTCTGATCCCCTGTCCATCCTGTAGGTGCTGTGTAATTGCCCCCAGGATGAGCTGCTCCATAACCCTGCCAGGCACCGAGGTCAGGCTGACAGGCCTGGAGTTTCCCGGGTAAATTTTTTCGGGGTTTTTTTTCATATTTTTTCTTTTTTTTTCATATATATTTTTTTTTCATGTTTTGTCTTTACTTCACGCCATAATACCCATAGTCTAATAGCGCACAACTTCTAGCCTTTGCCTAGGTCCACAGGTACTGATTTCCCCAGCACAGATATTTCATTGGCAGGAGGTGGTGAATGGCTTCTCACTGTCCTTCTCACTTCTCACTTACCTGGCTTCTCACTGTCCTTTTTAGGTAGGAGGGGAAAAAAGAGTTGGTCTGGTATTTCCAGTTGCTGTAGTCAGGAGCAGGAGACAATATTCCTTCAAGTAACTTCCAAAGATGAAACTTTTTACTTCAAAAATACCTTTCTGAATAATGTCTTAGATATGTTGCTGGCATACTCTGAACCTTAGAGGTCAAACTTCTTCCCATCCTGCATGTCCTTCACACACTTCTTGTCAGTGAAGCAGGGGAAAGCAGAGAGGTTTATTTTCAAGGCTCTTCATAACTTACAGAGAAAACATGGCTGATGCTTACAGGAACAAAAGCTGCTCTTGAAGAGAAATTCTGTCCTTGGCTCCACCAGAAAGGAATGAGGGAGCAGGGCTTGGCAGAGCAAGGAGAAAATCAAGATCATCTGAGTTAGATGAGACTGTTAGCAGCTATTTTCTTCCTACCTTTGATGGGCCTTAGCTATTGCTGTACCTGGAACCAAGTCAAATGCATGCTTATGCTGCTGCACAAAGCTATTTCTTTCAGCCTCCATAGTAAATCAGGGGTGTTAGCAAACTCCCACACAGGTTGCATAAAGAACCATCCCGTATTAAAAATGCACCAACTTCCACCTGAGATTGATCGTGCTCCCTTTTAATTTTCATCGTTTAATTTCAAGCCAGTGAAACCCTCACTTCTTTCAAGAACACTCAAGCCAAGAGCTGAACTCCCTAAGTATCTCCAGCACGATGGAGAGAGCCCTCAGCTCCCTGAGCATCAGTCCTCATACAGCTCTAGGATTCCACCTGAGCACATGCTCCCTAGAGAACTGCTCTCACCTGGGTTCCTCATGCCCATTTTTACTACTCACATAGTGTAATGAATACTCAGTTTTATGTATTTAGAATGATGCCCTCCAGCTGATTCTCAAAATCCTCACAGGTGACCCCAACTCTCTCCACAGCTTGCACACTGCCAAGGATGCTCTCTGGGATTCTGATTGCACATCTCCCTTCAGAGCAATGCCACGATGCTCCTTGTTGTAACACCAGAGAGAAAATTAAACAGGAGCAGTCTCTACAAGACAACAGAGAGCAAATCTTCCTGTCCATTGATGGGGTCTCACTGCAGTGTGGTGCCTCAATTTTTAATATACTTGAAACGATATTGTAAACCAATTTCCAGCCAAACCAGTGTCTCATACATGCTTGTTCCTCCCTGCAAATCATGCATTCTGAAGCTAAAATAGTTCAACGGGGCTTCCAGTCAAATTATCTTGGAAAGTTTGAGCAACGCGTTTCAGGGAGTTTTGAGAATAATTAGTTCTACATAAACTGAAAAAAAGATAAAAACCAAAAAATTGGGCCAAACCCATTACAATTTCTGCAGTGAAGGAAAATGTTACATTGCTGATCTAACGTCAGCTATGAGCAGTCATGAAAATACTGAAATTCTGAAAAATGGTGACTATACACCTTTAGCAGCTGCTGCAAGAGGATGATGAACACTTCCCCTTCAGGATGATGGCACCATCCTGTATTATTTCTCAGACCGGAGTATTTTAAGTGAGTAGAAAAATCTACTGCTCAAAATAAAATTAGACATGAATGGCTGAGGAGAGTTTTGACCTTTTTATGGTTTTTTTTCTGTGAAATTTTGTAAACTTATTGGAGGCCACTTCCTGCATTCACAGAATGCTACTTTTCTTCACCTATACCCCAATAAGTCTGCAGAATGATGTCAGAGCCAGAACTGCTAAAGAATTGTTTTTAACCATTTTCCTTCAGATTAATACAATTGTCTGCTCAAATGCAGTTATCATAAATCAGCTGAAGTCTTTTGCCATCTCTTCAAGGGCTTTTTTCCCCCTGGGGAACAGCATGATGAACAGTCTTGTAACCAACTGCTGACAGTGGGAGATGTGAACTTTGAATAGATTGACTATGTCATTCCAAGTCCTAGTTCCATAGCACCAACTTTAATTGCCAGATAATTTCCACCTGCTCCTCTAAAATTTGGTATGAATATACAGGAGATTTCCGCTATGAAGTAGCTTTCAACACCATATGGGAGACTAAGTTATTCCCATTTCAAAGATGAGTTTGTGAGACCAAGAAAAACAGCTTGTTGACACTTGAAAATTGACTGGAAGAGCTTTTCTGGATGCTTTTAAGATAGATTAAGAAAATGTATTAAGTCAAGTCAAAATAAATCAACTCTCATTCCAAAATGAGTGCTATTGTACTTTGCATTTGGTACATCAATCCTTATGGATGTGCTTCTGGATGTACGCGAGTCCAAAGGCTCTCTGAGGACTCTACTGAGAAAGGAGCTGAAGGTTTGTAGCCCAGAGATTTAGCAGAGTTCCCAAGAGGCTGGGCTCCAGATGAGAAACCTGAGCCTGGAGTGCATGGAGATTTTCCCTGGACTGTGAAGGGGTAAGAGCAGTTGCATGTGTAAGGACCAGATTCTTTTAAGCATCACAAGGGGCAGCTCGCCCAGCTCAACAAAAGGACTAGGACACCCTCAGTGAGGGAATGATGAGGGTGGAGGTATCTTTCACCTCACTTTCTCATAACTCCACACACCTGGGATTTAGTCATGCTCAAGATTCAGTCCTCAGTGGGGCACTTCAGTCTTTCAGATTAAGAATTTGAGCAGGGTAACTCTCCTTCCAAAAACCAAAAAGAAAAAGCAAAAGCTTTCATTCAACATACCTTTGGCTAGAGTATTTTCACCAAACACAAGACCTAATTTTGACCTCTGTCTGAAGATCAGATGCATCTTTTATGCAGTGAAAGAGTGAAATTGTCACTCAAGACTAAAACTCATCCAGGAGAAAAGGTAACTTTTACTATGGATCCACCATGACTCAGTGAGACCCAAAGTTATTTCACAATAAGAACTTTAACATAAGCACTCCTCATCCAGGTAGATTATGTTCATGTTTGCAGAAGGCTGAGAAGCCCAAAGCTGTCAGACAAAATGAGTGAGACTTTGGTGCCCAAGTCTTTTAGACATTTTTGTACATCCCATAGAAATAGCCTATGGATGCCTTTAGCAGTGCCTGTTTTTTCTGGAATTAACACTCTCCATTTTAACCACCTGCTCTAACCATAAGCACTGAGGACAATTCCCTTCCGACTTCATTTGTGCATTCTTTGATCACCCAGCAGTCTTTCCTGACAGACTTGAGACCTTTCCCTTTCTACAAGGGAAAGATATGATGAGTTTCATCCTATAAGAGATAAAGCCAGATAGATACTCCACATATGGCAGAATCCCCAAACACACCCACCAAGATTGATCAGCTTTTAGTTAACTTTTTTTAACTTTTTTTTTTTTTTTTTTAACTTGGCTGACATTTACCCAGGCATGATTTTCTGCACATGTCCAGACCAAAATTTGGCCTCTTCCATAGGGTCACGGGAAAAGTCCCAGGGCAAGCAGAAGCAGGCACTGCCAGCTTCCCTGCCACATACACTTACTCTGTGCCCAGCTCAAGACCCAGCACACAAAATCTTGATGAAGACCCTTTCAGCTCTTCTGCTTCTCAAGAATCTTGGAGAAAGCTCTCCCTTGGTCCAAAGGCATACAGAGCACCTTAAGCCCTCTCTCTACAAACATGGTGCCTTCCTGCCAGCCCTTGCCCACTCTCTTCTGTGGTCATAGCCCTCCAGCATCCATCAGGAAGCCACGGGAGGTACCATCAAACTACATTTTACCTTCAAACACCTGCCTAAAGTCAAGTCCCAGCCTTTGCAGGACACCTGCAATCATCCCTGTCCCAAGAAGAGACACCTTCAAATCTTGCCAAGTCCAAAAGAAGCGACTAATAAAATGCCAACTCTAGAAACAAGTGACTCCATTTGGAGTCCAGCTCCTTGATAAGCACCTAAGATATTAGATCCCTTGCAGACTCTGTTCTGTGTTTCATCCACCCAGTGCATCTGACGAGGTGATTTCATTGATGTCAGAGCTGGGATCCAATGCCTTCAATAAGGCACATCCTCTGGGCATTGTCACCTCTCATCACAGCTGTCCTCATGCTTACTGACAGATATGGGCCAGCTCAATGGACAGGCCAGCTCCATGGGTACAATGTTTCAGGGGACAAGCCTGTTCTGGGTACCTAAGGTTTGTTTATGCCTGAGAATCAAGCTGCAGAACAAAACCAAAGTGCTACCCATCCTCATCCCTAACTGAAGCTCTTCCCAAGCGCATAGGATGCAAGCAGTTTGGGGAAACCCATGTTGCTCTCAGTGCCAAGTTTTCAGCCTTGGCTGGTCCCTGCTGCCTGAAGAGTGCAGAAAGTTATCAGCACCCTGATCTTCTTCTGACCTTTCTGCCTGCTATTTTCTCATAGTTGAGCTCTCCACCACCTCTGACGCATTTCACAGAACACACTCTACATCCAGATGCCTCTGTTTCCCATTTGCTGTCACACGTAGACAATCCCCTGAGTGCAAAAGAAAAAGCTGGGGGAAGAAACCAGCCAGCAAAGCCCAAAGCACACAGAGCAGAGGATGCCTGCAAGGAGCAGGAGACAGCAGAAAGGAAAAAAAATAAAAGAAACTTGGGCAGAGCGGGGCCTCCAGGATGGCTCCATCACTTCTTGAGACAGCAGCAGCCTGCTGCTCCCTCAACCTGGTCACCAGTGCCTTTCATGCAGTGATCTGTCACTCATAAAGCCATCTCAGGCTTTGGCCCAAGCTGGCCCAGGCACAGGCGGCGTGAGGAGCAGCCGGGGTGCTGCAGGTTCCGCACCGCCCGTGCTTGCCAAATTGAGCTGGGGAAATCTGTATGGCAACCGCCTTCCACTTTGCTTGGCTCCAGGCACTGCTATTAGTCTCTCTCTGCTTAATAAGCATTAACCACGGGCACACAAACAAACACAGAGAGCCTCCGCCAAGCCTGGTGGAGCAATAAACAGCTGAGCTGAGCTGCTCCTTATGCAAGGATACAATTCACCCACCAGGGTGGGAGGGAATGCAATTTTTTTGTTTTCTGCCACGAAGTATATTCCATGAGAAATTACAGGTGTGTTTCTCATGCCCAGAGAGAAGAAGAAGAATTTCAGAATTCTTAATTAGGCCAGTCATTCATCCGTGGGGGGAGGGAAATTAAAAAATAATCCTGCCTGACAAGCTGCCACCTGAAACCGGAGGGAGGTTCTTGACCTAAAACCAGTCCTCGCCAGAAAGCTGTCTGAAGGAGGTTAAAGGAAGCTCTTTGGTTTTGGAAAGATTATTATTGGTTTGGGTTTTTTTTTTAAGAAGATAAATCACATGAGCCTTCAAACCAACTGCATGACAGGTAGGGCAGCATAATGTCAGGGGTTCCCATAGTACAATCAGAAAAGAATTGTTTCTTTGCCATCTACACACAGCACGACAGCTTGTGCCCTAAAGTGTTTGCAAGGGGGCTAGAATATTATCTGGAGGCCTGAAACTGAAACATGTCAGAGCTGGACTTGAGTTTTTCATCTCCACACAGAAAAATGTAGATATATCTGGAAAATATTGTATAGCCAAAGTTTCATTTTCCCTTTTGCTTCTTTGCAAGTGTCTCCAAAGACAGGGAGAAGACTCGGTAGCAAGTAACAGAGAAATAAAAGAATAGAAGGAGACAAAACAACAGCCATGAGTTAGACTTTTGTTCAGATTTTCCTTCTTTCTGTGGTGAATGGGAAGGGAAAAGAGAAATTTTAAAAACCAAACCAAAACACATACCACCCTTATATCAACATATTTTTAAACTCCAGATGTCTAAAAATGCAACTCAACACCAAACTGTACTAATAAAACCTGCAAAACTATTTTTCTAGTTATTTTGATGACTGCTGAATAATTATCAAGACACTTGGAAGTACTTGTTTCTGTCATCCCAACCCTTCTGGATCCCTAATGCAAACCTCTGTGATTTCACCTCTCTTGCCCTGCAGCAGTGGTGTGATGGGGTGACCCAAGCCACGGGACCAGAGGTCACTTCAGGGCACAGGGAGATCAGCCACATGCTGCCAGGATTTACTGTCATCACCTGCAAAGGTGGCCTGAGCAGGTACAGGGTGAAGATGAGCCTCGTAAATCTCCTCTGCAGATAGACTGCTCCAAGGCTTGAACAAATATTATCCTGACTGAATTCATTTGCCATGAAAGTTAAACTTGTTCTTGTTTCTGTGTGGTGGTGTTAGGCTGCTTGGTCTCCTACAGTCCATTTCAGCTCTACATTTCTGTGCTCCTTACTATTAGAACTAGATAAAAACTTATGTGGGGAGGGAAAGTGGGGGACACAATTTGCCTTTTTTTTTTTTTTTTTTTAATCAAGTTTTAGAATGACCTTTTTTATATCAAAAACTTCCCTAAACCAACATGGGTTCCTGGCACCTCTGTATTTAGACCACCACTTTCTAAATGCAATAGATGAGATGATTCTTCCAGTCTCTTGGCACAGAGCAGATTTTTCCCCTCTTTCTCCCTCTTTTCCCCTTGCTTTCTCCAATGACACATGGTCATGGCATTGCCTCTTCCCACCCCCAGTGAAATTGCACGCACGGGTGAATTAGCAAACCCCACCCAGTCTGCCCTGAGAGACTAACATATTAATCAAACCTGGCTGTTTGGTGGACAAATTTGTGAAATTTGGCTGTTTCCCTCCTCTCCTCAATTTGCTTTCTTGTGTTTTTGTGTCAACATCGTGGCTAAACAACCAAACCACCAACATCCCTGCCCTTACTGCTGCTTTGCAGCTTACCAGGGCTGCAAAACCTCACTAGCAAACTCAACACCTGCTGGCATGGGGAGGACCATCCTGCTTGTCATCTGGTTGGTGGCTTCATGGGAGGAGGAAATTCAGGTATCCACTCACCTGTAGAGCCAAGCCCAGGTCCAGCAGGGTATCTGAAGAGGATGGTACCCTCAGAGGTCATACTGTTTCATCATCTTTGTAATACTGAATGAACTACAGCTACAGTACACACGGACATAGGGGGACCTCTATCACCTGCGCTTTGCTCATCAGGTTTGCCTGGGGGTAAAAGCAAAGGCTGATCATTGTGTGACACAAAACTAAGCCTCCATGGTAGAGGAGTCTTTCAGAAGAGCTTAAATGGAGTCTTTGTAGCCCCACTTTGTAGCTCTGGCAATTGGGTATCAACCTGTTTGGTGCCAACAGGAGACAGTGCTTGTAGTCTCATCCCAGGTGTCAGAAAGAAGGTGTCGAGTCAGAGATGAAGCTTGGTACAGAAATGGTGGTTCTGGAGAGGTTTGGCATTGAATCCTTCCAGGTCAGGTCTGAAGTGCACTGGAAGCCAGAGGAGAAGAGGGCATCAGACAGGAGATTTTCATTGAGATCAGACAACTTCAGCCCCTGAGAAGGTGCCATTTTGTAAACATAAAAACAAAGGTTCTGATTCGCTTGATGAAATAAGGGACAAACTGAAAAGTTATTTCTGAGTTTAACCAAATTCCTGCATATCTCAGCCAAAGCCCTGAGCACCTACCTGATGAGGAGTAGGAGGGTCACATCCTGTAACAGGAATCATCACACGTTCCACTTCCTCTGCCCTTCTCTGCTCACCAGATCTTTATCACAAGAGATCATTCATGCTATGTTGTTTCCTCTTCTTATTACAATCTCCTGCGCAACAGGGATTTCTCAGAATTTTAATGCTTAATAATCTATTTGACCTTTTCTTTAGTCCGGCTTTTGGTTGGCTTACATGTTAGCTTCATCTTTTTTGGGTGGCACACATTGCAAATCAGGCAGAAATGTGCAGTGACACCAATTCACATGAGAAAACACTGTAAAAACCAGATTAATGTGCTCCACAATCAGGTTTCAAAGAATTCAGGAGTCATTACAATTTGAGAAACGATACCACTTTTTTCAAAACAGAAGTGGTACTGGGTGTGTGTCAGAAATGACTAAGTTTTTAAGAAAAACAAGACATACTTCAAAATTATTAGTAAATTTTTTGAAGTTAAATAGAATAATATTTTTTAGCATTGCTGGAGACTGAGCTCTCTCTCTCTTATTGCTGCAGGAGCGAAGGGCAAACAGCAGCAACACAAAAATTAGCTGGTGCTAAGGCTTGAGCACCACCACTTCTTAAGCCACTCTTTTTAACATTACCCAAGAAATCTGCACTAACCAGTTCTTTGCTTTTATATCTCTGCTGCCTGTTTTCATTCTGTTATAATACCTTTATCCAGGATAATCTGAATATATGACAGCAGTATTTCATGCATCACTGTATTAAAATGCTTTTCAACAGCTTACCTTCGGTTTGCTTTTGAAATAGATTTTACACTATACTAAATTGAGATACATTTATCGATTCCATTAGTATTATTTCATACTGATTCAGCTATTCAGATGCTTATTCGGGAGTAAATAAAGTGAATCAATTTTTTTTTTTTTTAATACTGCCGCTTTTTGTGTGATCACATTCTACTAGTGGGTGATTTTCTAGTTTCCAAAGTTTAATACCTGGTCCATTATTTTAATGAGGACAGCAGTGACAGCTACCAATTACCTGATAATAATCACCAAATCAACCCAATTTGTCCTCTGATGAAGCCTTCCTGAACCACACTTTGCCTTCTCTGGACATATTTCCACCGTCCACATTTTTCTCGAACTCTTCCACAAACATAAGGCATCCTGTGAGCAGAGAAAGGTGCTGCACCTTTGGTCAAAGTTTAGTTTTACACATTTGGCTTGAAGTCATGTGTCAAAAAAGTCCAGCAAAGCCTTCAGCACCATGTTTCTGGGCCGTACCTGAGATGCTCCAAACAACACAGTAGGAATCCTGCTTTTGACTTCCGTGGTTATGTTTCCTCACATTCCATAGTAACAATCACCACATACTCTGTCCTACTTCTGTGTATGTGCATCCAGACCTCCAGGCCTGTATGATATACATACATCAAAAAAAGAGGTATAAACATACATTACATTGGGAAACAAAAGACAAAGAGCTGAGAAAGAGATATGTCTCTGTTCCTCCACACCCTGAAAAAAAAGGGATTAAAATTACTTGTCCCACTATTAGATAAGTACAAAGGATGAGTTGGGTGCCTTTATCTTGCCATTGCTGCTTTAGAGCTACAAGGGCCTGTTATTCCCTTATGGTGTTTCCTCTGGGGTGACAAAAAATCTGTTTCAGAATGTTCCCAGCTGTGATTTGAGGCTTCAAGGTCAGTAGATAAGGGGGTTCTCCATCACTGCACATGCTGTAAGCAGGGAGCAGAGCCCTGCAACTAGCACCAACCAAAAAAGATGCTCACCCCTGACCTTATCCCTGGAACACCTTGACCCTGCAACACTTCACCTTGCTCTACACAGGCATCTGTATCCTGTTTCCCAATGTCCCCATGATCTTTGCACAAGAAAACCACATTTTTACTGGGAGAGTGATCAAACATTAGCACAGGTTGCCCAGAGGAGGTTGTGGAGACTCCGTATTTGGTGAGATTCAAACGCCCTGGGCAGCCTGCTCAAGGTGACCCTGCTGGGGAGGGATTTGGACCAGGTGATCTTTCAAGGTTCCCACCACCCACAACCATTCTGTGATTCAGAAAAATCCAGCCTGACTCAGAACACAGGTACCAAAAGGGATTTTGGCAATGGCACAGAGAAGGTGGCTGCTCTTTAATTCAACTACGATTTGCATGGTGTTAATGGCAGATTGGCTCAGTCATTCACTGAGAGTTCTAGACCCCATATAAATTCAGAAAGGAAGGTTTGACTCCTTTCCTCTTTCTGCTCCTTTGGGTAGACAAAATTACACTGTGATATCTGGCAGAACAATGCTCTGACCAAAGAGCTTGCTTCATTATCAATACTGTTTAAATTAAATGTCAGATATGGAATACATTAATTATATTGGTTCACAGTGCAATTGTTAGGTTTTGATTTTCCCTGTCTCCATCTTCCTCAAATGAAGCATCAGAATATGACTATCATCTGGGTGGAGTAAGTGATTAGCAGTGAATTAATTTCAAAGTGACAGGCAATAGTAAGAGCATGGGAGGTGACAAGCAAAAGATCTGTGACACATGGCTGCAAGTCAATATGACAGCATAGTGAAATCATAGCTCCACACTGGCTAAGTAAAGCAGGTGTCATCCTTCCTCTTCACCTATGGATGAATGTATGGGAAAAAAAATCAATAAAATCAGAGTTCATATTCATGTTCATGAAGATGTTCATTAACTGATTTGCTTGCTCTTTTGCTATCAGGTCAGATGTACATGTGATTAAATCCTCCCTCTCCTCTGCCCAGAGATGAAACTACAAAGCCAACTAAGAGTCACCTGCGCTTTAGCAGCCCTCCCTTAAACTGGTTTTGGAAAGAAGAGTAAAACCCTTGTGTTTGTCCCACTCCATAGCTACATCCTCAGCTCCAGTGTCCATAGTCTCCTCTCCAGCAGAAGGATCCAGAGTCCCAACGTTTAATAACCTTACACACAGAAATCTTATCCTGCCTTGTCTTGCCAGAGCATCCAGTGTCAACATGTGGACAGGATCATTATCACACCTCAGGATTTGTTTGGACATTGATTCAGGGAGAAGAGCATTTTCTGAGCAGTCTTTACCGTACTGTATAGACCGGAGAAATTCACAAAAAATACCCCAACAAAACAACAAACAACAACAAAACCAACCAACCAACCAAAAAAAGAAATCACACTGGATTCTGCTGGACTACACACAACGTCCCTCCAAGAAACTACCTGAATTAACACTAGCCAGCTCCAGCTGATACAAACATTTTGATAGATTATCACTCACTAGGAAGCAGCTTAAACTACCAGCTTAATTCCAAAATAAATTAACAAACAAGTCTGTGTTGGCTGTACCTGATGGTGGGCTGAAAATTAAAGTTAAGAGACATATTCACTGCTTTGACTATCTATATTTAGTCTTTTTTTTTTTTCTTTTTTTCTTTTTTTTGGGCCTCAGAAGGTTAACAGATTGCTATGCTTGGTGAAATATTGATTTCACATAAATCACTTCGGATATGAAAAAGAGGTAACAGTTGGGGGTTTCCTTTGTTGTTTTTTGTTTTGTTTAGGGGTTGTTTGCTTTAAGCAGGCAAAAAACCCCCAAGATTACAAGTGTCAAATGATACCACTAAAGTTCTTTTTTTTGTCAGGAGAATCTTAAAAATGGTTAAAACCCAGTAATTTATATGAACCAAATGTATGAAAAAATACATTCCTAAAGCTTTGCCCACTGATAATTTATCATCTGAATAGGAATAGAGATTTCTCTCCTAATTATATGAGCATGGAGCACTTGAAGAGTTTTTCACATTAAAAGAAAGCAAATATTATTCACAAATCAAATCTCCCTACCCCCATCCAAGCTCTGCTAAAAGCAGAAAGTTAAGTGGGTCAGGAGAAGGGTTAGGGGTGATGCTGCAAGACCAGAGATAAGCCATCAGGCAGTTAGAGGGGAAAGCATTTTATCTAGAAGAACAGGGCTGATTTTTGTTCCATTGAGATAAGCACCAGAGCTTCTCTGCAAGGAGAAATAGTGCAAAATAGCTGTGGAATACCTCTGCCTAAATACCTCCCGAGACAGATACACAGTGTTTGGCACTAAACTCTCTTTGTGGGCCAGTGCAGAGCAGGATTAGCCAAGTGGTGCAAAGGCACTGAGAATGACAAATCAGAAGATATACTGAGAGCCCTATAGCAGGAGAACTAAAATCCCCTTTTGGCTTATTCCTCAGCCATTTTCTCCTAAAAAGATACTTCAATTAGGGATGTTGGTTGAGTGGAATCTTGGTAGCAGAATGGGGCAAGTGGCTAAAGATAAAATTGCATCAGAGTTCATCCACAGTTTATTTGGCCTAGCTTAGGCTTGCACAAATCAGCCTGAAATAACAGCAAAGGTTTCCCTGTTAAGAGCCTGAGTCTCAAAAAAGTTTCAGCAACGCAGCAACACATATGATGAAATGAAATATGTGGGCAGCATCATGGTCATCAGAATCTGGCAGAACAAGGAGCAACAGAAAGTCAGTAAAAAGTCAGAGATTTCCCATGTAGCTGAACAAACTGGGTTGTGATGTTATCTTTGAAGCTTTCCTTCTGTAAGAGCTTGAGTTCTCTTTTATAACAAGCCTTTACCAAAGTCCTTCACTTCTCATCTATTGCATTAAGTCTTCTCCTAAGAGCAGCTGAAGGGTCTTGGGCAGGGCACATCACACCACCTGAATCCTAAGAACTTCCTTTCCAGCAGAGATAACCAGCACAGAAATGGTATGCCATTGATACTGGTATTGCTTTCCCTCTCTCTGGAGATAATAATAATTAAAAAAAAAAATCGATGCTTAGATATTAAATGGATCACATCCCATCCACATATCAGAGAGCCAGAGCGTTTCCAGTAGGAGCTATGAATAGTGCATCATGCAGCTGCAGTGTTTCTAACAGTCCTATGTAGATCTGGTTTTGACCCAGATCATTTAATATCTCATCAAAAGATCTAACAAAAAAACCAGAGAAACAGTTAACAATGTTCAAAGATGTGTGAGACCACAATAAAGATTAGGATGTCACTTATTCAAAGCCATCCAGATCTCTTGTGTAGTTGCACTCATTTGACCAACATGTGGTTTAGTACTTAGCAGCTTCAGATGAGACATCCAATGAAGAGAGATGCTCATCACATTTATAAGGGAGGGGATTGTAGCCTGTAAACCAGTGATACAGCCAAAGCTTAGAGGTCAGCTACCCAAAGAGTAAAATGTGCAATGCACAATTGAAAGCACAGCTTGCTGCCCCACAAATACTGGGAAGCCTTTCACGGGAGCACAAGTATATATATAAATATGAACATAAAGATACAGGGATATCTCTGTATATATTGATATATAAGTATACAGGGAATAGCCTCCAGAAGTAGAAAGAACACTGGAATACTGTCTCCAAGACTGGTATCCATGCTTTGACAAATCAGGAGTCAGACAAAAATATCTTTGGACTTCTGGAAATGAGAAGCAGCTTGGTTATTTTTTTAAATAATTAGATTATAAAAGTGCTAGTTAGGACCTATTTTTGCTCTGTGCTAGAACACCACCTAGCTCTGAAGCTTCTAAGAACCAGCATAATGCAAATAATCAGTATCAACCTGGACTGATTTAAACCTTGCTGTATTCTAACATCTACTGACAACTTCTGTTTTCTTACCGGAAAAAAGTGGAGGGAAAAGTTGAAAGCAAATAAGGAGAACATTTGACTGAAGAAATTAATGTTTAAAAAGAATTCCCAAGAGAAAGCATTTTAAATGCATTACCATGGCCACATAGCAGCAGCATAACACTCAGGATGTGCTGCAGGCATCCAAACCTGCATTCACTGCTAGGGAAACAGACCCATCATCCAAACACTACACATTTCTGCCACTTTGGTAAAAGGAAAAACTTTTCAAGCTGGTAGGACTTGGGCTGGTTTTGGGTCAGCCATCAAAACATTTCTTTGATAGGTAGCAAAACACAGAGGTATACAAGGACAACTGCAATCCTCACTTTTCACAGCACACTGGCCCAAATGGTCAAGCATGGCCATCAATTGTAAGTCTGCAGCATGTGACTTCTGTTCTCGTGGAGATCAATGACTGGTATTAGCCACAACCTCAGGCACAAGGACTCTGTGTTCCTCAAGCTAGCCATCCTGAAAAAAACCCAAAAAACAAAATAATAAAAAATCTGTGATTACTGATACTTCTAGATGTCTGGATTTACCCATAAATGAGATAGAGACTGAACTGACAACCAGAGGATGAGTTGCAGTAACACAAGCAGATCCTGTCTCAAAATCACCCCTTTTGGTGCTTATAATGTTTAGTTAGCATGGTGGTTGTGGTTTGGACTTGATGATCTTAAAGATCTTTTCCAACCTTAACGATTCTTTAACAACAGCAATCAGCAGAACAGGTACATGGGAGAGGATGTGCATGATGAGAGCACACACAGCAGCTCAGGGGAGCTGTCACATCTCACAGAGAAAGAGGATAAATCAGCTTAGCTCCAGTCAGGCTGTTCAGTCCATACAGATTTGTAGCAGCTGAGAATCTGGCCCTATAAGCAACATTCCCCCCTTGTGCCTTACAGAGCTGCTCATCCTCCCCAAGGTGGGACCAGTTCAGAAAAGGGTTTTGGAGAGCCAGCCCATCTGTGGTACCACTACAGCAGGCTCTCAAAATGCCTCTTCACAGCTTGTGTGAAAATACAGCTGTGTTCCAGGCACATCTGCTGTGCCTTGCGTGGAACTGAGAGCAGTCTGACAACTTTACTCAAATCCAACAGCAACCCACAGAGCTCTCTTTTGTAGATTAGTCCTGTTTCTTCCTCGTTATAAATCACATTCACAAGCAAACCTTTACACTTTTTTTTTTTTTTTTTTTTTAGTCAGTTATCAGGAGACAGCCAGTGGCAGGCTACTATGGGAGATGAATTTCAAAAGGGAGGCCAGTCAGATTTTGCAACTGACTGATAAAAACAAATCAACTTCAGAAACAAATTCCTCTACTCATTTCAAAGAGAGGGAAAAAAAAAAAAAAGGCTTCAAGCAAGGTCTCTTTTTTCCATCTCAGAGATTTCTGTGAGTGCTTTGAATGCTTTGTTTTAGCCAGGAATAAAAAGACTCTGCTCCTGATAGATTGCAGCATTCTCTGCCCTGAAGACAGAGCAATATTACAGATCACAAATAAAATAGAAGGATTGAAAAAAGGATTTACAACTGAATAGTTACCACACCTACATAAAAATAATAATTTACATTCCTCACCACACCCTACAAACTACACATAGGCAGCCTCGAACAGGAAAAGTAACAAATATAGTGGGAAAGAGCAGCAAATGCTGTCTTGACATTATTTGAACTGATACGAAAACAGGAGTTGAGGGCAGGGGAAGTATTTCCTCTTGAAACCAAACAAAATAACTCAGAAACCTTTGGAGGGTTTAGAGTTTCAGGCTTTCTTATTGAGAAATAAAAAATAAATCCCCAAATCCATGAAAAGCAGACACTTTCCATAGAGAATGGCTTCATTGAAAAGCAATTTTCTGTTAGAAATCAGTTTTGAGAGTGTAGTTTCATCCAGGCTCAGATGCTGGATGCCAGAGGAGTGTTTTCCAGGAATAAAAATAGACATCAGCTCTGAAGGGCTGGGTTGCTAGGGTTAAAGACTTCTTGCCTAGGGGAGAGGTTCCTCCATCCCAGAGGCAGCCAGTGACAGGTCAGAAGGGATAGAGGTTCACGATTTGTGTGGGAGTCTTGAATAATCTGTTCCTATTTTAATGTGAACATGGGTGGTAACATGGAATTACAGCGTGTGGAGGTGGGCTGGTGTGTGAGGATTAATGAAAAATAATGAGATAATATTGAGCATTTATATAGTCTCATTAAAAGGGCTCAGTTTCTCCACTGACAGAAATCCCTGGGAAACGTCGTATTCTGGGACTCCATCCCTGATCTCTGTAACAGGAATTAATAGGACACATAGAGCTTATTTCACAAGTATATTCTTTTGAAAAGAGCTTTCATTCTTAGCCTCAAATTTAAGCGACCCAAGTACTTACACAGTAATCCTTTCAACTCATATTTCATTGAATATAGAAGTCATTGTGGCTCCTAAGGTACTCTGCTGTGAATAAAAAACAAAAAAACAACACACTGGTAATTGCATGCTTGAAATTATGACATGCTTATACAATGCACCCAGACAAAAATAAGCACTGAATGGTAGTAGGTCAATAAACTAACTACATTAGGATTGACTAGAAAGGAAGAAAAAACAAACAAACAAAAAAACCACCCCAAAACAAACACCAAAATCACGTTCAAAGCACAGACCCAAACACGTTCAAACTGCAATCCAAGCAAAATTTATTTTTAGTCTCCCAATGACTGTGCATTTCAGAATGTGATTTTGAGGGCCTACCATTACCCCCCCCTTAGTATGGTTCTGTTATTTCCTCTGCAGTGTCAGGGTGGGAAATGATTCATTGGAGAGCTGGGATTTGACATCCGAGCACAGAGATGGAGAAAAATGTACTTTGAATCACTCAGTTTTAAAAACCCCAAATCACCCTCAGGTGAAGTTTTAGTAATTTTTTGAAAGTACTGCATAAAAATAGAAATATCAGAAGCAAATGCTAGGAACCAACACTTAGATTAACTGGTAAAATTATAGTGGTTTTGGTAAAGATGCAGAAGGCACTTGTGAAAACACACTGCTCAAAATTCACTTGTGCTGCCACTCCTGGTGGCAAAGGGAATTTCAGCTTAATGCCAAGGTGCTGGACAGGCAGGTCACTTACCTGGCTACTAAGCTGATCCAGGTGATTGACTTAAAGGGTGATGCTGCAGTTTAAAAGACCTGCTGTGATTACACCCTTCAATCCACTAATGGAGAAAACTCTGATATATTTTGAAACCAGTTGCCTCCCGTGGATGAAATCAAGACACAATGGTAACAACATATGTAGGTCACCGGAATAATTTTTAAGCCTCTGTTGCTATAAAACAGGAAAATGCTATTTTCAGACTAAGAGTTTCACAGAAAAAGTGCCACAGGAGAAGGATTAGACATGATACCCTGTTGAACAGGTGAGGTCAACCTTCCCTTTGCTTGCAGCTGCTGACAAGGTGATCTAGAGAATAAGGCAATGGTACATCATGGTGTGACTGTCACCTAGACACTTAAACAAGTACAAATAACATGTTGGCTCTGAACCACAGCCAGATTTCTAAGACTCTCTTCCTTAGAAACAAGAGGCCAGACACAAAATCTCACTCCTGCAAATGACTGAGTAGCCTTAATGGTTATCCATCACTTAGTTTCTGCCTATGAGCTCTCTTCTTATCTTCACAGATCCTTATGTAAGTCAATGCATCACCATCACCAGTAAGGTCTGGGACAGGACATTGAGTTGGTCAAGCCAGTCATTTCTGTCTTACAGTAGCACAATGTGATTTCTCCTCCATGTACTAAATATTTGGACTGAAGCTGAACCTTGGGCCCTTTGGAAGCAAAAATCCATCATCTGGCAATCCTGAGTGAAAGAAAAAAAAATTCTGCTCAAACAGAAGCATTCCTCTGAGAAATATACATCAAACATGACTTATAGGAATATTAAGTTTTATTCAGAAGATATCCTAAGGAGTTTCCATTCCCATGTCGATGATGAACACTTTTATTATGGGGAGAGGCTGGTTAATCTTGTTAATCTTTAACAAAGAATTTACAAGAGATTCTTAAAACAAACAACAAACAACTTATGAAGCAGCATGAGATCTTCCTTTTAGTCTGAAGAGTTTGTACTGTCAACACTACCAGACTGATAGGTGTGTTACTAAAGAAAGTTAGGTGATGTGAACTACCCAATAAATCCCTACTGGGAAGATCACCTCTGGATACAACAGAAAGGAACTCAGCTATAAAAGCCATGCTGAGGGAATAGTTCAGAGAAACTGTTTACATGGTCTCAGTGTTCCAGAAAATGTTGGACCTTGGGCCACTGACTTATTTCAAAAACATGGTAGACCAAGTAGTAAGTAGTAGTGATGCCACCATTTTACATAGTAAGGAACTTAGGGGTAATACTTCTCTAGCTTATACTGAAGCTGACGAAAAGAATGTCCTTAGATTCAATGAATATTAAAAGCGGATCTGTGCCCAATTCACCAGTCTGATAACCCACACCTATAATCCCAACTCATAAAGCATGCAGTCTCTCTGCTTAATTAATAGGATTTGTTGTCAGGTAGAAATGCAATTCCTTTGAGGTGCGAAATTGCCACGTGTGTTTCCTGCTGCAAGAAAGAAAAATGTGCACACATCAACGTTTCCAGAAAGCTTGAATGGAAAACCCTTTCGTGTCAGAAGTTTATTTTTATTGGTAAAATATTAAATAATATACAGAATTAAAAACTGCACTTACATTTCTGAGAAGAAATAATTCTTGGACAAATTATATGCTTGTTCCTGAGATTTCCTACATTTATTCCAGTAGCTGTGCACTCAAGACAGTACAAACCTTTATAATATAATCCTTTTCACAAAGTATTACAAAGTTTCTGCAGCTTCTTTTATTGATACACACATACAGACTCGCACTCTCACATGGCTGTACAACACTCACACATGTACAGAGTACACACATACAGATGTGGAACCATATGTATGCATGTATACTAAGAAGAAAAACAAAAATAACAAGTCCCATAGTTCAGTTTATAGCGGCAAAACTTTGAGCAAGGGGATGCAGGTTTACATGAGGGTTGCTCACATGCACCACAGTCATTGTGATATTTTCTTAACTCCTTTTTAAGAGCATGTTCCAATGACCACATAAAGCAATGGGACAATTCCCATAGTCTTTACTGGGCTTTGCAATAAATGCCGATTTCTCTGATTTTCTTTTATTTATTTGATTTTAAACAATTCCTCAATTTGAACTCAGAATGGTTGTCACAGAACTAAAAAAAAAAAAAAAATTAAAATCATAACCTGGGAGAAAAAGTAGTCATTTGCCAGATTATTCACTCAGCTTGCTTCAGGAAAACAGCTCTGAAGTGGGCAGAGTGCAAGCCCATGCAAGTCAGGGTAGATGCTGTGACACATGGGTCAGGCCCCTTAACCTGAATCAGGCTGACAAACCAGTCTGTGCTTTGCTATGATCCCACTGCTGCAGTGCAGTCCCCACTGGTGACAGGACCTGAACAACCTGTGTGAGGTTACCAGAATTTGGCCCAAGTGTGAACCCATGGGCAACTGTGACAGTCACCCATCAACTGCATTAATCTCATCAAACTCAGACGTGGGAGCTGGGGAAATAATTTTGGCAATCAATCAGAATGTGATATAGTCTCCTCAGCTTAGTTATTACGAAAAAGAAATATCTTAAATACAAATTTAAAAGACAAAAGTGGCCACTGTGCATGCGCAGTAACTGCCTTTCAAAGAAATCTTGATGGGATTTTTTTTTTTTTTTATTACGTACCTCAATACATATTTACAGAACAGCGGCTTCAGTCTACTGAGGGGAAAGAAAGGCATTAAAAATACACTATATATAAATATGTATGATATGTAAAACAAGTCCCATACAAACTTATATAAGACAAGGACAACTCTAAAGAAGCTTTTGTGGTCTCTCAGGTAGATAAAGGACATGAGTCCTGTAATTCTTTCGCAGGCAAATCTCTCGCATTAGAGTAAACAGCAGTTTTGTACTGGTTAAGAGATTAGGCCTAATCCAAAATCCATCATGAAAGTCAACAAGAATCACCACTGTGTGGGTTTTGGATCAGACCATAATAATTTTTTGTGTTGTTTTTGTTTTTGGCTTTTTTTTTTTTAATTTTTTTTATTTTTATTTTTAATAAACATCACTATATAAGTGCTTTTCTTAAAAAGAAAGCTGCAATTATTAAAGAAAACGAAGAAGAGGCAGGAACAGGTATGTCCTTAATTAATACATGTGATGTGCTACAATGCCAAATAAAAGCAAGAGTTAAGGTATGGCATTTTAGCCTTAACTTATATTTTCTCATCTTTTGTCAGTCACAATCTTAAATTACACATAGATAATTCAATCTTATCTTTGAAGATATTTAAAGCAGAGCATTTTGTTTCACTGATTTGTGTAGGCTGAGGAAAGAAAACAGAAACCATTGTACATCAATGAGACATCAGGGAAAGTATTGCACTTGAACAGAAAAAAACCCAAAAGGTGGTTTTGTTGGTAATTAAAAAAAGCCCTAATATAAGCAAATAATCAGTGAGCATCCAATGAGCATGTTTAGAAAGCAGGATCCAAGAATGAAGCATAAAAAACAAATTTGGGGTTGGCAACCCCCACCCTGGAATACAACAGTAGTAAAACATTTCTTAAAGCATTTTTTTCCAACAAGAAAAAAAAAAGTTATATGACTTTTTTTACTTTACAATTTTAAATCTTTCTAAACATTTGCATTAAAAGTTTCCAGTTTCTCATAAAAAGATATACATTTTAGGAAAAAAAAATACAACCAGAAAATAAAACCAACTAAAAAGGAAGGCAAATATACAGTATTATAATTACATCACTGTGGAGTCATCTTGGAAGGTACCCTAGATCTTGAAAGTGTTACAAAGAGTACGTACCTTATTTTTTAACTCAAATCAACTATCTTTTTTTCTTTTTCCTGTTTTTAATATAAAACTACACTTGAGTACAAAAATATGTAAACAGACTGTACAGCCAATGAACAAAACCAAACAAACAAAGAAAATAAAAAAACAACCCCCCCCAAGCCCCTAGACAGCCCAAAGTTACAGGAGATCAGAGCAGGCCCAGACTTAAAGCTCAGAGAAGGAAAGGGGGAGGAGAGAAAAAAAACCCCACTGAAAGCCAGAGAAGACTGCTACATGGCAGAGGAAGTGAACGTGTTCAAGCTCTGAGGACACTTGACAATTTGTCAAATATTTGATCACAGTTTCGGAATCTGAACGACTGCAAAAATAACCAAGAAGTCATTCCCTTGTTAGTGTGTTCAGGAATGTGCATCTACTTCCAGTAAGCAATGTCAAATCCAGGTAAGTGCATAGTAGGGGATTCAGTGACCTCTACCCCTTCAAGAAGCCTTTCTTACTCGACGTCACTTGAGGTAAAACTAAACGGCCCCATTTACTGCAAAGTGGCCTCTATGTGCCAATAATAGAGTCCTGTTCTCCACTGCTCTTTGCAGGAGGGCATACAGATTTCATCTGGGATTGCTAACACAGACCAGAGGTTATCAGGGTTCATGTGTGTGGGATTAAGGCTACTCCACATGTGTAAGTGACCACATCTGCACCACACAGCCCCATCATGGAGTGCTTACCACTGAGACCTAAACAGAGCTGCTGAGCTGCACCAATAAGCAAAAAAGTCCCTGATCTCATAAAAAAAGGGAATTAGTAAGCACATGGTTAACTGCAAGCTCCTGTGCACTTCCAGGTCAAATTGAAGGAATGGCAGGATGTACACATATACATCCTGCACATGTACAAATGTACTGGGCTGCAGTGCTGCTATATATATTGATACCTGCTGCAGGAAGGAAGCATCAGCCCAAGCTTTGGGTCAAACAACTCCCTTTGTTCCCATAGATTACACCTCATACGAGTCCCACTCACAACATGAAAAGCTAGGCAATTGAAAGAGATACCAGATTTATTGTTATAGTGGCCTGCTAAGTGTGCAGCATGGCAAGATGTCAGCACACCACCTCCTCCTGACTGCTTCCTGTTTGCTTCAGAACCTCGGTGGTGGGGAAAGACAGAAAGCACACACTTCCAAGGCGTGGCTGTAGAAGGCTAAACCAGAATGGGATATTCTCCTTGGCCTATACATTCCGACAACTCTTAATAGGATAGAAGGGAATATATTTACTACAAAGCAAGTTCTGCCTCTGTTCTACCTAAATTTCTCCTCCCACATGGCCTCAGTGACTGCCATGACCCCGATCCCAGCAGAGAGGTGCTGAGGAGCTGGCACCAGGCTGCTGCTGGGCTGAGGGTCTGACCAAAATCAGGCTGGCTGGCCCCCTCCCCTGCCACAGTCTTCACCCCGGACCCATGCTGGCAGAGATTGCACCCGTGCAGGGTAAATAACTAGATCAGAAACTAGGTCACCAACCTGCCAGGAAAGTACCGAAATGATGCTTTCCACCAAAGCCTTACAGCTACTAAACCCCCATCACATCTTCCACAGATGGGCTGCTGTCACCTCTGTGTCAATTATTAGAGGGGCAGCAGAGCGGCAGTCAGCCATTTCCAAAGGCAGTGGCAGACCATTTCCAAAGGACTTTTGTTCTTGCCTGATTTCTTTTTCGAGGTTGAAGAACATGACAAATGCTTTAAATTCTGCACCCATTCTTCAACGGGGAACTTAAAAACAAAGTAAAATTAATTTTCAAGCATAATTTTAAAGCTGTGAAGGGGAAGAGACACTGACACTCAGTGGGCACTAGGGGCTTTTGCAACCCAGTCTCGGCACCGTGCTGGGGACAATGTGTTGGTTGGGACCAGCTTGGAGACCAGCTCTGGTCAGATAGCTGCGATGCACTTCACTAGGGTGATTTTCAGCCCTTCACATACCTAAAAGCCATCTGAGTCCACGAGGTCTCATAGCAAAGTACCAAGATCCTGGGTGCAGAAGGGCAGAGGAACCGGCCTCACTATGCTGCTTTACTTTGGGTTGGTTTTTGTTGTGCATTCTGAAAGGGTATGGGAAGATATCACAAATGACATCATGAGCTTCCAAAATGCATTTGAAAAAGGCACATAGACAATAAAGCATAGATCTAATATTACAATACGATATTTTTATAAATATATTTCTCCATCTCCAGCTGCCCTTGTCTGCAGGCCATTTCTACCATCCACTTTTACTTTTAAATGATACTAAGCCAAGCTAAGATGCAGATTTCTAGTGCCAAAGCCCATTTGACCACACTTTTCCTATAATCCCACACTGACTTCAGGGGACTTGGGTATCAGCCTCCCTTCTCATTCTCCCTCACATAATCATAATGCACAGCAAGAGTTAAGGAGATTTATATATTCTAGTGAAGAAACTGTGTTACTGTGGCTCCCTGACTGACATAAGCACCTTTTCTTAAATTATCTCCAAAGTTTCTTTATGGAGAAGGGAGAGTCTGTTGTCTGGCTTTTTGCAATTGAGATATTTCTGAAATACAAAAAAGCCACCTCAGGACAGCTAGACAGCAGCAATAATGTCCCATTAAAGGCCAATTTTGTAGGGTTTGGTTTAACTCCGAGCCTCCTCTCCTGCCCAATAAACCTAATTAAGGAATACCCTTCTAAATGGAAAGAAATCTGGAAACTCTTATAATTGAAGATTTCTTCACCTTTTAGTAAATATACCTTAGTTCCACCTAGTTGTTTTGTGTACTCACACTGTAGAAACTACCACCATTAAAAAAAAAAAAATCGGGCTAATTAACAAACTTAGATTCTTTCTCCCTAATACAGACTAATAGAGGTTAATGCCTAGACAACATTCACACCACATTATAGATAAAAGCACTTTTTAAGGAGAATAAAATTGTTTTAAACCCATAAGTTACTGAGTAAAGAGCTTGCTTTACTGAAAAATGCTATATATTTTCATGTGCACTCCTAACTGACTGCAAAGAAAGGAGGCTGTAAAATTCATTGGCCATAACAGCAGATATATAGATAATGACCTTTGATTCAACAATATGGATCATACCAAGAGCACAATATGCAGTCACACTTCTATTTCAATTAATAGGCTTCTAATGCTCTAAATTAAGTCATAATCTTGTAATATTTTGATGTAAAAAAGAAGCAAAAGGTTTTACTGGCAGGGGTGTGTGAATGGCTTTTTTTTTTTTTTTTTTGTAAATGAAAATGGGGAATACTCACAGGAAGCCAATTCTAAATTTGCAAATGCACATTTTTAACTGGAAACATGATTCCAAGAATTTCAAGGGAGTCCAATAAAAATCAGACAGGTTCTATTTCCAACACCAAGTACTTAGTACAAATGGATCTGCAGGCCAAGGATTATCTACTGAAATTCCTAGTACACTGTGAATTACTAATGAACTCAACAAAACTCAAAAGTTTTTCTTAGAAATCTGTAGGGAGCAAGCAAGGAAAAAAAAAAAAAAAAAAAAAAAATATCTGAGACCATGTTTTGCACACTTCTCTGTAGGGCAAATTGCTTTATATAAAATTCTCCAATATTTTTCCATATAAAGCAAATGCTGAAGTAAAAGCTAGTCCAAAACTTTGTTCAAAATTTGAACTAGAATTCATTCTTTCTGCTTTCCCTAGCTCTAGGATGAAGAACTTCAGTAAGTATTCAGAAAAGGACATTGATAGTAAAAACTAAAGCAACATTTCAGCTTCTTGCTCTCCATAAAAATGCAGTTTTTGGAAGATAACTAAACCAGTGTGGCTTCAGTGGCCCCCCAGTTCTCTGTGCCTGTGATGCCAGGACATGGCAGTTCTCACTCACAGATCCTGCATGCTACCATTGGAACAAGGACTTAACTGAAGCCAGCTACAAAACCTCTGAGCTGTCTGATTTAAATCTCTACAGAATATACACTACTGGAGGTATCAATGAATCAAAGTGCACACTAATGAACTGCAGGCAACTTGTTTGTGGCTACACAAGAGATTCTCTGCCTTTCCTGTATACTGATGTTTTCCCAAACACAGGCAGATATTTTTAAATTCTTTTTTCCCAAGTGTAAGCTATTCCAAGAAATCATAACCCATGCTCTTTCCACTGACCACAGAGGGGAGAAGGGAGTGTGTTCTCTCAGAGACTGACAGGGAGTGCCAGCAACCCTTTTCTCTGGTTCAGGCCCTTGTCTTTCTCTAGGCACATGCAAGCTCAATGACCCTCACACACAGCACCTTTCTCTTGCCATGTTGTTCATAAAAGACCTTTCCTGCCTCAGTCAAAGTCACAACCACTTCTGGTTTTGCCTTGCTTCGGGTGGCATGCTGTAAAGCAATCCCCCTTTTCTGAATTTTCCTCCTGCACAAACTCCTTTGATTGCACCAAGCATAAGAACATGAGAATGACCTGGAGGATGGCAGTGGTTCATTTGCCTGAGTTTCCTCTACGTTAAGATGAAGAAAGAAGAGGGGGAGGAACTCAACGACATTAAGAATAATGTTGAGAATAGGCCCTTAAATCTGTCTTCCCAAAGCCCGTATATTCCCAGCCTTGATAGCTTCACATTACACAAGATGACATTTCTCTCCATTTTGTATTATAATTAATAGGCTACTGTAAGACTTTACCAGCTTCTACTTAATAGCATTTCAGTGCTGGGAAGCAGTCATCAGGTAATCTGGCCATGATCTACTGTACCCTTTCTCAACACAGGTTCTAGCTGCCAAGAATGTCACCAAAAAAGACTTCAATCAATACCACTCAGCTCCTACTTTCAAATGCTCAAGGTCTAGGAAGAGAAGAAGAAAAAAAAACCCCAGTACCCTCAAAACGAACAGCAAACTGGCGTATGTATCAGATACACAGATTGAAGTGAGCAGATGGGAACTCATTATGGCCTGATCTTGCTCTCTCTTTTATACTTTAGTAACTTT